>NC_091450.1:50516612-50816612 GCF_964237555.1 Oryctolagus cuniculus
TAGCTCCTTCCCTGAACTTCATTATTGTTAAACTTATTTGAAATATGGAGTGACAGAGAGGGAGAGACAGAAAATGAGATCTTTTTTTTTTTTTTAAGATTTTTATTTATTTATTTGAGAGGTAGAGTTACGGGGTGGGGGGACAGAGAGAGAGAGCGAGCGAGATCTTCCATACACTGGTTCACTCCCCAAATGGCTGCAATGGCCAGAGCTGGGCCAATCCAAAGCCAGGAGAGCTTCTTCTGGTCTCCAGCATGGGTGCAGGGGCCCAAGGACTTGGACCTTTTACTGTTTTCCCAGGCCATACCAGAGAGCTGGATTGGAAGAGGAACAGCTGGGACTAGAATTGGCTCCCATATGGGGTGCCAGTACCACAGGTGGAGGCTTAGCCCCCCTATACCACAGCACCAGCCCCAGAAAATGAGATCTTCCATCCACTCTTTACTCCCTAAATGGCCCTATCAGCCCTGGCTTTGTGGACATTTGGGGAGTGAACCAACAGATGGAAGATTTTTTCTCTCTGTATCTCTCTCCTTTTCAAATAAACAAATAACTCTTTATAAATAGAGAAAAAATGCAACAAGAAAAAATGATTACAAAGGAAACCCCTAACCCTAGCCTTTACAAGAATGTTTTGTGCCTGATCTCCCTCCCCACCTCCCCCCATTCTAAGTAAGTATGGAATCATCTGCCCAAGCTGGGTACTTAAACAGCTCCGGCCCAAGTTGGGTATTTAAACAGCTGTCCACTTAGCTGGCGTCCCATTTTCTGCTTACCTGAGAATCCAGCAGTGAATCTTTGTACCTGTCAGAGGTTTGATACATGTCAGATTGCTTTCCGAAGGCTTAAAGCAGGCCATCACTATCGTATGATGCCACTTTGCACTGTTCACTTGTACATATTGGGTATGATGATGAAATTTCTTTGTTGGTAGTTTGGTACATAAAAAGTGGTTCCTCATTGTTTTACTTTGTCAGGCCTTTGGAGTTCAAGTCATGGTTCCAATATGTTAACCTTTTACCTGTAAAGTGAAAATTCTAGATACCTTACAAGGTATGAGAACTGATTGAGATGTAACAGAAATGTGGAGTTAGATCCTCTTACACAAGAGGCGGGCTGAGGATATGAATGAATTCACAACTGGAAAGTCCACTGCAGAAACACACTGATAGGAAGATGCTTGGCCTTACCAGAAATAGACCTGTTATTTTATGGATGAGAAAATGGCTAGAACAGTGTGACAAAACTACTTGAAAGCTCGTGCTTTTATCCTTTTGCTGCATAGGGTACTTTTGTTGTTGTTTTTGTTTTTTAAGAATATTTGTTTATTTGCAAGTCAAGGTTACACAGAAAGAAGGAGAGAGAGAGCGATCTTCATCCACTGGTTCACTCCCCAGATGGCCACAACCACCAGGGCTGGGCTGGGCCAAAGCCAGGAGCCAGGGATTCTTCCAGGTCTTCCATGTGGGTTGGGGCTCAAGAACTTGGGCCATTTCCTGCTGCTTTCCCAGGCCATCAGCAGGGAGCTGGATTGGAAGTGGAGCAGCCAGGACTCAAACCAGAGCCCACACGCGATGCCAGCTTCACAGCCAGCGGCTTTACCTGCTAGGCCACAACACTGGCCCCGGCTGCAGTTTTTAATCTGTGTTCCTATCATCTGCTACCTTGTGTGCATTTGCTAAGGAAATGTTTATTTTGCTGTAATACTAAATCTCTAAAAAATTAAGTCTTGGGGGCGGGGGACAATTGACCTAGTAGTTAAGATGCTAGTTGGATGCCCACTTCCTGATCAGAGTGCCTGGGTTCAAGTCCTGGGTCTGCTTCCAATTCCAGCTTCCTGTTGATGTGCACAAGTATCATTCCCTGCCACCCATGTGGAGAACTTGGATGAAGTTCCTGGTTCCCAGCTTCTTCCCAGCCCCACCCCTGCCCTTGTGGACATTTGGGGAGTGAACCGGTGGGTGGGAGCTAGCTGGCTCTCTTTGCCGCTCAAAATAAGTCTTTTTTAAAGAAAGAGTGTTTCTGTTGAACTGAATTAAATCTGTGGATAGGTTTTTCTGTGTTTTCTTGGTAACTAATAGCGTATTTATTTAGTTTGAAGGAGGAATTCCCAGCCTGGTATGAGAAGCTTGTTCTGGAAATGGTTCACCATAACACAGCCTCCTTAGAGAAGTTAGTGGATACTGCTTGGTTGGAGATCATGACCAAATATGCTGTGGGAGAGGAGTGTGACTTTGAGGTAAGTGCCTTTTTCCCTGTGCTCTGAGTCCTCGGAATCAGAGCGTCCGAACTAGATTACAGAATGCTTTTGTGTGTGTGGAAAATTGAGTTATATTTGAAGTCTGCTTCAATATCAAAATCAGTATTTATAAAGAACACATTTTAGAACTTCTCATTAGTGGGAATGTTCAGTGCTACACTGGACACTAGTGGACCCTTCACTGAGATTTTGATTATTGTTTGACTTTCAGGTCTTGTAATTTCTGAGTAATTGAGGCTTACAGATGAGCTTAGTCCATGTCTTCACTGTACTTTCATACATGTCTACACTGTACTTGACATTTTCCTTTTTTTTTACTTACTTACTTAATTTTTTTTTTTGGTCTAGCCCAAATAGCTAAAGGATAACTATTACAAAAGTGATCCTCTGGGGGCTGGCATTGTGTAGTAGGTAAAGCTGCTGCCTGTGATGCTGACATCCCATATGGGCACCAGTTTATGTCCTGGCTGTTCCACTTCCGATCTTACTCCCTGCTAATGTCCTGGGGAAAGCAGCGGAGGATGGCCCAACTGATTGGGCCCTTGCACCCACCTGGGAGACCCAGAGGAACCTCCTGGCTTCGATCTGGCTCAGCTGCAGGTGTTGGGACCACTTGGGGAGTGAACTGGCAGATGGAAGATTATCTGTCTCTTCCTCTAACTCTTTCAAAAAAAAAAAAGACATCCCTATATAATCTTTTGAAAGCTCAGAGTAAGATTTAGCAGAAAGGGAACTAACATTTGTCTCCTAAACATATGTATTAGATCCGGACCAATTGTTTGACGTAGTGTCTTGCAGAATCTGCATAGAAATCTGGAGAGTGGGCTGGCGCTGCGGCTCACTAGGCTAATCCTCCGCCTGCGGCGCCGGCACACCGGATTCTAGTCCCGGTCGGGGTGCCGGATTCTGTCCTGGTTGCCCCTCTTCCAGGCCAGCTCTCTGCTATGGCCCAGGAGTGCAGTGGAGGATGGTCCAAGTGCTTGGGCCCTGCACCCCATGGGAGACCAGGAGAAGCACCTGGCTCCTGGCTTCGGATCAGCACGGTGCGCTGGCCGTGGCGGCCATTGGAGGGTGAACCAACGGCAAAGGAAGACCTTTCTCTCTGTCTCTCTCTCTCACTGTCCAGTCTGCCTGTTCAAAAAAAAGACAGACATCTGGAGGGTGACAAGCAGGATCAGACATTTAAACAGCTTGTTGAGGCTGACGTGTACTGGTTACATCATGTGCTTTTAGCTGTGTGTAATGCAGTATTCGAATCGTGGCCGGTACTCCTGGAACTTTGTTTAGCCTAAATGAAATTAATGCTTCTGAAAATGCGTTCTTGGTCCATCCCTTGAGCTGCTGTAGCTCTCTTCAGGAGAGCTGTAGCAGGGCCTAAACTTTTGTCATTCTAACAAGCTGCAGCTGGTGAGAAAGCTGTCATGGTGGGGACCACACTTTGAGTAGCACTGGCTTAAATAGCATAACGTGGTTATCTCACAAGATAAGTCTTGGAAGTAGGTCCTCTAACTTTGGCACAGAGCTAGGTAAACATTGTCTAGGGACTGGACCCTGTCTTGCCCTCTGGTCTTCTCAGTGTATGTTTTGGTTCTTAGATTCCTTGTTGCTTTTTTTTTTTTTTTTTTAAGATTTATTTATTTGAAAGTCACAGTTAGTTACAGAGAGGATTGGGGGAGATCTTCCATTCGCTGGTTCACTCCCCAAACGGCTGCAGCAGCCAGGGCTGGGCCAGGCTGAAGCTAGGAGCCAGGAGCTTCTTCCAGGTCTCCGATGTGGGTGCAGGGGCCACATGTCTACGTGATTCCAGAACCTTTGTTCTTCTTGTTACTTCACTAATTTACTCCGATTCACTGCATTTCAGAGCTGCTTTTTTGAGGGTAATTCTGATATTACCAGTGAGTTTTAAGTGTAAACTTCCTGTCATTCAATGTCCTGGCAGGAAACATGGCACACTTCCATGGTGTAATTGGATTGAGTACAATAAAGGGACTGTGGACAGCAGACAGGAGTCTGATCAGGGTCAAGGAAAACTTAGCAAGGCGAAGTTAAGTACCTCCCAGCTGTTAGGAGTAGGAGGCTGTACTACTCCTAAGCCTCCAGGCGCTCGGCAGTGAGTGACATCCAGCCTGCGAGGGAGGCGCTCGGGGAAAGAAATGCCGTGGTGTCACTCTAATTCCACCATCTCATTTTCTGAAGCCCCAGACTCCGGAGGGCGAGTGAGCATTTTCGTGTAGGCTGTAGAGGTCCGCTCTGTGTAGACAAGGCAGAGTAGAAGTGGCAAAGGGAAATACTCTGCAAGATGGAAGAGGGAATGTTGAGGAAAGGGGAGAAACATTGGGGAGGTTTGTATGCCTGTAGACACATGAAAAGATGTTTGTTTATTTTTTTTTAAGCTTTATTTATTTATTTGAGGGCAGAGTTATAGAGAGGCAGAGAGAGAGAGAGAGAGGTCTTCCGTCCAGTGGTTCACTCCCCAGCTGGCTGCAATGGCTGGAGCTGGGCCAATCTGAAGACAGGAGCCAAGAGCTTCTTCCGGGTCTCCCTCGCAGGTGCAGGGGCCCAAGGACTTGGGCCATCTTCTACTGCTTTCCCAGGCCATAGCAGAGAGCTGGATTGGAAGTGGAGCAGCTGGTTCCGAACTGGCGCTCATGTGGGATGAAGGCACTACAGGCAGCGGCTTTACCTGCTATGCCACAACGCCATCCCGAAAAGATGTTTAAACTCATGAGTTATCTAGGAAATCAAAACCCCAGTGAGATAATCTCATTCCAGTCTGATTAAAAAAGTCAGTGGCACATTTCGATAAGAACGTAGAGTTGCTGGTTCACTGCCAGCAGTGGAAATAGCACATTTGGGCGTTGCTGACTTCAGTTGACTATGCACACAGCCTTAGGCTTTTTTTTTTTCCTGAGAATTTGCCTCTTAAGTTTTGCCCCTCGGGACTTGTATAAGAATATTCATAGCAGCATTGTTCATGGTAGCCTAAACAGCATAAATCAAGTATCAGTTGGCAGTTGGAGTGGGTAAATAGATGGTTAAGGCTTGGGATACTGTAACAGGAGAGAAGGAAGTCACTGAACAGGACACAATTCCATTTATAGAAGGCTTCAGACAGCAGAACTAAGTAACTGAGAGTATGGTGCCCTCTGCAGGAGAGGGGACAGGCCCACAGGGAGCCTCTCAGGTGCTGTTGATATTCAGTATTTTAGCCTGTGTGGTGGGTAGACATGTGTTCATCTGATTATTAAAATGTTTTACTTTCTCAAAATAAAAAATAAAAGTATATGTGATGGATTTGAGAGGCAGAAAGACACAGAGAGGTTTTTTTTTTAAAGATTTATTTATTTATTTATTTGAGGTCAGAGTTACAGAGAGGCAGAGAGAGAGAGCTCTTCCATTAACTGGTTCACTCCCCAGATGGCCGCAATGGCCAGAGCTGCCCTGATCTGAATCCAGGAGCCAGGAGCTTCTTCCGGGTCTCCCACGTGGGTGCAGGGGTCCAAGCACTTGGGCCATCTTCCACTGCTTTCCCAGGCCATCAGCAGGGAGCTGGATTGGAAGTGGAGCAGCCAAGACTCGAACCAGCACCCATATGGGATGCTGTCACTGCAGAGAGAGACTTAGCCCACTGTGTCATGGAGCCGACTCCCCTCACACACACACACACCCTTTTTTTTAAAGATTTTATTTGAAAGGGAGAGAGAAAGAGAGATCTTCTACCTACTGGTTCACTCCCCAAATAGCTGCAGTGGCTTGGGGCTGGGCCAGGCTGAAGCCAGAAGCCTGGAACTCCATCTGAGTCTCCCACATGGGTGCAGGAGCCCAGTAGTTGGGCCACTGCTGCTTTCCTAAGCACGTCAGCAGGGAACTGGAGCAGAAGTGGAGCAACTGGGACTCGAACCAGCAATTATATGGGATGCCCGCATTACAGGCAGCAGTTCAACCTCCTGTGCCACAACACTGGCCCCTAGAGAGTGTGTTTTGGATCCTATGAAAACAATAGTGGCCAAAATCCATCTTTTTTTTTTTTTTTTTTAGCATTTAACCTTAGTGATCAGAACCATGAAAGAAAAGCACAAGAAGAAGAGTTTATAATTGGGATCTAATTTAGACCCAGAAATGATGATGGTCCTATAAGGCTCCTCTAAGGAAGTGACATTTTAAGGTGTGATTTATTTTTTATTTATTTTTGTGAAGATTTACTCATTTCAGAGGCAGAGCCACAGACAGAAGTCTTCAATCTGCTGATTCACTCCTCAAATGGCCACAATAGCTCCTCTTCAGGGTCTCCTACGTGGGTGTAGGGGTCCAAGCTCTGGGGCCATCTTCACTGCTTTCCCAGTCCGCTAGCAGGGAGCTGGATCGGAAGTGGAGCATCCAAGACTGGAACTGGCACCCATATAGGATGCCAGCAACACAGGCAGAAGCTTAACCTACTATGCCACAGTGCCAGCCCCTTAAGGTGTGATTTAAAGGTTGACTAGGATGGCAGGCATTGTGATACCCCATCCCATATTGAAGTGTGAGTTCAAGTCCCAGCTACTCCACTTCTGATCCAACTCCCTGCTCATGCACCTGGGAAACAACAGATGATGAATCAAGTACCTGAGTCCCTCCTACTGCTTGGGAGACCAGGATGGAGTTTCTGGCTGCTGGTTTTGGTCTGGCCCAGCCCTGGCTGGTATGGCTGTTCAGAGAATGAACTGGTGGATGTAAGATCTCTCTTGCTCTCTGTTTCTCTGCCACTGCCTTTCAGATAGATAGATAGATAGATAAATCTTTATAAACAAAAAGGTTGTAGGATGTAGCCTTCTCAAGAGGGACATTGAGGGTTTCAGGGGGAGAGAACAGGATGTGTCAAGGTCCTTAAGGCAAAAGGGAACTTTGATTCCTATGAACAGTTTCTCAGCCTGGCCGCCTGACTTTTATACCCGATGATTCCAGGTAGTGGAGGCCTGTCCTGCACATTGCAGGGTATTTAGCAGCATACCTTGCTCCTGCTACATGACATTGCCAGATGTTCTGGGGGAGGGACGGGGAACAAAGTCACCCTGTATAGTAGGGGGGACCGGGAAAATCACCATGACTAACGGATATGCCAGGACAGAGTCCATGATGGGGCAGACATTTGGCACAGCAGTTAAACCACTGCTTAGAATGTCCGCATGCCACATGGGATTACTGAGTTTGAGTCCTGCTTCCATTTCCAATCCAGCTTCCTGCTAATACACCCTCTGGGAGACAGCAGGTGATGGCTGAGGTACTTGGGTCCCTGCCATCCATGTGGGAAAAAGAATTGAAGCGCCTGGCTTCAGCCTGTCCCAGCCTCAGCTGTTGTGGACATTTGTAGAGTTAACTCACCTATAGAAGATACCTGTGTTTCTGTCTCACTGTCTATCAAATAGTTTTCTTTAAAAACTTAATTGTGATAAAATGGAGTTTGAAAATATTTTGACCCCAAATAAACTTTTAATTCTGTTTTTCCATGGATTTTTTGAAGTCCTTTCATGTAAAACTAGAAAGCCAGGAATGGAGGAGCAGAGGTGATGGGAGTGGCGTGAGATGAACAAGGGCTGGACCCTTTATGGGACCGCAGAGGCTGTGTCATGGTTTGAATTCATGAGCCTTCAGGAACCTTTGCAGAATTTGAGATGGGTGATTGAATGATCTGATACCTGTGTTTAAAAGACCGTTTGGCTGCAGTGGGGAATGGAGGTTAATACAGTAGTCCAGGTGAGAACTGCATAGGGTGATGGCTGTGGCACTGGAGAAAAGAGGACAGATTGGAACATAGAGAACCTTGTGATGACGTGGGTGTGCAGGTTGGGCAAAATGAGAGGTCAAGGGTGAGTCCCAGCTATTAGTGTAGTACATTCAAATCCAGTCTAAGACTTGCAAGTCAGTATAAGACTAGTGAATTGGCCGGCGCCGTGGCTCACTAGGCTAATTCTCCGCCTTGTGGCGCCGGCACATCAGGTTCTAGTCCCGGTTGGGGCGCCGGATTCTGTCCCGGTTGCCCCTCTTCCAGGCCACCTCTCTGCTGTGGCCCAGGAGTGCAGTGGAGGATGGCCCAAGTGCTTGGGCCGTGCACCCCATGGGAGACCAGGATAAGTACCTGGCTCCTGCCCTCGGATCAGCGTGGTGCGCTGGCCACAGCACGCCGGCCATGGCGGCCATTGGAGGGTGAACCAACGGCAAAGGTAGACCTTTCTCTCTGTCTCTCTCTGTCCACTCTGCCTGTCAAAAAAAAAAAAAAAAAAAAAAGACTAGTGAATTAGGTGTTACAGTGAAAAAGAATTATGGGACTTCAAAGTAGCAGACTTGGATTCTGGATCAGCTTCGTTACTTTGCAGTTCTGAAGCCTTTGGCAAAGCACTTTACTCTGGACTCGAATGTCAAAGAATTGAAGGGTTTGGACAAGGTGGAGACTGTATAGCTGATTTTCAAAGCAGCTTTATTGAGGTATAATTGACATAATAGTAAGCCATACATATTCAAAAAGTATAGTTTAATACCTTTTTTTTTTTTTTTTTTGACAGGCAGAGTGGACAGTGAGAGAGAGAGAGAAAGGTCTTCCTTTGCCATTGGTTAACCCTCCAATGGCCGCCGCGGCTGGCGCACCGCACTGATCCGAAGGCAGGAGCCAGGTGCTTCTCCTGGTCTCCCTGGGGTGCAGGGCCCAAGCACTTGGGCCATCCTCCACTGCACTCCCTGGCCACAGCAGAGAGCTGGCCTGGAAGAGGGGCAACCGGGACAGAATCCGGCGCCCCAACCAGGACTAGAACCCGGTGTGTGCCGGCACCGCAAGGCGGAGGATTAGCCTAGTGAGCCGCGGTGCCGGCTAATACATTTTTTTAAAAGTTTATTTGTAGCCAGCGCCATGGCTCACTAGGCTAATCCTCCGCCTGTGGCGCTGGCACACTGGGTTCTAGTCCTGGCCGGGGTGCCGGATTCTGTCCCGGTTGCCCCTCTTCCAGGCCAGCTCTCTGTTGTGGCCCGGGAGTGTAGTGGAGTGTTGGATGGCCCAAGTACTTGGGCCCTGCACCCCATGGGAGACCAGGATAAGCACCTGGCTCCTGGCTTTGAATCAGTGTAGTGCTGCGGCCATTGGAGGGTGAACCAATGGCAAAGGAAGACCTTTCTCTCTCTCTCTCTCTCTCTCTCTCTCTCTCTCACTGTCCACTCTGCCTGTCAAAAAAAAAAAAAAAAAAAGTTAATTTGTTTATTTTGAAAGAGAGAGGGA
Organism: Oryctolagus cuniculus; assembly: GCF_964237555.1. Taxonomy (NCBI): domain Eukaryota; kingdom Metazoa; phylum Chordata; class Mammalia; order Lagomorpha; family Leporidae; genus Oryctolagus; species Oryctolagus cuniculus. The sequence continues at coordinate 50,526,116 of NC_091450.1, forward strand.
GAGAGAATCGATCTTCCTTCTGCTAGTTCACCACCCAGGTGGCTGCAACAGCCAGGACTGAGCCAGAAGCTTCATCTGGGCCTCCTATGAGGTTGGCAGGGGCCCAAGCACTGGGGCCACCCTTTTCTTTTTCTTATTTTTTTTTTTAAGATTTATTTACTTATTTACTTGAAAGTCAGCATTACACAGAGAGTAGGAGAGGCAGAGAAGAGAGAGAGAGAGGTCTTCCATCTGCTGGTTCACTTCCCAAATGGCCACATTGGCTGGAGCTGTGCCAGTCCAAAGCCAAGAATCAGGAGCTTTTTCTGGGTCTCCCACGCGGGTGCAGGGGCCCAAGGACTTGGGCCATCTTCTGCTGCCTTCCCAGGCCATAGCAGAGAGCTCGATTGGAAGAGGAGCAGCCAGGACTTGAACCGGCGCCCATATGGGATGCCAGCACTGCAGGCGTTGGCTTGACCCCCTATGCCACAGTGCCGGCACCTGGGGCCATCTTCCTGCTACTTTTCCCAGGCCGTTAACAGGAAGCTGGATCAGCAGTAGAGCAATGGGTACACGAACCAGCACCCACAGGATGCTGGTGTTGCAGGTAGTGGCTTTTACCCACTATGCCACAACACTGGCGCCTAGTTTAATAAGTATTGATAAATTGTTTGCACCCATGAAATTCCTAATAGGATAATGACCCTACTCCTCACACCTAGAAGTGTGCTTGTGCTCATCTGTGTTCTCCCTCCTGCTCGTTTTTGCTTCCATACCGCTTATCTAGGTTCTATCACTGTAGATTGATTTGTGTTTTCTAGGGTTTCATATAAATGCAGTCATTATGCAGGCTTTCTTTGGCTTCTTTGATTCAGCGTAACTATTTGAGTGTACATCCCCGTTGCATGTATCAAATCGCGTTGCTTTTATTACTGAGTACTGTTCCGGTGTATGTATATATCACAGTTGGATGATCCATTCAGCTGCCATAGACATGTGGGTTGTTTTGGGTGACATAAAGCTGCTGTGAATCCCTGTGTACAAGTCTCTGTACAGACACAGGCTTCTTTTCTCTTCGATGCATACCTGGGTGTGGAGTGACTGGGTCAGAATGGTGGGCATAGGTTTAACTTAAGCAACTGCCAGGCTGCTGTCTGAGACGATTAAGCTAAATTACAGTCTACCGTCGGTGAAAGAAAATTCTTCTTATCTATGCCAACACGTGGTATAGTCAGTCTTTTAATTTTAGTCCTTTTATTGTTATGTACTAATTTTTTATGGAGTGAGAGATTGAGCTCTCCTCTGCTGGTTCTCTTGCCCTGAAATGCCTGCAGTGGCCCTTGGCAAGGGCTGAAGTAGAGATCTGGGAACTACAGTTAGGTCTCCTATGTGGGTGGGAGAAATCCAGTCACATGGTTAGTCACCACTGCCTCACAGGGTCTGCATGAGCAGGAAATAGGAACCAGAGCCAGAAATCAAAACTAAACACTCCACAATAGGACATAGGTGACTTCACTGACAGAACAGCCAGTGTTTCAACTGCGAGGCCAAACATGCACTCCTGGTTTTTAGCCATTTTGATAGGCAAGTTGTGGTATATCATGTGGTTTCAGTTTGTTTCCCCCATCAATTAGTAATACTGAGCATCATATTAGTGCTTTTCATCATCCGCTTATTCATATTTCCTTTAGTTAAATGTTCAAATTTTTGTACATTTAAAATTAGATTTTTTTGTTTATTTTGACTTGAAAGTTCTTTTTCTTTTTATAAAAGATTTTATGTATTTGAAAGACGGTTATGGAGAGAGAGAGGGAGAGAGAAGTCTTCCTTCTGCTGGTTTACTCCCCAAATGGCCACGATGACTGGAGCTAAGCTGATCCAAAGCCAGGAGCCAGGAGTTTCCTCCGGGCCTCCCATATGAGTGCAGGAGCCCAAGGACTTGGGCCATCCTGTGCTGCTTTCCCAGGCGTATTAGCAGGGAGCTGGATTGGAAGTGGAGCAGCCAGGAGTCGAACCAGTGCCCATATGGGATGCCGGCACTGCAGGCCAGGGCTTTAACCTGCTGTGCCACAGCGCTGGCCCCAAAGTTCTTTGTGTAATCTGCATGTGTGCTCCTTATCAGATACATGCTTCTAGAGACCATTATCTCCCAGGCTATGGCTTGTGTTCTCTTTCTCCAACAGTGACTTTTGATGAGCAATTTTTAGTTTTGTTGAAACTGAATAGAAAGTAAATAAATCTAGCCGTATCTTTATTTACATTAATGTAGCCTAAACATTTCAGATAAAAGATAGATATTGTTAGATTAAGTTAAAAAACAAAAAACCTGTCTGCTGCCTGCAAGAAAAACAAATGAAAAAAAAGGAAAGGAGGGAAAAAAGAAATGCGATGTTGGCATGTGTCAGAAGTCTGGAATGGCTGTGTGAAATACAGGGCCAGCATTGGGCAGTGGGCTGAGCCACCTCCTGTGACGCCAGCGTCCCACGTCATTTCAGAGCTGCTCTCTTTCTGATCCAGCTCTCTGCTGTGGCCTGGGAAAGCAGCAGATGATGGCCCAAGTCCTTGGGCCCCTGCACCCACTTGGGAAACCTGGGAGAAGCGTAGGGATGCAAGACTGGTCAATCTAAGTCAATGTGATTGATGTATTATTGTCTCTGGGTTTCTCTCCTGTGCCCTTTATAGGTTGGGAAGGAGAAAATGCTCAGGGTGAAGATTGTGAAGATTCACCCTTTGGAGAAGGTGGATGAAGAGGCCGCTGAGAAGAAGTCGGACGGGGCCTGTGATTCTCCGTCAAGTGACAAAGAGAACTCCGGTCAGATCGCTCAGGACCCTCCGAAGAAGGAGGCGCTTGTGAAAGAGGAGGAAGGAAGGAGAGAGAGTATTAGTATGTATGGCAGTAGCTTTCTTAGTGAGTTATGTGGCTCAGTTTATCGTGCATGGCTCTGTGAGAGTTCTCTAGCAAGTAAATATGTAATATATAGGATTTTTTTCATTTATGATTCATAAAAGAACTAAAATATCTACAGAGTAAATCAAGGCTTCAGTTTCCCTAAATAATTAGGAACATTGAAAGTCATTTCCTCTGGTTGCTTAGAAATCTTTGTGCATTCCTACCTACTCATGGTGGCAAAGAAAGTGAGCTTTTCCCTTCACTTTTTGTGTTGAGAATAACACATTTATGGAGGGGCATGATTAACATCAGAGGTACCAGTTACTCTAACCCCTGTTGGCTAATATAATGGCTTTGAGGGGCAACTGGGACAGAATCCAGCGCCCCGACCGGGACTAGAACCTGGTGTGCTGGCGCCGCAAGGCGGAGGATTAGCCTAGTGAGCCGCGGCGCCGGCCAGCCTTCAGTTTTAAGAATTGTGTAATTGAGTTTAGACTAGATTCCTTGTGTCACAGAAACACAAGTATGCAAAATATTTGGTTCATACTGATTCCTCTCCTCACGAGTGTTATGGAGAATCAAGTCATTTTACCTCCATATTTACCTGTTAACAGGATGTGGGTATGAATGTTGTGTCGTCTGGCTTCCATTCTGCTCTGTGTCTTTCTGGATGTTCTGCACACGTGCAGATGTTTTTGAGGGACTTTATCACAGTTTGGAGGAAACTTCTGAGGTGGCCATTGTGGCTGATCTGTTCCAGTTGATACTTGGTTTTGTTTTCTGCTCTGTGTTATGAATGCTAATATTGGTGTTTTCTACTTTCTTTCCGATACTGAAGTTTTATAATATGAGCATTACTAGTAATTCCTTGTGGTTGATGTTTTTATTAGAACGTTTTGATTAGAACTTGGCTGATTTTCTTTTCTTAAAGACACTTTTTTTAAAAAGATTTATTTATTTGAAGGACAGTTACAGAGAGAGGTAAAAACAGAGAGAGAGGTCTTCTGTCTGCTGGTTCACTCCCCAAATGGCCTCAATGGCTGGAGGTGGGCCAGGCCGAAGCCAGGAGCTTCTTCCAGGTCTCCCATGTGGGAACAAGGGCCCACGAAGTTGGGCCATCCTCCTCTGTTTTCCCAGGCACATTAGCAGGGAGCTGGATGGGAAATGGAGCAACCAGGACTCGAACCGGCATCCATATGGGATGCTGACACTGCAGGTGGCAGCTTTACCCACGATGCCACAGAGCTGGTCCCTGATTGTCTTTTAACACTTCTAGTATCATATTGGAATGACAATGTTGTGTTACCCTCGTTATATACCTGAAATACACTAGGAACTCCAAGTTTTAGACTTTGACTTCTTTAGTGTGTTCTATCCTTAGTTTTGTTTTTTGGGCTGTAGTATTGCCAGTTGTGAAGAGGGTGGTGGGTGGGCTAAGGAATTAGTGTTATGACGTATTCTGAATGTTTTCTGGGGAAGTATAAACTTACCAACAGAGTCTCATTTTCTAAAAAGAATAACAGAGTCCTCCTGATCGTGTTGTCTATCCCATTCATTCAAGTCAAGATCCTTGAGAAGATTAATCTTTTCTTACTTAAGATCATTTTATTCCTTATGCTTTTGGGTCTAACTTCTGCCTCTTTACTCCTGAAGCAATTCCTAATATACTTACAGGTGACTTCCAAATTGCTAAATAAGAGATTTCTCTGTGTTCTACTGTTTTCTTACGTTTAACACTGGTATTCATTTCCGTATCTTTAAGCTTATGTGATCCTGTTTCTCGTAGTTCTTCAGCTATTTTTTCCTGTCATCTCTTAGATTTTTTTCATAAAATTCTGCTCACTCCCTTTTTATTTTTCAGTCTACATGCTGTTCACGCCCTCAGTTTAACTCTTATCTGTATGTAGATGGTTCCCAAGCCTCAGTCAGTTGTTTTTGTTTTTATTTTTTTATGCATTTATTTGTTTGAAAGGCAGAGTAGCAGAGAGACACCGGGAGAGATTCCAACTGCTGGTTTACTTTCCAAAAGCCACAATTTCTGGGACTAGTCTAGTCTGAAGCCTCCTGGAACTCCATCCAGGTCTCCTACCTGGATATTTGAGCCAGCCCCTGCTGGCTCGCGGAGTGTGCATTAGCAGAAAGCTGGGTTGGAGGTGCACAGTAGCTGGGATTCTGAATGGGCATTCTGATAGAGGATGCAAGCGCACCAGGCAGTGGCTTAACCTGTGCCACAATGCCCACCCCTGGGTCCGATGTCTTCCTAACTCTAGACCTTTCTTCACTAGTATGTCTTACAGGCAGCTCAGTCACACATAGAAAGCTAAACTGATCAATGATCTCACCCCTTCTTGTCCTCGCAAGGCAGGTAAACAGGAGCCCTGCTATTACTGGTGCATTCTCTCACTTGGGTTAATGACGGTACCATCGTCTACTCAATCCCTACGGCTGAAAACTTGGAAGCTTTACCACACCCACATCTGATTGGTCTCCAAGTCTATTTCCTAAATACTGTACCTCTTGACTCACTCTTTCTCCATTCTAGCTATACTTACTGAGAAGTTTAGCTTTGTGCCTTGTGATAAATCTTCAGTTTCCCTCCCTATTTTAACTTCTAGCTTCACCTGGAATTGTTATTTTCATATTGTTCCTTTACACTGATCTTTCCAAAATGCACATCAAGGTAGATAAACAGTTCTTCCATGATTCCCAGTGTTCACAAGACACATTCCAGTCTCGTGAAGTGGGAGATGCATGCTGTCTCATCTGGCCTTGGCTGCCTGACCTCTGTGGACTGATTTTGCCTGTTCCACATGTTGTGTTCATCCATACTCCGTGCTTACAGTCTCTGGACAAATCATGCCGCCTGGGTCTTTCCCACCAGCTTCCCACACTGAATTAGGTATTCCTTTCCTACACTCACAGATTCTTCTTTGTTAACCTCTGTGGCAGTGCTTACCACATTACATTGTCATCATTTGCCTGATATTCCCCCCAGTAGACTTTGAAGTTAAGGACATTGGGGTTCATATTTAGGCCACATCACCCATTGCCTGCTGTTCAGTAAAGTTACTGTGAATGAATGAATAGAATCTAAAGAATTTGTTTTCACTACTTTTCTTTTTATTTGAGTAGATGACAGAGCTCGTAGATCTCCACGTAAACTTCCCACTTCATTAAAAAAAGGAGAAAGAAAATGGGCTCCGCCAAAGTTTTTGCCTCACAAATATGATGTGAAGCTACAAAATGAAGATAAGGTGGGTTGGCACTTGATGGTAAACCTCTAAGATCTGTAGATGTTTAAGAAAATATCATAGAGTTGATTTTCCTAGAGAAAATGTGCTGAAGAGAGATGTCAGTGAATCTTTGTACAGCGTGTTTCTAGTCTTAATAGTTAGAACTTTAAGTTAAATTTTCTTTCTTTTTCTTTTTTTAATATTTATTTATTTGAGAGGCAGAGTTACAGACAGAAAGAGAGAGGTCTTCCATCTGCTGGTTCACTACCCAGATGGCCACAACGGTCAGAGCTGGGCCAGCCCGATGTCAGGATCCTGGTGCTTCTTCCGGGTGCAGGGGTCCAAGCACTTGGACTGTCTTCTACTGCTTTTCCAGACCATTAGCAGAGAGCTGGATTGGAAATGGAGCAGCTGGGACTCTAACCAGTGCTCAAACAGGGATGCCGGCACTGCAGATGGAGGCTTAACCTACTATTCCTTTTTTTTTTTTTTTTTTTAAGGATTTATTTATTTATTTGAAAGTCAGAGTTACACACAGAGAGGAGAGGCAGAGAGAGAGCTGTGCCGATCTGAAGCCAGGAGCTTTTTCCGGGTCTCCCATGTGGGTGCAGGGGCCCAAGCACTTGAGCCATCTTCTACTGCTTTCCCAGGCCACAGCAGAGAGCTGGATCAGAAGTGCAGCAGCCAGGACTCAAACCTGTGCCCATATGGGATGCCGGCACTGCAGGCGGCCCCTCTGTATAGAATCTTATAACCAGAAAGAGAAGGGGTAAGACGCTGGATGTGGAGGGCTGTTCATAGAGAACCATTTCATAGAAGAAATAACTAAACCCTGGAAAGTTTAGTAGCCCTATTAAAGTTCCTAATTTAGTAAATAAGATTGAAAAGGGTTTATAAAACTCAGTTCTTTTGCTTCATTTGTATTGTTTTTTTACTCCTACCTCAGAATTTGTCAAGCCTTGGTCCATTCTGAGTCACTTGTTTTATAGCTAGTGATCTGAAGACATGGTTAGCTTGTTAGGTTTTCTTTACATTTGAAAACTGAATATTATTCATACAGTTTCTCATGAATCTTTTTCTATGTCTTATTCAGCAGGGTAGCTCATTAAAACATGGTGAAGAATCTGAGCCACTTTCCTAATTATTACTCATATTCTTAATTGATGAGTGTGAATGGTTTTGCTTAGTAAATATTGATTAGGAAAATAGAAACTGCAAACAAGAAAAAAGAGTAATGATCTGTAGTCCTGTATTCAGAGACATTGGTGAATGTAGACATTGGTGAATGGTTGTCAGCTCTTAGTTTACTTTTAAAAATTTATTTATTTTTAAAGAATTTATTTATTTTTTATTTGAAAGGCAGAATTACAGAGTGATAGGGAATATGAATAGATCTTCCATCCTCTGCCTTAATCCCTAAATGCTTGTTTTTTTGTTTTTTTTGTTTTTTTTTTTTTGACAGGCAGAGTGGACAGTGAGAGAGAGAGACAGAGAGAAAGGTCTTCTTTTGCCGTTGGTTCACCCTCCAATGGCGGCCGGCGCACCGCGCTGATCTGATGGCAGGAGCCAGGAGCCAGGTGCTTTTCCTGGTCTCCCATGGGGTGCAGGGCCCAAGCACCTGGGCCATCCTCCACTGCACTCCCTGGCCACAGCAGAGGGCTGGCCTGGAAGAGGGGCAACCGGGACAGAATCCGGCGCCCCGACCGGGACTAGAACCTGGTGTGCCGGCGCCGCAAGGCGGAGGATTAGCCCAGTGAGCCGCGGCGCCGGCCAATCCCTAAATGCTTGTAACAGCCGGGGCTGGGCCAGCCTGAAGCCAGGAGCAGGAAAGGAACTCCCTCTGGGTCTCCCCCATGGGTGACCGGGGCCCAGCACCTGAGCCACCACTGCTGTGTTCCAGGGCGCTGCCGGTATTTAGGGGGAGTCCGGGTCAGAAGTGAAGGAGCTGGTGTTCAGCCCTGGCATCCCAGTGTGGGATGTGAGTATCCCAGGTGGTGATTAACCGCTTCACCAAATGCCTACTCCCAAAGACACATTTTTGAAAAAGATTTTATTTATTTATTTATTTGAGAGGTAGAGTTACAGACTGAGGGAGACTCCGACAGAAAGGTCTTCCATCCCCTGGTTCACTCCCCAAATGGCCGCAACGGCTGGAGCTGCGCCGATCCGAAGCCAGGAGCCAGGAGCTTCTTCTGGGTCTCCCATGTGGGTGCAGGGGCCCATGCACTTGGGCCATCCTCCACTGCCCTCCCGGGCCACAGCAGAGAGCTGGACTGGAAGAGGAGCAGTTGGGACTAGAACCGGTGCCTATATGGGATGCAGGCACTGCAGGCGGAGGATTAACCTACTATGCCATAGCACTGGCCCCCCAAAGATAAACTTTTTAATTTATTTGAAATGCACAGTTAGGGGCCGGTGCTGTGTCATAGCAGGTAAAGCTGCCGCCTACAGTGCCAGCATCCCATATGGGCACCAATTCAAGACCCAGCTGCTCCGCTTCCAATCTAGTTCTCTGCTATGGCCTGGGAAAGCAGTAAAAGATAGCCCAAGGCCTTGGGCCCCTGCACCCGCGTGGGAGACCTGGAAGAAGCTCCTGCGACTAATTGGGGAATGAACCAACAGATGGAAGCCCTCTCTCTTTCTGCCTCTCCTTTTCTCTGTGTAACTCTGACTTTGAGATAAATAAATCTTACAGTAAAGAAAGGCACAGTTAGAGAGAGAGAGAGGGAGAGATCTTCCATCCATTGATTCACTGTCTGGATGGTACAGCGGTTAGGGCTTGGCCAGACCGAAGCCGGGAGCTTCTTCTGAGTCTCCCACATGGGTACACGGGCCCAAGGACTTGGGCCATCTTCCACTGCTTTCCCAAGCACATTATGAGGGAGCTGGATCGGAAGTGAAGCAGCGGGGACTCAAACTGGTGTCTGTATGGGATTCTTGCATCGCAGGCAGCAGCTTTATCTGGTACACCACAATACCACCCCTCCAAAGATAAACTTTTAATGAGGAGTTGCTGGTTCAAGGATATTTTCATTTTTAGAACATATTGCCTAGGGATGTCTTTTTTTTTATTTTTTATTTATTTGTTTGTTTTAATTTGCTTCAAAGGCAGAGTGGAGAGAAAGAAAGATCATCCATCTCCTGGTTCATTCCCCAAATGCCTGTAATAATAAAGGCTGGGCTGGGCTGAGTCTAAGAGCTTGGAGCTTCATCCTGGTCCCCGACGTGGGTGGTAGAGCCTCCTGCACTTAGCCTCGATCTGTTGCATCCCAGAATGTATTAATGGGGTGCTGGGTTAGAAGCAGAGTAAGTAGTTAAGCAGCAACTTAACCCCCTGTACCACAATGTCTGTCTCCCTTAGGGATATCTTTGAGTTTTCATTTGTAACTATCATTCCACGTTGTCTTCTAATTTGTAACCCTGTTTTGTAGATGGAATTGTGATTTTTTTTTCTGGAAGAACAGATATTTTTATTTCAGTGGTTAATTGTTTTTGATCTGGTGGTGAGTTATTTATATTTGTTCACCTAGATCATCAGCAATGTGCCAGCAGACAGCTTGGTTCGTACAGAGCGCCCACCAAATAAGGAGATACTTCGGTACTTTATACGGCATAATGCATTACGAGCTGGTACTGGTGAAAATGCACCTTGGGTTGTAGAAGATGAGTTGGTGAAGAAATATTCTTTGCCTAGCAAGTTCAGTGACTTTCTGCTCGACCCATATAAGGTAAGATCACTGCTAATTTTTTGGACAGTATGATAAAGCACTGTTAGATGACTCTGTTTTCTCCAATGGCTCCAGTAGGATTAGATTGACAGCAGGTTTTGAACTCTTACTTTTTCATACTATTTGGAAGTCAGAGAGACAGAGATCAGCCCCCCTTCTATCTGCTGGTTCACTCTGCCAGTGCCTGCAGTGTTTGCCACTGGGCCAGTTGAGGCCAACAGCCTGAAACTCAGTCCAGATCTCCCATGTGGGTGGCAGGGACCCAAGTACTTGAGCCATCACTGCTGCCTCCCAGGGTGCATTAGCAGGGACCTGGGATCAGAGTGGCACTGTGACTTGGAAGACATGCCAGTACGGGGTGTCAACATCCCAAGCAGTATTTTAGCCACTGTGTCAAAAAAATAATAACTTTAAAAAATTTCCAGATACATCTAATTAATATAGACTGTAATGTGGGGTTGGCAGGGGAGAGGCCACATTGAATAACTCCCCTAGTTTTTTACTTTGTACAGTTAAATAAAAGTACATGCATGTACATTTTTGGCTTCAAATACTTTTTGGAATAAGGTATGGTATACATGTAGAAAATACTTTTTTGTTGTTTTTTAAAGGTTTTACTTATTTGAGAGAGTTACAGAGAGAGAGACAGAAAGGTCTTCCTTCCTCTGGTTCACTCCCCAAATGGCTGCAACAGCTGGAGCTGGACCGATCAGGAGCCAGGAGCTTCTTCCTGGTCTTCCATGTGGGTGCAGGAGCCCAAGCACTATGGGCCATCTTCCACTGCTTTCCCAGACACATTAGCAGGGAGCTGTATCAGAAGAGGAGCAGCCGGGACTGGAACCGGTACCCATATGGGATGCCCGGCACCGTAGGCAGAGGCTTAGCTAACTACGCCACAGCGCCAGCCTCTCAAAAAGTACTTTACAAACCAATTCCTAAAGATGAAAACTGATTTTGTGTGTCAGACAAGGTGATCAGATTCACTGGCAGCCTTGAAAAGAACCTGAAATATGTATCACTTTCTGTGACAGCTTAGTAGGAAGCCTGGCATATCTCTCTTGAGTGATTCTTTCCCCCTCTAATTGTCACATTTGTTCTCAGAACATATTTATGATATTGTAGTGTTTTATGTTAATCTCACTTTACAGATGGGGAATTTGAGGCCTAATCTAATTAGGATCAACACAAAATAAAATGACAGGAACCAAAGCATTGTTCTAGGTTTTCTGTGTTTCTTATTTCCTTTGCATTTCAGGTTTTCTCCAGCAATATTTTTTTTTCTTTTCTTTTCTAAGATTTATTTATTTGAAATGCAGAGTTAACAGAGGGGTCAGGGGAGAGAGAGAGACAGATCTTCCATCCACTGGTTCACTTCCCAAACGGGTGCAACTGACAGGGTGGGCCAGGCTGAAGCCAATAGCCAGGAGTTTCTTCTGGGTCTCCCACATGGGTGCAGGGGCCTTGGACCACCTTCTGCTATTTTCCCAGGCACATTAGCAGGGGGCTGGTAGGAAATGGAGCAGCTGGGGCTCAAATTTGCTCTCATATAGGATGCCAGCATCGTAAGTGACAGCTTTATCCACTACACTACAACACTGGGCCCTCTTTCCTTTTTTTAAAGATTGATTAATTAATTTGAAATGTAAAATGACAAGAGATGGACAGAAGAAGATTTTCATCCTCAGATTTACTGCCCAAATGCCTGCAGGAGTCATGGCTGAGTCAGGTTGAAGCCAGGACCTCTGTCCAGGTCTCCCAGGTGGGTGGCCCAGATCCAAGTACTTGAGCAGTCACCTGCTGCCGCCCAGGAACCTGAATTGGAGGTAGAGTGGCTGGACTTGAACCAGGCACTCTTACATGGGATGTGAGCATCTTGAGCAGACTTAACCACTGGGCCACACACCCACCATTGATAAATATTTTCCTCTTCTTAAATCTTACAGCTATCTTCTGTGCATTTTAGTGATTCAGGTATGTGAGTACCATGATAGACTGTCATTTATGAGTAAAAGATTTTTCTGGTTTATTAGGACAAAAAGCTGATAAACACTTTTTGTAAGAGGCAGAGCTTAGAATTCTGTAACTTAGAGCTGGAAAGGCAGCTTCTGAAGGCATCACCTACTGGAAATTTCTAATAAGGATTTAAATTATTCAGCTTAAGCCTGGGCAGTGTAAGCTCGCTTAGACTAAACTGCTACAGGAAAGCAGATAGAGAATTGAGTCATGTAAAATACCGCTCTGTGAAGTGAAGGGCATGTACTTAAACCCTGATTTCTTGTCCTAAAATACTGTTAGTTCACTGATGGTCTCCTGTGTTTTGCATACATGGAGTGTTTTTCCTTTTTTTAAAGATTTATTTATTTATTTGAAAGGCAGAGTTACAGAGAGGCAGAGGCAGAGAGGTCTTCTATTCATCCGCTGGTTCACCCCCGGATGAATGCAATGGCCAGAGCTGTGTCGATCTGAGGCCAGGAGTCAGGAGCCTCCCCTGGGTCTCCCACATGGGTGCAGGGGCTCAAGGACTTGGGCCATCTTCTACTGCCCTCCCAGGCCATAGCAGAGAGCTGGATCGGAAGTAGAACAGTGGGTCTTGAACCGGCACTGTTTTTTGGGATGCTGGCACTGCAGGCGATGTCTTTACCCACTATGCCACAGCGCCAGCCCATTTTTCCTTTTCATAAAATTAGTTTTCTTAAAGGATTTTGACATCTTAGGGTAGGATATAGCACAAGATGAGTAGCTGGTCATGAGACAGTGCTTTGGATCCTTCTGTTATTTTATTTATTTTTAAAGATGTTACTTATTTATTTAAGAGGTAGAGTTACAGTGAGCGAGAGACAGAGAGAAAGGTCTTCCACCTGCTGGTTCACTCCCCACATGGTTACAATGGCTGGAGCTGCACCTATCTGAAGCCAGGAGCCAGGAGCTTTCTCCCGGTCTCCCACGCAGGTGCAGGAGCCCAAGGACTTGGGCCATCCTCCACTGCCCTCCCAGGTCACACCAGAGAGCTAGATGCAAAGAGGAGCAGCCGGGACCAGAACTGGCGCCCATATGGGATGCCGGTGCTGCCACAGGTGAAGGATTAACCTGCACCACAGCACCGTCCAGGATCCTTTCATTATTTAAAATGATACTTTAAGGATTAAAGTTAATCACAGATGATCTGCCCATCCCAAAGGTGAAGAAGGTTTTCTCTTTCTCCTCTGATTTTTGGTACAATGTAACGTTCTACCTTACTGCTGAATACATTTCCTGTAGACAGGGCTGAGGCATGGATCAAGGAACCAAATTGTGAGCAGTTTTAGGAAGGGAGCCTTGGGGAGGGCGTAGCCGGTGGAAGAGGCAGGTTACTTAGAGGGGTTGGAGTATTACCTGAATAGGGCCCAGTGTGAGGGTGATGAGGGAGCATTTGTGTTTTTTTTTGTTGTTGTTGTTGTTGTTGTTTTTTTTTTTTTTTCAGATTTACTTATTTATTTGAGAGGCAAAGAGAGGTCTTCCATCTGTTAGCTGTTAGCTCACTCCCCAGAATGGCCACAACCCCCAGAGCTATGCCGATCAGGAGCCAGGAGCCTCCCCTGGTGGAGCAGCCAGGACTTGAACCAGTGCCCATATGGGATGCCGTTGCTGCAGGTGGAGGATTAACCTACTGTGCCACATTGGCAGCCCCTATTACGTGTTTTAAGACATTTCTTTCTTGTCCGAATACTGGGTGTTTCGAGTAGTGTTCATAGCCTTAAGATTTTCTTTAAATAAATTTTGGCTCCTGAAGTTTGTTTATGAGCAGATGTACTTTATAAGTTAGATTATTTTTAAAACAATTAAAAGTGTTTTAATTCCACGAATTTGCTGATTATGGTGTGTAGAGATGGAGATAAGCGCACTCTGAATGTTGTCGTCAGATTCCTCATGTGTTGCTGGGTGAATAAGACTTAACAAGAATTGGAAGTAGAAGCTAAAGTTGATCTCAACGAAGTAGAGACTAGAATAGTGGCACCAGAGATTGGGCAGGGGTGAGGGAGGGAGGGTTGAGGGTGCAGGGCTGCAGTGAGACAGGGAATTACTTCTAATGGTATGGGGCACAGTAAGGTAACCATGGCTGGGAACAATTAATTGACTACTTTAAAAAGTCTAATAGAATTTTTGAATGTCCTCAACACAAAGAGGTGATAGTTGTCAGTTCCCTTGTTCTTATCATCGCACGCTGTGTACCTGTATTGCAGTGCCATACCGTACTCCATAAATATGTATAATTACTTTGTGTTGGTTAAAAATATTTTTAAAAAAGAATCAATATGCATTGCCGAAGTTTTCTAATTTTGTTTTGCTGCTAGATTATACTGCTTACTGAAGTTAAATTCAGCACCTCATCGAGCTACTTCAACTAACTATTTCAATTTTACCTTATCTCAAGAACCGTAGCTTCCTTTAGACGTAGTGGAGGTGTGTCTGGGTCAGGGCCAGATGGAAATTGTGTATGCCCTGTGTTCCCCCCGTGCCCAGAGACAGTCAGCATTCTTCCTTTTCGGCAATTAGGAAGGACCTTTGCTAAAACATGTTGGTGCTAATGGTCTGAGTGTCCCGTCTTCTCTTCTCCTTCCTTATCCACTGGTCTTGTAGATTTACTTGTGCTGAGAGGGGTACAGGGGAGACCCTTAGCACATAAGTGGTTTTATACTTTTTCAGATCCCCCTGAGTCCAGCCACGCCGGCTCCCATTTGGCTGTGACTGCCCAGCATGCCCCATGCTGAGATGATCCAGTTACTGGAGGACTGCTCACACCGGGAGCCGGCCTGTTGGGAGGGGGTTGGGTGAGTTCTTTTCTTTCATTTTCAATAAAACAATTATGTGGTGTGGCTTGGCAGAAACACACCTCATAAATAAAAATGGGTTGCTAGACCCTCTTGAGGCTGAGCCATCTGCCTCCTTCTTGTATCATTTCTTCATAAGACTGTGCTTCTAGGTTGAAGAAGTTTAAAGAACTTTATTCTAAATATGAGTGATTTTTAATAGAATCAGTAAATGTAATCAGTAAATTGAAGAGTATGCCACTTAGAATAGATCTGCTTAAGATAGTGCACAGGAAACTTTGCCTCCCATTAGTCTCCTTTTCCGAGATAAATTTCATCTCAGGGTAACTTAAATACATGTGTGACTGGTGACTGAGCGCTGCACTGGCGGCTTTCCATGGCAGCAGAGAGGACGGTGAACTTGGGGAGGCCCTCGTGCGCCTTGAGCTCCCATCACGTAGGCTGGTGGTGGATCCACCTCTGTGTTACGGTTCGTGACGGGATCCCTAAGAAGCTCTCCTTGCTTAGTCTTTTTAACGTTTTGTGAAGTTCAGTTCTGGGGAACCAGACTGGGAAGTTGTGCCTCTGGACGAGAATCCCGAGTCATGGATAGAATTGGTGCTCTGCACGGCTGTAGAAGTACCTCGGTGTCAGCCCGTCCAGAGGGTTAGAGGTGAACAGAACATCCAGTTTTAGTCAGGCAGTGAAAATAGCCCACGAAACAGTAACCTGTACCTGCCTATAATTTATTTTTTAAAGATTCATTTATATGAAAAGCAGAGTAACAGAGAGAAGGAAAAACAGAGAGAGCTCCTGTTCCCAGTTCACTCTCCAAATGGTTGGAACAACTGGGGAAGCCAGGAGTCTGGAACTCCATCCGGGTCTTAAAGGGCAATTTAAAGTTAGAAAATTCAGCCAAAGAGGGATTAGGCAGTCTGGCCTACTCAGTGGAGACCTCTCTCTCCCCGCTGTGTTCTGTTACCTTGGCTCTGTGCGATTTCTGTGGGTCATATCCTTAATGTTTCAGTTCCTAATCCAAATTTACCACTCCAGTCTGCATGACCCCTGACACGAGTATAGGTGCTCTTCTGTGTGAATTCTTGGATTTACTTCACCTAAGCTCTTTTCCTGTAACCTTTCTCAGGGGCTCGTGATTTCATGTTCAGTGACCACCAGCTGTTCCCTGGGCTGCATTCTCATCTTTTATTAGCTGGTCCTACCCCTGCCTCCTGACTTCCTGTACATGTTGCTCTTTACAAGTTATTCCCTTCTTGTTAAGTCTGGCGCTTACCTGTTTCTCTCTGGTAGTGGAAATCAAGTATGCGGAAGGTTACCTGGTCTTCCTCCTAATCACTTGAAAGCAAAGTGTTTTCTGAAATATCTACACTCTGTGTTGCTTAGCAATTTCATTTAGTCTGCGTTTTACCTGCCAGCTTTTTTCTTCATAATTATATTCTTTAAAGCACCGAAGATAGTGGGTTTTTCGTTTTTCGTTTTTTTTTTTTTTTTTTTTTTTTTTAAATACACATAGTAAGCAGCGGTATATTGGAAGATGGACCAGGTCTACCTTATTAAATGTTTATATGAAGGAGGCGAGGCAGGGAGGTTTGAGGAGCCAGTCGCTGTGTGTCTGGGGCAGTGGGGAGTGAAGGAAGTCCCGTGAGTGCTGAGTGGTCAGGAACGCCCGGCCAAGGCACCTGGCCACTCATCGCTGTCATTACGTCTTTTCTCTAGCAGTGTTAGACTGAGCACATGCAGACCACAGTACATAGAGTGTGAGGTACTTGAATTCATGGTTTTTCTCAGTAGATGAACTAGAGCAAGAACGAGAAGGAAACTAGGTTCAGGAGAGGTTCGCTACAGTGATTGGCTGGAATTGAATCCTAGTAAAGAAGGGGGCAGGTCTGGGGCAGGTGTGATCAGATGGATGAACTTGAGGCTGTGGGCTGCACAGTGGGAAACTAGAGCAAGAGAGCTGGAAGGATCTGGGCGGCATTCAGAGAGAAGTACAGAAGTCAGTGCGGTCATTTGGAGATTTTTTTTGACAGGCAGAGTGGACAGTGAGAGAGAGAGAGACAGAGAGAAAGGTCTTCCTTTTTGCCGTTGGTTAACCCTCCAATGGCCGCCACAGCCGGCGCACCACGCTGATCTGATGGCAGGAGCCAGGTACTTATCCTGGTCTCCCATGGGGTGCAGGGCCCAAGCACTTAGGCCATCCTCCGCTGCACTCCCGGGCCATAGCAGAGAGCTGGCCTGGAAGAGGGGCAACCGGGACAGAATCCGGCGCCCCGACCAGGACTAGAACCCGGTGTGCCAGCGCCACAAGGCGGAGGATTAGCCTAGTGAGCCACGCCGCTGGCCTTGCCTTTTTCTTATAAGCTGTCTCAAATTGGAACTAAAGTTTAAAGAATGGAAATCATTTTTTTCAAGATCTGTTTCAAGAGCAGTACTTTTTACACCCCTTGGTTAACTACTATTACCTAGAGGCAGGCATTCCTAATTGGGGTCCATGGACAGACTCTGTAATTGTGTGTAGTTTGGGGGGAAAGGGTTCACAGATGTCATTTAAATATTTAACGATCACTGATGTATTTACAGACAGCTAGTTGAGTAGCAAAATGCCTAACATCAATGTATTGACTTTTAAGTGTGGGTAGCAAGGGAATTTTTTATTGGTGTGGCAAAAGCATTAGTTAACATTTATGTCTGCTTTTTCAGGGACACAGTGTCTATGGACAAATGAACTTGTAGCTTTACCTGATAGCTGGGGAAAGAGGGCTTACATACTGCTGCTTTGAATTACTTTTTAAAATTAATTTTGCTCCTATTTTAAATTCTAGTATATGACTCTCAATCCTTCTACTAAGAGAAAGAATACTGGATCCCCAGACAGGAAGCCTTCAAAGAAATCCAAGACTGATAATTCGTCTCTCAGTTCACCACTAAATCCTAAGTTATGGTGTCATGTACACTTGAAGAAATCTTTGAATGGCTCGCCACTCAAAGTCAAGAACTCAAAAAATTCCAAATCTCCAGAAGAACATCTAGAAGAAATGATGAAGATGATGTCCCCCAACAAGCTGCATGCTAACTTTCACATTCCTAAGAAAGGCCCACCCACCAAGAAACAAGGGAAGCACAGTGACAAGCCTTTGAAGGCCAAGGGCAGAAGCAAAGGCATCCTCAATGGACAGAAATCCACAGGAAATTCCAAATCTCCCAAAAAGGGCTTAAAGACTCCTAAAACCAAAATGAAGCAGATGACTCTGTTGGATATGGCGAAAGGCACTCAGAAGATGACACGAGCCCCAAGGAATTCTGGGGGCGCGCCAAGGTCCACTACTAAACCCCATAAGCACCTGCCTCCTGCCGCCCTGCACCTCATTGCCTACTACAAAGAAAACAAAGACAGGGAGGACAAGAAGAGCGCCCTGTCCTGTGTCATCTCCAAAACAGCCCGCCTCCTCTCCAGCGAGGACAGAGCGCGGCTCCCGGAGGAGCTGCGCAGCATCGTCCAGAAACGCTACGAGCTTCTGGAGCACAAGAAGAGGTGGGCCTCAATGTCTGAGGAGCAGCGGAAAGAGTATTTGAAAAAGAAACGCGAGGAGCTGAAAGAAAGGTTGAAGGAGAAAGCCAAAGAACGGAGGGAGAAGGAAATGCTTGAGAAGTTAGAGAAACAGAAGCGGTATGAGGACCAAGAGCTAACTGGCAAAAGCCTCCCAGCATTTAGATTAGTGGATACCCCCGAAGGACTGCCCAACACACTCTTTGGGGACGTGGCCCTGGTGGTGGAGTTCCTGAGTTGTTACTCTGGGCTGCTCTTACCTGATGCTCAGTACCCCATTACTGCCGTGTCCCTTATGGAAGCCTTGAGTGCGGACAAGGGTGGCTTTCTGTACCTGAACAGAGTGTTGGTCATCCTCCTGCAGACCTTGTTACAGGATGAGATCGCGGAGGACTATGGCGAATTGGGAATGAAGCTGTCCGAGATCCCTCTGACCCTGCATTCCGTTTCAGAGCTGGTACGGCTCTGCTTGCGCAGATCTGACGTTCAGGAGGAAAGCGAGGGCTCCGACGCAGATGACAACAAAGACTCCGCGCAGTTTGAGGACAATGAAGTGCAGGATGAGTTCCTGGAGAAGCTGGAGACGTCCGAGTTCTTTGAGCTAACGTCAGAAGAGAAGCTGCAGATCCTGACAGCGCTGTGCCACCGGATCCTCATGACGTACTCGGTGCAAGACCACATGGAGACCAGGCAGCAGATGTCGGCGGAGCTGTGGAAGGAGCGGCTTGCTGTGCTGAAGGAGGAGAATGACAAGAAGAGAGCAGAGAAGCAGAAGCGGAAAGAAATGGAAGCCAGAAATAAAGAAAATGGAAAGGAGGAGAACGGGTTAGGCAAAACTGACAGGAAGAAAGAGGTTGTGAAGTTAGAGCCCCCAGTAGATACGGAAGCTGAAGACATGATTAGTGCTGTGAAGAGCAGAAGGCTGCTTGCCATGCAAGCTAAGAAGGAACGGGAAATCCAGGAAAGAGAGATGAAAGGTAAATTGTCGTGTGGGGGCCGGGCAGGCGTTGTAAACGGAGGGACTGACCAAGGTGTGGCAGGGTCTGTGTGTGTCACAACTGTCCACTTCCGGGTGGTAACCCAGCACCAGCAGATGTGTCTCTTAGTGGGAGTGTTCAGCCCGGCACTCTGCAGCTAATGATGCGTTCCTGTGATGGTGGCATCCTTCTGGGTTCAGGGGAGGACCAAGTCCACAGGTGGGCATAGTGGAAGCAACACCGTGACCTGCTGGGCCTTGGCTGTAGGCCTTGGCAAGCTACTTACCCACGCCTCACTTGGTGCTTGGTAACAGTTGTGGCACCTGAATGACAAGTTATTTGAAGCCCCAAGCATAGTCACCACTTCAGATAGTCCCCTCCCTTAATAATGTTTAAGAGACGTAGAAATTTTGAGCTTTCATGACCACATCAAATCCAAACATTTATAAAAACAGCATTATTAAGAAATAATTTGCATACCATAACATTCATTCATCTATTGTGTATAATTAATTCACTGTTTCTTAATAAATTCACAGATATGTATAACCATTACTGTAGTAATTTTATGTCTATTTTTTTTTTTAACCTAAAAAGAACAACCCGTGTCCTTGGGTGTCACCATCCACCCATCCTCCCCAAGCCAGAAGCCACCACCCGTCTGCTTTCTGTCTCTGTGGATTGCCTGTTCTAGACTTCTCCTATGCAAGACTCATATAATAAATGTTGTTTTTTTGTGACTGGCTTCTTTCACATAGCCGGTTTCCAAGGTTTGTTCACGTTGTAGCACGTAAAACATGTCACATTAAGGAAGCCAGTTTAGAAAGACCATCTCTGCCTAGTTCTCAAACATTCTCATCACCCCAGAAGCCCCCAGCTCCTGTCAGCCGCCCGGTCTGCTCTCTGTTTCTGTGGACTTACATGTTCTGGCTGTCTCTTTGAGTGGAACCACAGAATACATGGCTTGTGTGTCTGTCGTCTTTGACCTTGTCATGCTATGGCCTGCGTCACTACTTTGACCTCATCATGCTACGGGCTGCGTCAGTACTCCTTTCTGGGGCTGAGTGGTAGCCCATTGTTGGGCTGCATGGTATCTTATTTATTCATCCGATGAAGAACGTTTAGGTTATTTCCCACCTTTTGGCTTTTACGGATAATGCTGCTATGGACATTCACGTACAAGTTTGTTTTGGGGGTATATATTTTCGTTTCTCTTGGGTGAATACCTAGGAATGGAATTGGTCATGTGGTCATTTCAGGAGCTGACAGGCTAGGCTGTTCGCAAGAGGGGTTGTGTAGTCGTATATCCCTACCAGCAGTGCAGAAATGTTCTGATTCCTCCATCCTTACCAGCACTTGACACTATCTGACTTTCGAGTTCTTACCATCCTAGTGGGTGTGAATTAATATCTCATGTGCTTTTGATTTGTGGTTACTTGGTGACTACTAAGCATTGTTTCATGTGCTAGTGGCCATTTATTTGGAGAAATGTTAATTCAGATCTTTTGCCTGTTATTTGTTTATATATTTTTTTATTTATTTATTTTTTTGACAGGCAGAGCGGACAGTGAGAGAGAGAGACAGAGAGAAAGGTCTTCCTTTGCCGTTGGTTCACCCTCCAATGGCCGCCACAGCCGGCGCACCGCGCTGATCCGATGGCAGGAGCCAGGAGCCAGGTGCTTTTCCTGGTCTCCCATGGGGTGCAGGGCCCAAGCACCTGGGCCATCCTCCACTGCACTCCCTGGCCACAGCAGAGAGCTGGCCTGGAAGAGGAGCAACCGGGACAGAATCCGGCGCCCCAACCGGGACTGGAACCTGGTGTGCCGGCGCCGCTAGGCGGAGGATTAGCCTAGTGAGCCGCGGCGCCGGCCTATTTGTTTATATTTTTAGTTTTTATTTTATTTATTTGAAAGGTGAAGAAGCTTCCTGTCCACTTTTTTTCCTTTAAAAGATTTATTTATTTATTTGAATGGCAGATTTACAGATAGAGGAAGGGAGAGATAGAACTTTCATCTACTGGTTTACTCCCCAAATGGCCACAATGGCTGGGTCTGGGCCAGGCCAAAGCCAGGAGCCAGGAGCTCCATCCAGGTATCCCTCAGGGGTGCAGGGGCCCAAGCACTGGGGCCATCTTCTGCTGCTTTCCTAGGCATGTTAGCCTAGGAGCAGCCAGGACTGGAACTGGCACCCATGTAGAATGCCAGCACTGCCAGAGGAGGCTTAACCTTATACGCCATGTGCCAGTCCTGATGCTGTCCTTTTGTCCCAGCATCATCTGTTAAAAACTCTATCCTGGCCGGCGCTGTGGCTCACTAGGCTAATCCTCCAACTGCAGCGCCAGTACCCCGGGTTCTAGTCCTGGTTAGGGCGCCGGTTCTGTCCCGGTTGCTCCTCTTCCAGTCCAGCTCTCTCCTGTGGCCCAGGAGGGCAGTGGAGGATGGCCCAAGTACTTGGGCCCTGCACCCGTGTGGGAGACCAGGATAAGTACCTGGCTCCTGGCTTTGGATTGGTGCAGCTCTGGCCGTAGTGGCCATTTGGGGGGTGAACCAACGGAAGGAAGACCTTTGTCTCTGTCTCTCTCTCACTGTCTAACTCTGCCTGTCCAAAAAAAAAAAACACACACACACACACACAATCTTTTCCTTCGTGGAATGATTTTGGTGCCTGAGTCAAAAATTACTTAACTATTAGGCACTTCAGTTTATTTGTGGACTATGAATTTTAGTGTGTTCTCTATGACTATATGCTCTAGTAACTTTAGAAATAGAGAAGAGTTCCTTTCTCAACTTTCCCTTTGTCAAGATTATTTTGGTTATTCTGGGTCTCCTTCAGTTCTGTGAGTTTCTTTTCTTTTCTTTTTTTTTTTTAAGTTTTATTTATTTGAAAGAGAGACAGAGCTTGTATCCGTTTGCTAGTTCACTCCTCAAATGTCTGGACCTGGGATCTCAGAGTGGGTGGCAGAACCAGCTATATGAGCCATTACCACTGCATCCAAGGATTTGCAGTCTCAGGAATCTGGAATCTGGTATTGAACCAGGTACTCCAGTGTGAGAGGAGGACACTGGGCTAAATTTTGCAATTTTTTTTTTTAAAAAGATTTATTTATTTCTTTATTTTAGAGACACACAGAAAGGTCTTCCATCTGCTGGTTCATTCCCCAGATGGCCACAATGGCCGGAGCTAGGCTCATCTGAAGCCAGGAGCCAAGAGCTGCTTCTGGGTCTCCCACGAGAGTGCAGGGATCCAAAGACTTGGGCCAGCTTCTGCTGTTTTCTAGGCACACTAACAGGGATCTGGATTGGAAGTGGAGCGGCTAGGACTTGAAGCAGTGCCCATATGGGTTACTGGTGCCACAGGTGGAGATTTAACCTACTACACCATGGCGCCGGCCCCAGGAAAATGAGTTTTTCTTTGATTGAGAAGCGGCCATTACTCTGAGTCTCTTTGTATCATTTACCTTCATTCTTGACAATCATACAATATCATTAGCAAACTTTATTAAAGGTGAGATTAATATAATACTAAAATAGTATTTTTTTTTTAATTTTTGAAAGTAATAGCTTTAGACAGATGGCACTGTCCAGATCCTCAATAATATTGTAGTTGTTACCTCAGTAGAGGGTTAAGGATTAAAAATCCTGGCATTGTTGGGGCCAGTGCCGCGGCTCACTTGGTTAATCCTCTGCCTGTGGCGCCAGCATCCCATATGGGTGCCGGGTTCTAGTCCCGGTTGCGCCTCTTCCAGTCCAGCTCTCTGCTATGGCCCGAGAGGGCAGTGGAAGATGGCGCAAGTACTTGGGCCCCTGCACCGGCATGGGAGACCAGGAGGAAGCACCTGGCTCCTGGTTTCAGATCGGTGTAGCTCCGGCTGTTGTGGCCATTTGGGGGGTTAACCAACAGAAGGAAGACCTTTCTCTCTGTCTTTCTCTGTCTAACTCTTATCTGTCAAAAACAAAACAACAACAACAAAAAAACACCTGGCATTGTAAATCAGTACTCTCTGCAGTATTAAAGTCTGTGACAGTTGTAGAGACAGTTTGAAGGCAAGATTACAGGCTTTTGTTTAGGGAAGTGAAATAAACCCATGCAGTGACTGATGAAAGTGTTTTCCTATTAGCAGTAGTAATTTGCTGAACAGTGTAGAAAAGTGATATTCCGAGTACATTAAGTATGATCCACAGGTGCTTCCTTGCCCTTGTTTTCTCAGTTCTTTTTTCTTGTCATCAAAGCTATTGAGCTGAGTAGCTGTCTGATTCCTGAGGACTGAAATATGGTTCATTTTTGAAATAACTGTTTTATTCATCATGGTCTTTTGGAGGATCCTGTGATTATATCTGTCTAAAAGTGTTCCATTTTATCGACTGTTAGGAAATGTCACCAGGGTTGTTTAAAATGTCTTAACCGGAAGTTAAGTTTTGGAGAGAAAGGATCTGGCACTTTTCACTGTATGTCTTAATTTGTAAGAGTGGCGTTATTAGGAAAAAATAAGTCTTCTTTTGTCTTCAACAGTCAAACTAGAGCGGGAGGCTGAAGAAGAACGGATACGGAAGCACAAAGCAGCTGCCGAAAAGGCTTTCCAGGAAGGTATCGCCAAGGCGAAGCTCGTCATGCGCAGAACTCCTATTGGCACCGATCGAAACCATAACAGGTCAGTTACTAAGCATAGCTGCTCTGTCTTACGTTATTAGTCATGAAACTGTGTCGTGCTCCTGCTGAGTTTCCCAGATCTGTTTGGAGACAGAAGTGCTTATCACACATTTACTGAATATTAACTGCTGAATGTTAGGGTAGCAAAATTACCCTTTGAAGATACCACAGGTCTGAAACTTACGTTATATAGGGGCAGACACTGTGTCCCACATTGGAGTGTGTGGCTTTAAGTCCTGTCTCTGTTCCAGATCCCAGCTTCTTGCTAATTCTCACTCTGGGTTGGTAGGTGACGACTCCTATGATTGGGTACCTGCCACCCATGTGGGAGACCTGGGTTGACCTCCCAGCTTGTGACTTTGGCCTGGTCCAGGTCCGGCCATTATATGCATTTGGGAAATGAACCAGTAAATGGGAGATACCTGTCTGTCTGCCTCTCTTATTTATTTATTTTTTATTTTTTTTGACAGAGCGGACAGTGAGAGAGAGAGACAGAGAGAAAGGTCTTCCTTTGCCGTTGGTTCACTCTCCAATGGCTGCCACGGCCGGCGCAGTGCGCCGATCCAAAGGCAGGAGCCAGGTACTTTTCCTGGTCTCCCATGGGGTGCAGGGCCCAAGCACTTGGGCCATCTTCCACTGCACTCCCTGGCCACAGCAGAGAGCTGGCCTGGAAGAGGGGCAACCGGGACAGAATCCGGCACCCCGACCAGGACTAGAACCCGGTGTGCCGGCGCTGCAGGCGGAGGGTTAGCCTATTGAGCTGCGGTGCCGGCCCTGTCTGCCTTTCAAATAAAACGCATAAAATAAGAGAAATGTCGACCAAATATAGTGTCGACCAACACTTTAATATTGTTGATTATTTTAAAGGTATACATTACATGGAACCTAAAGACAGAGAAATACTAGATGTTATAAAAGTTACAGACGTTATATGAGTCTCAGACTGCAGAAAATGTAGTATCCTTCGCTTTCCCCTGTGGTTGGTGTCTGTTGAATTTTGAGCAAAGAGAGCGTTCCTGTCTGTGGTTGTGAATGGTCTGTGAGGCTCTGTGACACGCGCAGTCGTCCCGCAGTCCTGACTAACGTGTGGTTGTGGTTTGTAGATACTGGCTCTTCTCAGACGAAGTTCCAGGATTGTTCATTGAGAAGGGCTGGGTACATGACAGCATTGACTACCGATTCAACCATCACCGCAAGAAGCACTCGGACTCTGCTGACGAGGATTCCTGTCCCCGCAGTAAGTTGTCCGCTCCAGATGCTCCCTGACTTGATAGAGCTGCGTCCTAACCCATCGCAAGGCAAAAGTGAGTCAGGACTCACCTGCCAGGCGTCCGCTCCACAGCGCAGCGCACTGCTGAACTCGGCTGTTTCCCCTCACGCTTGCTGCGCTGTCGGGGAGTTGCGGCTCTGGCGCCGCTGGCTGGCCGCATGAAATCAGCGGCCAGGGAAAAGGTTCCTAGCGAGTGTGCCGCCTGCCCACCATCACAGAGTGGGCGGGTGGTACAGTGGAGGCAGTGTGACTGGGGTGAAGAGTCGCAGAAAGGCAGAATCTTCATCTGCTGGTTTACTCTCCAAATGGCTGTGATGGCTAGAGTGGACCAGGCTGAAGCCAAGAGCCCCAACTTGAATCTGGGCCTCATTTGGGCCATGGCAGGGACCCAAGTACTCAAGCCATCAGTTGCTGCCTCCTAGGGTTTGCATTAGCAGGAAGCTGGATTGGAAGCGGAGTAGTCAGGACTTAATATGGGATGGATGCATCCCACGTACTACAGCTGTCCCACAAAATTTCTTTATTGCCTGAGCCCGATGTATGGAGGGAGATGAGCGGATATGAGATGCTGGATAACGAGAGAGGGAGATTAATGTTTGGTTGTTAGCTTTGTTCCAGGCATGGTTTTGAGAGAAAAGAACTTTCTTGTCAGGATCTTTGGACTTAGATTTTATAGAAGTACTTTCCAAATTTTGTCTCTTGGAAGTTTTTTAGTAGATGTTTCAAGGGGGACAGGAAGGCAGGTTCAGACGTTCTTCCCTCCGCTTTATTTTTTTAAACATTATGTATTTGAGAGAAAGAGGGAGACAGACAGCTCCCATCCAGTGGTCCACTTTCCAAATGCTCACAACAGCTGAGGTGGGCTAGGTTGAATCTGGGGGCTGGGAACTTCCATCTGGGACTCTCAAGTGTGTGGCGGGGACCCAGGTGCCTGAGCCATCACCTGCTGCCTCCCGGGTGCACGTGAGCAGGCAGCTGGAGCCGGCGTGGAGGCGCCTGGATACGAGACAGGCTGTCCCGAGCCGCGGCCGTCCTGCCTGCTGCTCCTGCTGCTGACTGGCCCCTCCACTTGGGAAGTTAATGTCTTCAGTGCTTGTCCAGCATCTCCCTGTTGAACCACTGGATTGACGATCAGTGAATTTCCTGCCAACTCTTCTTTGAACATTATTTCTTTGAGAAGTCTCCTTTTTAAAATTTATTTATTTTTAAGGTTTTTTACTTTTATTTGCTTTGCTATAAAGTTAGTCATCCTTTCCATTCTTTTTTTTTTTTTTTTTTTCCCAAAGATTTATTTATTTGAAAAGCAGAGTTAAAAGCAGAGTTACAGAGAGGCAGAGAGAGGTCTTCCATCTGCTGGTTCACTCCCCAAATGGCCGCAACGGCCAGGGCTAGGCCGATCCAAAGCTGAGAGCTTTCTCCAGGTCTCTCACATGGGGTGCAAGGGCCCAAGGACTTTGGGCCATCCTGCACTGCTTTCCCAGGCCATAGCAGAGAGCTGGATCAGAAGTGGAGCAGCCGGGACTTGAACCGGCGCCCATGTGGGATGCTGGCACTGCAGGCAGTGGCTTTACCCACTATGCCACAGCACCTGCCCCATGCTTCTCCATTCTAAGTGGCGGCACTCTTGAAATTCTGAACTGTACAGCTCTTTAGCTATACTTGCACAGAGCAGATACCAGATGCTATTGGATTTCCAGTGCAGTTATGCCCTGGTAAACCTAAGCTGAAGATACCTGGGCAGACGTGCATTTAACATGCCCAAAGTGCTGAACATCCTAGTTTATAACACTGGAGAGCACCGACTGTTTACCCCTTGGCTGGCTGTGAGCTGCAGCTCGCTCCATGGCTGCCCCCACTGCACAAATGCTAGCCCAGGAAGAGTTCAGAATATTGAATGTTTACTGCTTTCACACCGTTGCAAAGTCAAAAAATCTGAAGTGGAACCGTCTTCAGCCAGAGACCATCTACATCCCAGATAACATACTGTGTATAAGTTATTTAAGATACACGTGGATAGATCTAATAGACAGTGTCTCTTATTTGTTGTTGACTTCAGCATTGGGTGTTGTTTAGGTTTGAAACTAAGAATTGAGTATTTATTTTATTAAATCTAATGTGTAAATTTTTCTTAGATAAGAAAGCAAACTTAGGCAAAAGTGCCAACTTGAATTCCCATGGACCAGCAATAGAAATTGCTGTGGAGACCACCATACCCAAACAAGGACAGAACCTATGGTAACGTGAGCATTCATCTGGTTGCTCTTCTTCCTTTTAAGCATTAACAAAATATTTACAAAATAAGTAAGTGGTAAAAAGGTACTTGTTTTCTCTAAGGTTTGGAATTTGATTTTGCCCTCTGTAATGTAACTTTGTGCAGTAGGTAAGATTTTACGCTCTTGAACCTGAGGATAGAGGCACTCAGCATTCCCCGTAATCAAACCCAGTCAACTCAAATTCATTAATCATTTATGGCTTATGGCTTGATGCAATGTACAGAGTTTAGAGCACATTTATGAATCAATCGTGTGTGTGAGGGTTGGGGTGGCGCGGGTGGCCACTTGTCATTCTTGAGGCGGGGGTGAGATTTCATGAGGGCCTCTTTTGGTCTGTGGCTGTGGTAGCTGCCGTGGCTGTTGGGTTGGGTGCAAGCTGACATTTTGAAAATATAGGAATAAGTGTTCATATCAACTTTATATAAAATTTGTCTTTTAAATTTTAATAGAAAGCTTTTGCCCCAATATCTTAGTGTAAAATTAACATTTAGCCTCTTGGAAACAATAAATTATTCAGACAAGTTTGGAATTCTGCTCTCCACTCTAGACCAGTCCTAGATGTCCTGCTTAGTGTCCGGTGTGGATGTCTGTCCGAGCTGACCGTGTCTGTCGTCTCTGCAGGTTTTTGTGTGATAGTCAGAAGGAGCTGGATGAGCTGCTAAACTGCCTTCACCCTCAGGGAATCCGAGAAAGTCAGCTGAAGGAGAGGCTGGAGAAGAGGTGAGGGCTCCTGTGCTCACGGCTCCCTTCTCTCATACCGAGGTCTGAGGGCTCTCGTTCCCGGGTTTTGCTTATCCATAAAAGCTATTAAAATAAAATGTCATGCTTTTATGTTTTCTTTTTAAGATTTATTTATTTACTTGAAAGAGTCAGAGAGAGAGAGGTCTTCCATTCATTGGTTCACTCCCCAAATGCCTACCATGGCTGGAGCTGGGCTGGTCTGAAGCCAGGATTTTCCGGGTCTCCCGAGTGACAACTACCCCAGCACTGGGGCCGCTTTCCACTGCGTTCCCAGGAGCATCAGCAAGGGAGCTGGGGCTGCTCTCCACTGCTTCCCCAGGAGCATTAGCAAGGCAGCTGGGTCAGAAGTGGAGCAGTCCGGAGTTGAACCAGTGTACAAATGGGATGCCAGTGTTGCAGGCGGTGGCTCTACCTGCGACACCACAAGTTATACCTTTTAAGCAGGCAGGAGTGATGCATGCACAGCCAGGCTGCCTTGAAGACGCAGTGCTGGTGGTCAGTGGGTGTCCTGAAGTGGTCTCAGTATTCACAACACCCCAGCACCCCTCAGTTTAATATGGGGTGCAGGCTAGTGCTGTGCCATGGAAGGTCAAGCCTCCCCAGCGCCGGCATGGCTCTGGTTCCATTGTGGCTGCTCCACTTCAGTCCAGCTCCCTGCTGATGCGCCTGGGAAAGCTGGGCAAGATGGTCCAAGTGCGTGGGCCCCTGCATCCACGTGGAAAACCCAGAAGAAGCTCCTGGCTTTGGCCTGGCCTAGCCCTGGCCATTGCGGCCACTTGGCAAGTGAACCCGTGGGTGGAGGATCTCTCTCTCTTGTCTCTCCTTCTCTGTATTTCTGAGTTTCAAATAAATGAATAAAATCATATTAAAAAAACATCATGGGGTAGGTTTATCCAAACCATGGGATAGTTTTCAGCCTGAGAAGGGAATGGGGTGTATTGATCCATGGTACAAAGGGATGAGCCTTGAAAACACAGTGGAAGCAGCCAGACACAAAGCACTGCTCTGTGATTGCAGGCATTTGAAACATTCAGAATAGGCTAAAGCTTGGAAACAAAGTAGGTGAGTGGGTTAGTGGTGGCCAGGGGCTGGGAGGGGGGAGGCATTGGGAGTGCCAGCTGTTAGGGGTATAGAATCCTCCCTGTTTGGGAACATGGAAATGTTTTGGAATTGGGCAGTTGTGATGGTTTTACAACATAAAAACACCTGAAGTGTGTGCTTTAAAATAGTGAGTTTTATATTATGTGAATTCATCGCATCTTTTACAAAACTCTGACCTATAAAGTAGCATCAGCTCCATCTAGACTGGTTTGTGCCGTTTCTGTTTAACCTCATTTCTGTCAAAGCCGGGTTTTGGCTAAGGGCACTGCTGACTCCATACTTTCATGGTTGAATTCAGGTTCGATCGAAGAGAGCTGGGAGATAACCTTAGAACAGACTGGCAACAGTGCCAGACTTTTTTGAGTGGTACTAGGCACACCATAGTGCTGTGAT
This sequence comes from Oryctolagus cuniculus, assembly GCF_964237555.1. Classification (NCBI taxonomy): domain Eukaryota; kingdom Metazoa; phylum Chordata; class Mammalia; order Lagomorpha; family Leporidae; genus Oryctolagus; species Oryctolagus cuniculus. Next base: position 50,555,700 of record NC_091450.1, read on the forward strand.
CCAGGCTAAAGAACACATCACGTGCAAGAGTAACTTTGCCCCCACCCTTCCCCCACCCCAACACTTGTAGGTACCAGGACATCATTCACTCTATTCACCTGGCTCGGAAACCAAATCTGGGTTTGAAATCCTGTGATGGCAACCAGGAGCTTTTAAACTTCCTCAGGAGTGACCTCATTGAAGTCGCAACAAGGTTACAAAAAGGAGGGCTTGGCTACGTGGAGGAGACATCAGAGTTTGAAGCCCGGGTAAGGCCAGGAGCAAATTCTCTGAAAGCTGTCACTCAGAAAACTCCATTTGGAGTGGGGTGGACTTGTTTCCTGATACTGTGTTCCTAACCTCCAAGGTGACCCTGGAAGTCATGTTTGGGTGGTTTGCCTTGAAAGGCATAGATAGGACCAAAAGTCTTCGAGTAAATTTTTTTGGGGTGGGGGGTGGTGTTATCTTTTGTTGGTCTCTAGGAAACCTAATAGTTGGCTCAGAATCTGTTCAAAATGAGCTTTTCTGTTAAGCTGGCTGGAGAACTGGTTGTGAGGCCCTGGTTGGTTAACGCTGGGTTCCTGTGCTGAGAAACATGCACCATGTTTGTGTGTTCTGCTTCTCCGCCCTCAGCCCGCCAGCACAGGGAGAGCACTGCTGACGTTGGGCGTTACTCATGCTATGACGTGGACTCCATGTCAGGGCTGTTTCCCATCCTGCCATTCACTGCCTAGAAGGACCCTGAAGTAGTGTGGGTCCATGACACCTGACACTACGGATGAGCCCTCAGGGCCCACACTGCACAGATTATATATGGAAACTGGGGAATACTACCCATCAGTCACCATTGTGAAGTCTGTACTGCTTTAAAGTCATAAAGCCTGTATCATCCCACACATAGCAACATTGTATCTCTTCAAGTTATAATCAGCCCTCTATGGGTTCTGTATCCATGAATTAAACCATCTGCAGATCAAAAATATTTGGGGGGAAAATTTAATCTGTGCTGAATGTGAACATTTTGGGAGGGGTCATTATTCTCTACACAGTTCAGTATAACAACTATCTAAACAGCCCTTACGTGGCCACTATGTGTTAGACGTCACCTCGAGATAGTTTGAAGAGCAGAGGGGATGTGCTAGGTTTTCTGCAGATCCTGTGCCATTGATAGAAGGGATTTGAGCGTCCACAGATCTTGGTGTCAGGAGGCTTCTGCAGCCGGTGTCCTTGTGGGTGCTGAGAAACCACGTCATTCATTACGGTGTGTGTGACTTAACGAGCAGCCCGTGTCCCCGTGAGCCCTGATTTATAAAAACTTCCACCTCTTCTGCATAATTGTCTTTGTTACAAGAGCTAGCAAATTACATACATATCCACTGCATGGAATTTTTTTTATTTTTAATTAGTGATATTTCTTGGTACATTTTCTAGAAAAAAAGGATTTAAGCATATTTATGGTTCTTGATTTTTGAAGAGTTACACGAAAGGATTTTGCCAACTTTAAATGTTACACATTCACTTTTTTACGTAGCAAATGTTTTGTAAGTTACTTGATTCTAGTTGACACTGAGCTGTCCTAATTTTTTCCTTGCTATACAATGTGGTGTTTTTTTTTTTTTTTTTTTTTTTTTTTTTTTTTTTTTTTTGTGACAGGCAGAGTGGATAGTGAGAGAGAGAGACAGAGAGAAAGGTCTTCCTTTGCCGTTGGTTCACCCTCCAATGGCAGCCGCGGACAGCGCATTGCAGCCGGCGCACCGCGCTGATCCGAAGGCAGGAGCCAGGTGCTTCTCCTGGTCTCCCATGGGGTGCAGGGCCCAAGGACTTGGACCATCCTCCACTGCACTCCCGGGCCAGAGCAGAGAGCTGGCCTGGAAGAGGGGCAACCGGGACAGAATCCGGCGCCCTGACCGGGACTAGAACCCGGTGTGCCGGCGCCGCAAGGCGGAGGATTAGCCTAGTGAGCCGCGGCGCCGGCCACAATGAAGTTTTTTAATTCGTACATCTTACGTGACGGACAGTGTAGTGTGCTATGCTCAGCAGCCTGATTCAGATGAAGTACGTGCAAGGCCTGTTGCCAGACGGCGCCAGAAATCCAGGGACACCTGGGCCTCCTCAGCTTGTCTTTGCATTAAGATGATCCCTGCACATTGTAGGCATTTGGTCTTTACTGCATGAGAGCTCTGTGCAGCTCTCCTAAAGCTGAAGAAATTTCAAAAAATTCTGGATCCCTTCCCTGGGGACATGGAGCTGGTCGACTGCTTCAAACCCATAGCCTTCCCATGAGCTGAGAGCACAGGTAGATGAGCGGTGCGGCCGTCTCGGTCGGTCTGATGCAGCTGGGGATGGACTGCTTCATCTCTCTGTCGGCCTTTCCTCATCTGGCTTTAACGTCGTTCTGTGCAGGTCGTTTCCTTAGAGAAGCTGAAGGACTTTGGTGAGTGTGTCATTGCCCTTCAGGCCAGTGTCATAAAGAAATTTCTCCAGGGCTTCATGGCTCCCAAGCAAAAGAGAAGAAAATTGCAAAGCGAAGATTCAGCAAAAGCCGAGGAAGTGGATGAAGAGAAGAAAATGGCAGAGGAAGCAAAGGTATTCAGTGATTGAAGATACAGTTTATGCTGCTATGGGAGAGTGTCATTTGGTTTTAAAAATAGCCTTAACTCTGCTTTTTAGTTACCATAAGTATTGTGCCCTGAGCTAACTTTGCATTTTTTTCTTAATAATTTTCTGCTACATTAATGATTTTCAAACTAGTCTGTGGATAATAGAGTGGTTGTGCAGTTCCCCCACCCCATTCCCTTTCTTTAAGCACAATTTGATTGTCTCTTTTAGAAGATAGTGGTGGCTTTAAAAATATTTTAAAAATTATGGTAAAACATAGCTAATGTGACATTGACTGTTTCTACATGTACACTTCTGCAACTGTCAGCACATCCATCTCCTGAGCCTTTTTATTTTTCCAAACTGATGCTGTGTCCCATTAACCAATAACTCTGCCTCCTCCTGCCCAACCCGTGGCAGCCACCAAACTGTCCCTTTTCTGTCTATGGGTTTGACTACTCTAGGTATGTCCTATCCATGGATTCATGCAGTGTGTCCTTTTGTGACTGGTTTGTTGCACTTAGCACGTCTTCAGGGTTTATGTTGAAGCACATACCAGAGCTGCTTTCTAAGGCTGATTAATATTCCATTGTGTGTTAAAACCTGATCTACCCACACAGCACTTTAGATACCACATATGTGGGGTTTGTGCACTGAGCAGTTCTCCGGTTCTCTGCCAACGCGACTGAGTCCCACAAGTGAATCCCCACGCTCTGTGCGTGGGCCTTGCGTCAGCTCGAACGGGTTAAGGGGCTTCTCCCACAAGGCAGCTTTCATTTCACACACCAGCTGCAAGTCCCGTGTTGCCACCTGAGCTTGCTTTACGTTGAAGGGTCGCACAACCACTGCCGCCTCTGGTGTGATGATTTGCTAAAATGACTCACGGAACTTAGGAAAGCATTTTGTTTAGGTTTACTGTGTTGTCGTACAGGATGCAAGACAGGAACAGCCTGATGGAAGAGATGCGTAGGACAGGCCTGGGGTGGGGTGGGGTGGGGGCAGCGCACAGAGCAGCCACGCCCTCTCCACTGTTGCCACTTGACCAGCACCCGGGTATGTTCGTCACTGCAGATCATCCTGTCTTGTTAGAGCCTCAGCGCCAGGTCCCTCAGTTTTCCCTTCCAGGGGGTCCCAGACAGGGCTGCAGCGTTCCAGCTCTCTAATCACTTGGTCTTTCTGGCGATCAGCTCCATCCTGAGGTTGCTTAGGGGCCACCGAGGTCATCGCAGTCACATCAGCTCAGTGTGACCCGAAGGGTTCCTGTGAACACCAGAGGTGGTCCTGGGAGGAAGTGCCGAGAGTGTTAGGCTCGAGGACAGAGACCCGGCACATTCCTTACTGTGCCGCATTTGTGTGTACACACTCTATGTCGCCATCCGCGGATGGGCACTCGGGTGCTCCTGCCTTGTAGCTGTGAGGGTGATTCTACTGTGACTGTGTCTGAGTCCCTGCACTTCAGTGTGCCTAGAGGTGGACTTGGGTCACACAGTGATTCGGCGTTGAATGTCGTAACAGCCACCTTGCAGTTTCCCAGGGGCTGAACCACTTCACTTTCGTTTTCCTGCCGGCAGTGCACAAGGATTCTGGTTTCTCCACATCCTCCCTAACGCTCATTAGGCTCCATGGCTTGGATGAATGGGTAGTTCATTGTAGTTTTTATTTGCGTGTCCCTAATTATCAGTGATGTTGAGAGTCTCTTCAAAATGGCCATGTGCCTGAAATCTTTGGAGAAATGTATATTCAGGTATTTTGCTTGTTTTTTAATTGGATTGTTTTGTTGTCGAAGTTCTTTCTATGTTTAGCCTTTTCAGATAAACGACTAATACAGTCCGCCATTCCAGGTGTTCCGTTTCATTCTCCTGATAGTGTCTTGATAGTAATTGATGCATTAAAGTTTTAATTTTGATAAAGGCAGTTCAGTCCAACTTACCTATCTTTCCTTTTTTTAAAAAAAAATATTATTTATTTATTTGAAAGGCAGAGTTATAGAGGGAGAGACAGATGGCTGCAACAGCTGGGGAGTGAACCAGGAGCCAGGAGCTCCATCCAGGTCTCCCAAGTGGGTAACAGTAGCCCAGGCACTTGGGCCATCTTCTGTTGTTTCCCAGGCCGTTAGCAGGGAGCTGGATTGGAAGTGGAGCAGCCGGGACTGGAGCCGGTGCTCGTTAGCCCACTGTGCCACAGCACTCGTGCCATTCTCCCCCACCCCGCCCCCCTATTTTTATTTTTGTCACCTCCTCCACTTTTGCTGTCGTATCTCAGAAGTCATTGCCAAATTCAGTGTCATGAAGCTTTCCCTCTACTAAGTATCAGTAGCTGGGCTGGTGCCACGTATATAGGAAATGTGGGTGAAGTTCCCAGCCCCTGGCTTCACCCTGGCCCAGCCCCGCTGTTGCAGGCGTTGGGCGGGGGGGGATAAGCCTAGAGGGAGGGCTCTCTCATTGTCTCCCTGCCTTTTTAAGTGAAGGAATAAATAATATAATAACTGGCAGCTCCATTTTTGTATGTTATATTTCAGTTTATGAGGACTTACAAAGAAAAGCGTTTGGAGACCCTCCGTTAGGGGAGAGGCCCCAGCCTTCATCTACCGTGGAGTACTTGTCCCTGTTCTAGATGGCCCTCCTCCCTTCCTTTCACAGTCATCTGCTGAAGCCCGCTGGTGCCAGGCACAGGGCTGGGTCTGGAGGTTTTATGGAGCTGAGGCAAAGCCCTGGGTCCTGGCTACATGCAAGAGATGGAAGCAGGAGACAGTGGCAGTCGAGTGACAAGTGCTGTGAGGGAGGCATGGCCAGGGCAGGCAGAACTTCCCCGAGGATATCCAGAGGCACGGGGTTTGCAAGGGAAGGCAGGAAATCAGGCCACGGAAGGGCTGCTCGGGCCTTTGCAGATTGGTCGGAACTGGCTTCTGTCCCCAGAACTGGCGCGCTCTTTGTTTGTCTATGTTGCTTTCCAGAGCTCCTCGTTAGGGTGATACGGGGTGATACAGGGAAGACGGTGGCGATAAGACAGGTCAGCAGAGCAGAGGTTTAGATAAAGCTGTAGTTCAGACTTGCTTAGAAATGGCACATGTGTATTATCTGACTGGGACTGAGTTGTCGCCTTCCAAGTGGCTGTTGATGACCGAGGTTACCTGCCAGGCGATACTGAGGTGCCGCGTAGAGGACCCGTCTGTCGGGCATCGTCTTCAGTGCTCTGAGTCTGGCCTGGGTTTTGAGGACAGAGCCGTCTTTCCTGATGTGACCCTTCCAGGCGTCACCCCTTCCCTTGCCATTTTGTGGTGTTCTCAGTAAGCTCTGTGCGTCTGAGCCCCACCGTGAAGTGGCCTTGCAGCTTGTCGGGTGAGACTTGTCCTCCGTGTGGCTGGGGAGGACACTGAGCCCTCCACATCCAGAGGCGTGGATGGAAAGCCTGGGACGGTTTCCTGGAAAATGAGCGAGGCGCCTCCCAGCCGGGCCTGTGCCTGCCCTTCCCCAGGGCCAGCGTCCCCACAGCATGGAATTTTCCAGTCCTTGGCTGTGAAGGTTTCCACTCAGCAGGGCCAGGGCTTCCCATCCCTGTTGCATAAACGTGTATCGGTCTCTAATCCAGGCGTTAGTTTCCTTATTTACAGATGTAGATTATCTCAAATATTCGATGCTTTCTTGTTTCCTTGAGTTAAGTGGAAAAGACAGTATGTAATGTAGAATTTGGCGAAGGCTTGGGTTTTGCTTGACTTTCTGTTTACTTTGGTTGCATTTGTCCTGATCACTTTGCTGTTTGTTTTTCCATTTCCCATGGTCTTCCGTGGAAGACTGATCCGAAGCTGCTGGTATCCCCGCCGGGATGGGATACCTGCCCTTCCAGTGCTGAGCAAGGGCGTTCCTGGTGATTGGATGAACGCTGCCCCCTCTCGATTCTGTCGTTAATACCTGCTTCTCCGGTGGGCCCAACAGTTATGAAAACCTGGTGTGCCGAGGGTTTGGTTTCCCACCAGGGTAGTGTGCCCGGCCCCCAGCAGCACTGCGGGACAGCGGCTGCAGGACGCCGCCGGCTGTGGGTAGGGAAGCACACTGGCTGCTCTTTAGCTCGCTCTTTGTTATTTATTAAAGACATTTGGGGCCGGCACCGTGGCTCACTAGGCTAATCCTCTGCCTTGCGGCTCTGGCACACCGGGTTCTAGTCCCGGTCGGGGCACTGGATTCTGTCCCGGTTGCCCCTCTTCCAGGCCAGCTCTGTGCTGTGGCCAGGGAGTGCAGTGGAGGATGGCCCAAGTCCTTGGGCCCTGCACCCCATGGGAGACCAGTATAAGTACCTGGCTCCTGCCATCGGATCAGCGCGGTGTGCCAGCCATGGCGGCCATTGGAGGGTGAACCAACGGCAAAGGAAGACCTTTCTCTCTGTCTCCCTCTCTCTCACTGTCCACTCTGCCTGTCAAAAAAAAAAAAAAAAAAAAAAACCAAAAAAACACACATTTGGAAGGACAGAGCTTCCATCGGCTGGTACACTCTGCAAATACCCGTAACACCTGAGCTAGGCCAAGCCGAAGCCAAGAGCCAAGAGCCAAGAACTCAATCTGGGTCCCTTGTGGGTGGCAGAGGTCCAAGTATTGGAGCCGTCACCTGCTGTCTCCCAGGCTGTGCATTAGCAGGGAGCCATGCCAGGGCTCAAACCCTGGCTCTCCCGTGCGGGGTACAGGAGTCTTGAGTGGTCTTCACCCTCCTGACACCAAATACCCACTCCTATCTGCTTTTGAAAACACAACCTTGGCCGGCGCCGCAGCTCACTAGGCTAATCCTCCGCCTAGCGGCGCCGGCACACCGGATTCTAGTCCCGGTCGGGGCGCCAGATTCTGTCCCGGTTGCCCCTCTTCCAGGCCAGCTCTCTGCTCTGGCCCGGGAGTGCAGTGGAGGATGGCCCAAGTGCTTGGGCCCTGCACCCCATAGGAGACCAGGAGAAGCACCTGGCTCCTGCCTTCGGATCAGTGCGGTGCGCCGGCCACAGCGCGCCAGCTGCAGCAGCCATTGGAGAGTGAACCAACGGCAAAGGTAGACCTTTCTCTCTGTCTCTCTCTCACTGTCCACTCTGTCTGTCAAAAAAAAAAAAAAAAAAAAAAAAAAAGAAAAGAAAACACAACCTTGAATGTGGTAGATGTTTTGTTTGGGTTTTCTTTGGCGTTCTTGGGCCTGTTTGGGATTTTGTGCCATCAGAGAAGACCAGGATGTTCTCTCAAATCTTGAGTGTCTAATAAAAGTTTTTGCCCCTCAAAATCAGAAGTTGGTTGGAGTCTAGGCGGGTTTAGTGGATGAGGGGATGCTAATGATTGTCCAGTAGGTGTCATGCCATGTGTGTGGATTGGGACACAGGGAACCTGCACCTTAAACTGCTGTGGAACTTCAGGCAGACTTTGTTCCCGTGGAAAATAACAAGTGAATGTTACACAAGCATTCAGCGCTGTTCTGAGAAGCTCAGATATGGAAACAGCTCACGTGTCCGCCAGTTGTTGAGTAAATAAAATGTGATATGTCTGTACAGTGGACTGTTATTCCGCAGTAAAATGGGAGGAAGATCGTGCGTGTGCATGACCCTAGAAACACGCTCCGTGTCAGAAGGCACTCGCAGAAGTGTATGATCCATTTAGAATCTTAAAAATACACCAGGTTAGACAAGCTTATTTCCAAGATCTCTTCAAGTTTAAAAAATAGTTTACTGAAGCCAGACTAGCTGCTGGGTGCCCGCATTTTATAACTTAGGATATAATCAGGAAGTGAAAAGCTGCAGCCTGCATGGGACTGTGCTCTCCCATACGTGTGTGCACATGTGCACGGGAGCTGACTGTCCACTAGAGGGCAGCCGTGCTCAGAGGGAACCCAGCTCTCCCTGCCCGGTCACCTCTCCTATAGGAGGTCTGTCTTCCAGGGATCTTAAGTGCCTAGGGCAACGTGGTGCGGTCCCCTGTGGTGCCGGCTGAGCCGTGGGGGTCAGCTAGTTGGCACTAGGGCGTGCCAGCCTTGAGAGCAGCAAGGGCCTCCTCTCGCGCTCGTTCATTCCTGACTGAGCTGAACACAGGACCTCCACCCCTCTGGTGCTCCTGATCCGTGCTGTCGTGTGCCGCCTGAGCCTGGCCACGCCCTTCTCTGACACCTTTCCCCACTGGGAAAGTGAGGCCCCTACGCTGGCATTTGCATACCTTTTAGGTCGCAAACACTTGAAAACATTTTTTTAAGGTTTTTTTTTTTTAAGATTTATTTATTTTTATTTGAAAGAGTTACACAGAGAGAGGAGAGAGAAAGAGGTCTTCCAACCACTGGTTCTCTCCCCAATTGGCCGCAACAGCCAGAGTTGCACCGATCTGAAGCCAGGAGCCAGGAGCTTCTTCCAGGTCTCCCACGTGGTGCAGAAGCCCACGGAGTTGGGCCATCTTCCACTGCTTTCCCAGGCCATAGCAGGGAGCTGGATTGGAAGTGGAGCAGCCAGGTCTCGAACCGGCGTCCATATGGGATGCTGGCGTTTCAGGCCAGGGCTTTAACCTGCTGTGCCACAGTGCCGGCCCCGTTGAAAACATTTTTGAAAAATCACCTTTTGATGAACAAAACGCTATAAATGAACTAGGCTAAAATGGCACTTCTGTTTTCCTTAGAGCGTGTATGGGGAAGATGGTGTCTATAACTGAACTGCTAATTCCATTTCTCCCATATCCCTACTGCGCGTGCTTAGGCTGCCTGTAGATTCATGGGCATTTTCTGATGCTGGGCTGAGTGAAGGCAGGCTGTCCTGCACTTGGGATTCCCCGTGAACTAGGAGTGCAGCGGACGTGATTCAGCACCCTTTGCCCCGTAGTCTAGAAGTGTGGTCCGTGTGAGTGCAGGGACAGCTGGACAGGCTGCACCTGGGAGCTCCGGCTTCTGAGTGACGCTCAGTCTCCAGGTGAAGGACTGTCCTTTCCCTTCTGTGACGTTTGGCATGTTTTCCCCATGCTTTGGAGCCGCCATTTCTTCCAGGATACCTGAGTGAAACCGGGGAAGTGCTTGGAGGCAGGTGCCTTAGTGTCTTTGCGTATGCCTGGTTTTGATGTCGTCATAGTAATGCTGGCCTGACTCGGTCTCTGTTTAGGTTGCGTCTGCACTGGAAAAATGGAAGACGGCAATCCGTGAGGCTCAGACTTTCTCCAGAATGCACGTTCTACTCGGGATGCTGGACGCGTGCATCAAGTGGGATATGTCTGCAGAGAACGCGCGGTGCAAAGTCTGTCGAAAGAAGGGTATATCGAGACGGCGTTTCTAATCTGGGTGTCCTAGGGGTTGGGATCTTCACTCCTGATGCTGTGTCTCCCCCGAGTGTGCTGGGACAGACCTTACCTTCTGAGGGTCTGAGGCTACACCACAGTGAGCCCCAGCAGGCCCTTTGCTCTCAGTGAAACAGGAACAGTTGATGCCATCAGGGAGCAGTTTAGTGAATCAAAAACTAAGTCCTTCGGTTATCTCAGAACTTTAGTATCTGTGAGGTCAGAGCAGGTGCGGCCAGCAGGGGGCAGTCTGTGCGGTGTGAGGATGCTCAGATGGGGCCTCTGCAGGGCAAGGCACGTGGGACCGTTGCATGCCAAGATCTTCAGCTGTCCTGTGTGCAGAGAGAACTTCATTGCTAAAAGCCGAGTGATTGTCTCCTCGGGGGCTGAAGTTATTTTGTGAATTAGGTTAAAGTTTAATTTCCAAGGATGGGAAAGTCTGTACAGTCATTCAGGATCAAGCTGATGAAGGGAGGTGGGAGCGGGGAGATGGCCATGCTCAGTTGATTGGTTTATTTTCATGGGAAGTGGGGGGGGGGGGGGCGTGTGGGGTCTCAGAAGAGCAGACTAAGGGGCATTCCTGGCGTTGGCTGGCCCGACCTGGCCCTGCGCGGGTCTGGCGCTGTGCGTTAGGAGACCTGAGCCCTCAGTTACCTGTCCTCTAGTTTATGCTACGTTTCTTCTCAGCAAATGACTGCCTTGAGCGTCAGGGCGCCCCGTCCTGGAGCGTGTGTGGCCCTGTGGCGGCGTGGGCGGGGCGAGTGCTCTGTCTTAGAGCTCCGTGGTTGTGGCCGGCTGCCCGCGGTGCTCTGCAAGCCTCTCTCTCCACAGGTGAGGACGACAAGCTGATCCTCTGTGACGAGTGTAATAAAGCCTTCCACCTGTTCTGTCTGCGGCCGGCCCTCTACGAAGTGCCAGATGGCGAGTGGCAGTGCCCGGCCTGCCAGCCAGCCACTGCCCGGCGCAACTCCCGCGGCAGGTGAGGAGTCTTTGTTTTCAAAAGAAATGAACAAAGAGCTGTTACCGCGGAGCCGCGGTGACTCACACCAGATCGTTCAGGGGAGCTTGCGTTGGGGTTTCGGTACAGAACCCGATCGTCCCGGGAGGGGCCCAGAGGGCCCTGTTCTGCCTCTAGCTTGATGTTGGGGTTTCAGGTGTTCCCCGCCTGCCGTGTTCTCTGTCTCTCAAGAAAGAGCACTGCACGAGAGCTCCTGGAAGAAAGGGGTTAAAGATTGAGATCATTGTGGTGCAAAAAATGTCAGTCTGCGTTTTTCATAAGACACATTTTCCACAAACTTTGCGAAGTGCTCTGCCTTCTGCTTCCATGTTGCCCACGTCTCACTTCTTCACAATTAGATCTCCAGTGAGCACACGGCACCCTCTTCCCCACGCGCGCTGTCTGCTCCCCATCAGGATTTGAACTTTGATGCCAGCTTGGATGTGAATTTCTCCCTGGCTTTACATAGCCACTGATTGGCCAGGTGTGGTTAGTCCAGTGTCCAGAAATCTTAGAAATCAGCCTCCTGCCCGCCGCTCTCCATGTGTCAGCGGGCAGACTCACCTTTCTAGTGCCCCTTCTAAACTCACTAGCCTGACTGCTCGCTCGCTCTCTCTCTCTTTTTTAAGATTTATTATAAAAGAGTAACAGGGAGAGGGAGAGATCGTCTGTGTGCCGGTTCATTCCACAAAAGGCCACAATGGCCAGGCTGAAGCCAGAAACCAGGAACTTCTTTCAGGCCTCCCACATGGATGGCCGGGGCCCAGGCACTTGGACCATCTTCTGCTGCTTTTCCCAGGCCATAGCAGGAAGCTGGATCAGAAATGGAGCAGCTGAGACACAAACCAGCGCCCACGTGGGATGTCAGGTGGCAGCTTTGTCTGCTTTGCCACAACACTGGCTCCTAGCCCAATTTCTTAAAAATGTTATTTGTTTGAAAGACAGAAACAGACAGACTTCTTCCATCACTGCTTCTTTCTCTAAGCGCCCATAGCAGCCGGGACTGGGCCAAGCTAAAACCAGGAGCCTGGAACTCAGTCTGATCTCCCACGTGGGTGACAGGTCCCCAGATACTTGAGCCGTTGCCACTGCTTCCCGGGGTGTGCTTCAGCAGGAAGCTGGAATTGGAAGTGGAGCCAGGGGCCAGTGCTGTGGCGTAGTGGATACCTGCAGTGCTGGCATCCCATATGGGCGCTCCACTTCCAATCGAGCTCTCTGCTGTGGCCTGGGAAAGCAGTGGAAGATGGCCCAAGTCCTTGGGGCCCTGCACCCACGTGGGAGACCTGGAGGAAGCTCCCGGATCCTGGCTTCGGATCGGTGCAGCTCTGGCCATTGCGGCCAACTGGGGAGTGAACCAGCTGGTAGGAGACCTCTCTCTCTCTCTTTCTCTCTTTCTCTCTCTCTCTCTCTCTCTCTCTTTCTCTGCCTCTCCTCTCTCTGTGTAACTCTGACTTTCAAATAAATAAATAAATCTTTAAAAAAGAGAGTAGAGCCAGGACTTGACTGCCTGCGCTTTGGCAGAGGATTCAGGCAGCCTAAGCAGCGTCCTGTCCACTGTGGTCGTCGTCGGCCCTTTCCCCTGCGGAACCCCCTCTCCCCCTGTCCCCTGGCCTACACTTGGAGACTTAATGCTGGCCCAGGGCTTGCTGAGCCCCGGTTGCCATCACGTCTGTGGTTATGGACATTCATGCATCATTCAGCTTTGCCTCCTGTGCTCTCCTCCGTGTTGGGAATAATCTCTGCATAGCCTGCCCCGCGGCCCAGCTAAACTTCACCCTGCTGTCGCTGGGAAGATTTGTTTTTATTTAGTTGAAAGGTAGAGTTACAGAGAGGAAGAGAGAGAGGTCTTCTGTCTGCTGGTTCACTCCCCAGATGGCCACACAGCCGGGGCTGGGTCAGGCAGAAACCAGGAGCCAGGAGCTTCCTCTGGGCGCCCCTCAAGGGAAGCAGGGGCCCAAGCACTTGGCCATCTCCGTTGCTTTCCCAGGCTGCTAGCAGAGAACTGGACAGGAAGTGGAACAGGCGGGACTGGGGCTGGAACCGGGAGCCGTATGGGATGCCGGTGCTGCAGCCACGCCCGAGCGCCGACCCCGCCGCTTTGTTCTTCACTGAGTATCAGTGAGGCTGAGTGCAGGCTTGTGAAGAGCAGACTGCTGATGTTTGCTGAGTTCACACTGAAATGGGAGGCCATCAGAGGGCAGTCCCTGCAGTGTGCGCCCTGGCGTGGTCTCTCAGGGCAGAGCTGTGTGCTCTGACCCCACCCTCGGTGTCCTCGTGGCTTCTCCCTGCCCTCCAGCTGCTCTGAAACGCGGGGCTGGGACGGGCTGTCCGGAGCGGGGATTACCGTGCTTTGATCTTAGGGCCATCTGCAAGCTGCTCGTGGTGGAACCGGGCCAGCAAGGTGGAGCCGCACCTGCCTGGCTGCTGGGCATCTGCAGTCCACCCCGCACGGGCAGCTTTTACTACCTGCAGTGTTACATTATCTGGCTCCTTTTGTGAGGCAAAGGCATTGTTTTGTGGGGGAGGGGAGCATTGCATTGTGGTCTTGATTCTGTCACCACGGTTCTTGTCCAAGCCATTTGGGGCCTGCTAGAGGAGACAGCTGTTGACACTTGGTTATTCATCGTGTGGAGCGCTGGCCTGGCCTGGATTTGGGGTTCCCTGCCCAGAGCAGATCTGCCCTTCTAGTCTCTGATGACAAGCTGGGGGTCCTGTGAGTGGTTAGCCCTTCTCGGGACTACCATGTGGTTTTTCCTCCTCATAGGAATTATACGGAAGAGTCGGCCTCTGAAGACAGTGAAGAAGATGAGAGCGATTCGGAGGAGGAGGAGGAGGAGGAAGAGGAGGAGGAGGAAGACTATGAGGTGGCTGGTTTGCGATGTAAGTGTTCGGTTTGTCTGTGCTCTCCTCACGGTCTGCCCAGCTGCCATGGAGGGGCCCGAGTGCTGCCGCCTTGCTGGCTGTGTTCTCGTGTTAGGGCTGGAGGGGTCCCGGCTACCCTGTGCCCTGTTCTCTCTCGGGGCACACAGTAACAGGAAGCTAGACTTGGTACAGGACTGGGACTTGGACCCAGGCACCTCCTTACGGATTGAGGTTGTCCGAAGCACTGTCTTTTTTTTTTTTTTTTTTTTTTTTAAGATTTATTTATGCCTGTACTTTGGCTCACTAGGCTAATCCTCCGCTGGCACACCGGGTTCTAGTCCCGGTCGGGGCGCCGGATTCTGTCCCGGTTGCCCTTCTTCCAGGCCAGCTCTCTGCTGTGGCCAGGGAGTGCAGTGGAGGATGGCCCAAGTGCTTGGGCCCTGCACCCCATGGGAGACCAGGAGAAGCACCTGGCTCCTGGCTTCGGATCAGCACGGTGTGCCGGCTGCAGTGCGCGGGCCGCGGCGGCCATTGGAGAGTGAACCAACGGAAAAAGGAAGACCTTTCTCTCTGTCTCTGTCACTGTCCACTCTGCCTGTCAAAAATAAATAAATAAATAAATAAATAAAATGAAAAAAAAAAAAAAGATTTATTTGAAAGGCAGAGCGACAGAGAAGAATGCTTCCTTCCACTGGCTCACTCCCCAGATTGCGGCAGTGCCTGGGGCTGGGCCATGCCAAAGCGGGGGTCCAGGAACTCGGTGCAGTCTCCCGTGCGGGTGGCAGGCACGTTAGCAGGCAGCTGGGCTGGAAGTGGAGCAGCTGTTACTTGAACTGACGCTCATGGGATGCTGGTGTTGGAGGGGCGGCCCAACCTGCTTCCCCACAGTGCTGGGCCTCGCCTCCACCCCAGGAGGCGTCCTGACTGTCCTTCCAGAGTCAGGAGCTCCTGAAGAGAGCAGAGCTGCTCTCGGGTTCAGCCGGCCCACTCTGACCGCAGAGTCGGGCGCCGGGCTGGCAGTGTGCTGCCGTCCCCCGTGGTGTAGCCTGCGACGCTTGGTCTCCGCATTAGCAGGAGCTCCTTCTGTTTGTTCACTGAGGCGATTGTCGAAGGGAGTCCCCCTGGGAGGCAGGTGTAGTGCCTTCACCCGGCCTCGCTTGGCCTGGGCTCACGGCTCGGTGCACATTTGTCTGGAAACAGATTCTGAATGTCTTCTCTCTGTTTTCACTCTTTTTTTTTTTTTTTAAATAAAGAATTGCTTATTTTATGTGAAAGGTAGAATTACAGAGAGAGAGTCTTCCATCTGCTGGTTCATTCCCCAAATGGCTGCAACAGCCAGAGCTGGGCCAGTCAGGAGCCAGGAGCTTCTTCCACATCTCCTACGTGGGTGCAGGGGCCCAAGCAGCTAGGCTGTCTCCCACTGCTTTCTCAGGCACATGAGCCAGGGAGCTGGACCGGAAGAGGAGCAGCCAGGAATTGAACCAGCGCTCATGCGGGATGCTGGCGCTGCAGGTGGTGGCTTAAGCCACTGCGCCACATTGGCAGCCCCTGTTTTCACATTGATGATTGCCTAGTACTTCTACCTTGTTACTCCCTTTCCAAGGGATTGTTCCCACCTGGGTGTCTAGGACCTCTGTTTGCCCAGAGGGGTCAGAGAAGCATGTGGGGCTTCAGAGACCTTCGCTTGGGCCGCCTTTGGACTCCACTCCCTGCCCCCAGCTGCAGTTCCCTAGTGCGGCTCCTAGGCCCAGCACCGCTTACTGCTTTTGAGCTGGAGACCCTGAAATAGCCCAAGGAGTGTCACCCGCGTCCGTCCAGAGGTCATCTCCCCACTCCCCACGAGTGACCCAGGCCGTTAGCGAGGAGAGTCGCTGGACCTGATGGAGCAGCCTCGGGCTGGTCCTGGGCCTTGCTGCCTGCGGGCACACTGCGGTGTGCCTGCTGCAGACCTGAGCCGCAGGTCTCTGTGGGGACCCTGGACAGGGCTGTGGTGGAAGTGCCCTAGCCATTGCCTGTGGTGTTCAGAAATGCAGAAACGAAGCCAACCCTAGGCTGGGTTCAGAGGCAGCCCGTGGCCGTGGCCCTTGCAGTGAGTATTGACTTTTCTCTGGGAAGGAGCGACAGTGCAGGATGGCTCGGGGCCTGCGGACGGGGGCAGCTGCAGCCAGGGCGTCCGCCCCATGAGGCTGAGCTTTGGCTTGAGGAGGTCCTGTAGCTGCCCTGTCAGCTAACGCCTTCGAGGCCTCATTCCTGGAGTGACCGTGCCGCCCCAAGGGTGGAGGTCCTGGAGGAGCTGGTGCCAGCGCGGTGACAGTGTCCGTTCCCCGTCACAGGAGGAGCAGGGGCACCCTACCCCCTGGAGAGGCCATGGCCTTGGCCCCGGGACCTCCGCACCCCTTCCTGCATTGCCATGGCTGCGCCCGCCATGCTCGGCTGTTCCGCTCTGATCCTCTCTTCTCATTGCAGTGAGGCCTCGCAAGAGCATCCGGGGCAAGCAGAGCGTCACCACCCCTGCGGCCAGGCCAGGCCGCCGCCCGGGGAAGAAGCCGCACCCCACCCGGCGGGCGCGGCCCAAGGCGCCCCCTGGGGACGACGCTGAGGTGGACGAGCTGGTGAGGGTGACTTTCTGTCTGTCCTCCCCACCCCACCCCACCCCACCCCAGCACTAGGAATTTGTCAAGCAACAGGTGGGAGCCCCCCTCCCCCTCCGCAGCTTGGGAGGCACCGGCAGCCACAAGCAGACAGAGGCCCCAGGCCCTCTGGGCTGCTCTCTCCGGCCTCCCCCTGCTGTGGCCTGCGTCGCCGCCTCAGGAGCAGGCAGCCTGCAGCTTGCTAAGGTTTTAAAATAGTTCCCACGTGTCCGCAGCGGGCGCAGGGGCCGGGGCTCCCGGGAATGTCGGCAATGCCGGGGCCTCGCTGGCTGGCACGGCTCTGCCCACAGTTGTCGTGGCAGGGGCGGGGCCTGCCTGCCCCTCAGCCCGCTGGGTCTTAGCACGTTGTTTCAGGTCTCGCTTGCACTGTAAGGGATAAAAAGCTCTTGAAAATGTGCCTGTTCCGACAGATTCCCCTGGGCTTGGGCACAAAGCAAGCCATCGGGAGGCCAGAGGGCGCTGGCAGGTCCTGCTTGCCCAGCCCTGCCCCGGTCAACTCCGGCTGCTGTGCCTACCTGGAAGGGGCCCGCGCTCGCGAGCCTGCACTGCCAGAGCTCTCGCGTTGCTTAGACCCTGGAGACGCCCCAGCCCCCGCACACCCCTGGGCTCAGTGCAGTGGCTTGATGGTGCCCCCGCGGCATCACCTTGGCCCCAGGTCCTCCCGCTCTCAGCACGGCCTGGCCCGCTGTGGGGCGATGCCGGCGCCCGCGCGCCCGGAAACACCTGACCTCCGTCCTTGTCTCCCTCAGCAGACGCCCGTGTCTTGCCCTGGGCCGTTCTTCCTCCTCCTCCTCCCCTGCACCTGCACTCACGGTCCTTTCTCCCCGGTGCCAGGTGCTTCAGACGAAGCGGGGCTCCCGGAGGCAGAGCCTGGAGCTGCAGAAGTGCGAGGAGATCCTGCACAAGGTGGTGAAGTACCGCTTCAGCTGGCCCTTCAGGTGAGCCCCGCGGCTGCCAAGAACATTCCGGAAAGGCGCAGCTGCCGCAGGAGCCCCACCCCGGGCCCTGGGAGGGCGTGGCTCGCTGGCCTGGCCGGTCCCAGCCAGTTGGGGGGGGGGTCCCGGACTGGGCCACGTCACGCGGGCTTCCTGCTGCGTTCTCCCCCAGGGAGCCCGTGACGCGGGATGAGGCCGAGGACTACTACGATGTGATCAGCCACCCCATGGACTTCCAGACGATGCAGAACAAGTGCTCGTGCGGGGACTACCGCTCTGTGCAGGAGTTCCTGGGCGACATGAAGCAGGTGTTCAGCAACGCCGAGCTCTACAACTGCCGCGGCAGCCACGTGCTCAGCTGCATGGCGAAGACGGAACAGTGCCTGGTGGCCCTGCTGCGCAAGCACCTGCCCGGCCACCCCTACGTCCGCAGGAAGCGCAAGAAGTTTCCCGATCGGCCCGCCGAGGACGGAGCGGACAGTGAGGCCGAGCCCGCGGGCCAGTCCCGGGGACGGAGACAGAGGAAGTAGAGGCGGGGCCCTGGCGAGGGAGCTGAGTTAGGGGGTGGGCAGCAGGAGACAGCAAGGGAACAGGAACGGGAGGAGAGAGGGTTGGGGAGCCCAGGAGAGGGGGCCGCCTGCGGGCCGCCCGGCCTGGGTGGGGCTCTCTGCCCAGAGGCACTGTGGGCAGAGGACGGCCTGGGAACCCGGTCCCTATCCCTTCCCTTCCCCAGGGCCCCTCCCACTCTGGCGACCACAGCAGGGTCGGGGGGCGTGGGCTGACTTTGCAAGCTGTGGCTGTGCAGCCTCGCTTCCTTCAGCCCGGATGCCCCCTCCCCCCCGCGGCAGCGTCGGCGAGTGCCATGCACCAGCATTGCGGGGGCGAAGGTCACGTCCCGAGCCATTCCTGAATACCTCTCCCCAGTGCCACCACCCCCCCCCAACAAAAATAAAAATAATCAAAAAAAAAAAAAAAAAAAAAAAAACAACGAAGGCACTTCACGCGAGACTGGCGTCCTGCTTCTAATCATGCATGTAACCCTTACGTGAGGCCTGGCCGCGGGTGCTGGGCCCGGCCCACCCACACCAGACAAGCTCTTGGGGGAGCAGAAGACAAGCAGGAGGAACGGAATTGTTGAATTTTTTTAAATTGACTTTTCTAGTTATTAAAAGTTGCTTGTTTCAGCAGTGACATTGTATAAAGAACATCTTGTAAAATATTTGTCCTCTTGCTTTGGCACATGTACAGTACGATTTCTATGATGGTGTTTGCTCTACTCCCTCCCGCAGAGAGGCTGGGCTGGGCCCGTCCTGGCAGGCGGCGGCCCCGGCCCCTTCTGCCTCCTGTGCCCGCTCAGCCTTCAGCTTGCGGCTCCCTGGGAGCCTGCGCGCTCCCGTGGTCAGTGCCCGGGGGTGGGAGGCCCCTCCCCGCAGCCATCCAGCGCTCACGGCGAGCGCAGGCCAGGCTTTGTAGTCTTCTTTCCCTTTTATGACAGATTTTGATAAAAGTACAGAACAGGGTTTCATTTTCTTTTCTATCAGCTTTGAATTCGGGAGGTTGGAGCGCCTCGGCGCTCCTGTCCCTATTTAAGTTAAAGGAGAAGCGGCCTGGAAGGGGACCGTGCTTGGAGGACTGGGGAGAGGGCCTCTGGGCGGTGGACGCCCAGCTGCGGCCCGACTCCCGCCGTCTTCCTCGCCGAGGACCCCGTGGCCGGCACGCGCGCTCACCGCCCCTCCTCCCGCAGGCTTGGAGCTAGCCCCGATGTCCAGTTTCGTGACCCCGGCCGCTGCGCCCTCCCCCGCCTCTGTCCTAGGTCCAGTCTGTCCTTGTTGGTAGTGAGAATCCTACGTTCCCACCTAAGTGACATCGGAACCGGTGGTTGTTTTTTAAATCGTCTTTAAGGAGGAAGGGCCCCGTTCAAGGGTGAACTTGTAATAAATTGGAATTTCAAATAAACATTATGTACTTGTGTTTATAAAGAAGAACCATTGTGCCGGGTCTTCCTTTGTGTTCTCGGGGCTGGGAGCCGGGGCCTCACCACTGACCGCAGGGCCTCAGCCTCCAGGCGCATTCCCAACGTCCTGGTGACCGAATGGTGACCCCCAAGCCTCTCCTGGTCTTTTCTCAGCTCCCCCAAAACTCACTGGAAACAAGGTTACAAGAGCACGTCTCAAGGCTTCGCTGTGGAAATCTGGGTGGTCCCTGAAAAGATTTATTGGGGGAGAGAGATCTCCCAACCGCGGGTTCACTCCACAAATGGCCAGAAAGGCCCGAGCTGGACCCATCAGGAGCTTCTTTGGGTCTCCTACGTGGGTGCAGGGGCCCAAGCATGTGGGCCACCTTCCGCTGCTTTCTCAGGCCATAGCAGGGAGCTGGATTGGTACAGCCGGGACACCCGCCAGCACCCATGTGGGATGCCAGTGCTGCAGGCAGCGGCTTTACCTGCTGTGCCACAGCGCCGGCCCCCTTGGCTGGTCCTTTAATTTTGAGGGAAAGTCTGACATTTTAAAAAGATCTTTAAGGAGAATCTCAACACATAGAATGAAAAGCAATGAACTCCCACGTCCTTGGTGTGGACCCCTGTGCCACAGGCCAGCCTCGTGAAGTCACAATGGTTGTGGGCAGCACCCAGCCTAGGGGCTACGGATACCCAGGTCTCACTCGCGTCCTGTGTCCGCCAGAGCCAGCAGCAGCGGGGAGCCCTCAGCCTTGGGCGCAGGTTCCGCCTGGTGGGGGAGGGGGGCCTGGGAGCCCTGGGGGAGAAAGTTGAGCTACCTCTGGGTGTGTCTCACAGGTCTGGGCTCCTGTGCCCTTTGATTACTGCAAGGCACACCTGACACCTCCTCCTGTACACTTGCAAAACCCTGTGTCGGGAGGGAGTGTGGTCCCACACAGCTGTGGCTGTCAGGTGTCTAGATTGCAAAGCAGCAACTAAGCTCAGAGCCCATGCCTCCCCCTACCTGCAGGGCGCCAAGTGAGAAACACACCAGGCAGGAAGAGGGTCCTGCTTGGGTTCCTCCCTCTCCTACCCCCTGCCCTGGGCCTTAAAGCTCCCTGAGTCCAGCCACTCCCTGCAGGGTTTGGCCTCAGCCCTCTGGTTGCCTGCCCTGAACCCCGTTCTATTCCCAAATGTGGACCAGGTCACTCAGATCCAGGGGGCAGGCTCCACCCAGCCGGGCACGTGGCAGCACAGTTGCCGAGGTACCTTTGGCTCTGGAAGGTTCCCTCGAGCTGGGAGCGGGTGGTCATCTCCCAAGCCCGCCTCGCCCAGCTTCTCTGGACACAACCTCCCTAGGCAAGCCGTTGCCGCCCCCACACAGGAGTCACCGGCAGCTCCTGGGACAGGCTGGCTTTCACAAGCCTGGAGCGCCCGACTGAGCGATCTGAGAGGGCCAAGCCCTCCCTGCACGTGGGGAGAGGCCCAGAGCAGGACCTGGGCCAGGGTCCATTTCCCACTGGGTCCAGGACTTTTCCAAAGCCTTGGCAGCCATGGCCCTGCCCTCCCTGCCTCCTAAGTCCCGGCCAGCATGAACCATCCCAGTCTCAGAGCAGAGCCTCCTGGGACCTGTGCTTGTGACCCTGCTGCCCTGAGCACCAGCCCCGGGCTTGTTACCAAGCCCCAGGCCATCCCCTGGCCACCGACAGCCCTGTGGATGCTGACTGCCCAACTCCGCTTTGGTTGGTGCAGGGCGGAGAGTGTGGCCTGGGAAAACCTGGAGGCAGGGAGAGGAATGGGCTAATGAGCTCCCCGCTTCCTGGGGCCACCCCTTGGCTGGGAGCAGGGCTGGGCCCTGGGTGGGGAGGGGGAGGGTCTGCCTGGTGCTGCCAGCCGTGTGGAGTAGGCACCCAGGGATAGTAATGAAACCTGCACCTGGCTGGAGTCATAGCCCCCCCTCCCAAGATCGTGGGCTCTGATCCCAAAGTGACAGGGGTCTCTGGGACGGCCATGCCCACAGGGCAACCCTGAGCTGCGCCAGCACCCAGGTCTCCTGCACACACATGGGCAGGGGGCCTCTGTGGGGCTTCCCGCCTGCCCCACTGTCCCCACTGCCATTGGCTTCCCCAGTCTTCCCGCAGCGTCAGAAGCCGGGAGCCTAACTCCCACCGAGCCTACGTCCCCGTCCCCAGTGCGGCCCCGTGTGCACTCAGAGATGGTGGGGGGTTGGGGGGACTCACCAGCAATCTGGGGCACCCCAGCCGGCTTCCTGGGTTCCCTTGAAAAGCACAGGGCTCAGTGACAGGCAAAGGGGAGAGGAGGGAACAGCGCCCCCTGCAGCTGGGACACAGCGACGCAGGGCACAGCAACTCTGCCCGGACCCCTCCCTCCGGGTTGGTGGCAAGCCCGGCACCTGCCCTCTGCCAGCGCTGCCCGCAAGGGAGCCCCTGCGGGGGCCCTCGCCCTGCGACCGTCCCCCTTCCCGGCCCAGAGAGGACTCAGCGGTGCCACACGGGGGTTTATTCCAGTCACAGCTTCCAGAGAAACGCAACAATAAATTACATCATTAAATAAACTCCTGCTGCATCCTGCCCGCTTTTCCGCCCCCTCCTGCCTGGAGTGCACCCCCTCTCCCGGGACCCTGTGGGGACTCAGCCAGACCCGCCCCCTGCATTAAGGGAGGGGGGGACGTGGACGGGCGCCTTGCTGGGTCCTCAGGCCCGGCACACTCACTGGCCTGACCCTGACAGCTGGGCAGCCGTCTCTCGCAGCCGCCTGAGCCAGGCCGTGAGCCCCTAGAGGTGGGTGGGGTTCTCCAGACAAGGGTCCGTCTTGGTCATGTGCAGGACCACGGTGGGGGCCTTGTAGTGGCAGTGGGTGCCACGGCCGTAGCCCCCGGGCGCCCGGCAGGCCTTGGCCCGGGCCCGGCCAGCTGCCAACTTCCGGTGGCACAGGCTCTGCCAAGTCTGCAAAGTCTTGGAGCTCCACACCCAGACCCCGCTGGTGATGCCCACCACCAGCGACATGAAGATCTTGAGCATGAAGACGGCCACGGTGGGCACCGAGCCCCCGGGCAGGGAGCAGTCCCTGCGGCCGCCGGGCAGGGCGGCGGCGGCGCACGGCTGCTCCGTGGCACGCAGGCGCCAGTAGTCCATGTTGAGGCGCTCATAGACATAGCACACGATGACGCAGGTGGCTGGCACCGTGTAGAGGATGGAGAAGACCCCGATCTTGACCATGAGCTTCTCCAGCTTCTCCGTATTGGTGCCGCCTGTCTTCATGATCTTGCGGATATGGAAGAGGGCCACGAAGCCGGTCAGGAGGAAGCTGGTGCCCAGCACCAGGTAGCAGGAGAGGGGCACCAAGACGAAGCCCGTGAGCGCCGCGGCGTCCATGCTGGCCACGTAGCAGAGCCCGGTCAGTTCATCCCCTGCCACCTTGCGCAGTGTCAGGATGACGATGGTCTTGAGTGCTGGCAGGCCCCAGGCAGCCAGGTGGAAGTAGCTGCCGTGCGCCTCGATGGCTTCGTGGCCCCACTTCTTGCCGGCCGCCAGGAACCAGGTGAGTGTGAGGACCACCCACCAGAGCGAGCTGGCCATGCCGAAGTAGTAGAGCAGCAGGAAGACCAGGGTGCAGCCGGTGCTCTCCAGCCCTTCCTGGATCACGTAGAGCGCGCCCGCCTCCTGGTCGCAGGCCACGCTCTGCGCGCCAGCTACGGCGCGGATGAGGAAGGCCAGCGAGTAGACGTTGTAGCACATGGAGAGGAAGATGATGGGGCGCTCCGGGTACTGGAAGCGGTGCGGCTCCAGCAGGAAGGTGAGCACGGTGAAGGCGGTGGAGCAGAAGCAGAGCGCCGACCACACGGCCATCCAGACGAGCGCGAAGTCCTTGTCGCGCCGCGACCAGAACACCTCGACGCCCGGCCCGCAGCGCGGCGCGCACGAGCGGCTCCTCTCCACGTACTGGAACTTCTCGGGGTTGGCGCAGGCGCCGGCGCCGCCGCCCGCGCCCGCCTCGCCGGGGGGCCTGGCGGGCCGCGGCGCCACAGGCAGCATGCCCAGGCCCTTGTGCGGCTCGGAGGGGCCGGCCGTGGCGTTCTCGGGCGCCTCCATGCACAGCGCGTGCGGGTCGTTGCGCGTGGGCAGCCGCGCGCAGTCGAGCGAGTCGGGCCAGCCGAAGTTGAACTGCTCCATGATGGGCGCGCAGCGCAGGCGGGCCTGCTCGCACATGGGCCGGCAGGCGGGGATGGGCGTCGAGACCTGGTCGGTGCACATGGGCGCGTACAGCGAGCACAGGAAGAAGCGCAGGTGCCCGTGGCAGCCGTACTGCACGAGCGGCGCGAACTCGGCCAGCTCGGCGGCCGCCTCGCCCTGCGACGTGTGGCCCAGCAGGTTGGGCATGCGGGTCAGGTTGTAGCCGATGCCGCGGCACATGGGGATCGCCACCGCCTGGCACGGCGCCGGCCCGCGCCCGCGCTCCGGGTCGAAGCGGCCGATCTCCAGCGCCGCGCCGCCCGCCGCCAGCAGCTGCCACAGCAGCAGCGCCCCGCGGAGCGGCGGCGCGGCCATCCCGGGCAGCCCCGGCCCAGGGCGGGAGCGCGGCCCCGGCTCACTCGGGCCGCGCCGTCCCGCGCCCCCGTGCCTGCCCGCCACGTCGCGGCGCGCGGGCCATCGCCGAGCCGCCCCCACCACCACCCACGTGTGTCCGGGCGCCGCCGGGAGCCGCGGGCAGCGCGCGGACAGCCGCCCGAGGCGCAAGAGGGGCCGAGCCCGCCGAGCCGCCGCCGCTCCAGCCGCCGCCGAGCCAGAGCGGGCGCCGTCTCCCCGCGGCCGCGGCTACAAACCCCGGGGCGGGGCTCGCTGCGGGGCCACGCCCAGGGGCGGGGCCTCCTGGCCGCTGGGCACGCCCCCCGCCGGACTTTAAAGGCACAGCATCTCGCAGCCCGGCCGGGGCGCGCGCGGGAGGCCAGGGTGCCTGGGGGGGCGCCGTCTGCCTGCTCCCCACGCGTTGCCTCTCGGCTGCCCAGCTTGTCCCCGCGGCAGGGCCGGTCTGCGGGAGGCTCCCCCGCTGCCCACACGCCCGTCCGCGCCGCCTCTTTCTCTACCCCAGGGGAGCAGCGGGGAAACCACTTCTAAGGCGTCCACTTTCCGCCTTGGGCGCAGGGACAACCCGAGCGCAGCCTCTGCCGCTACATCGATTGCATCTGACCTCGAGCTCCTGTCTGCGAGCCTCAGTTTCCTCTTGTGTACAGCGGACAGGCGATCACACAGCTGTGCACCTGCTTTGGGCCCGCGACCTCCCCCGCAGTCGTCTCGTAGTCACTGTCCCCATTTCCAGGTGTGTAACCTGCGGCTCCGAGAGGGCTGGCCACAGCTGCTGAGTGTTTTCCCTTTGGGATTGTCTGGCTCCAAACCCCACATGACTCTCCCAAGATCCTCATTGTCACCCCAGCGCCTCTTCAGAGGGCGCCCCCTCAGAGCTGCCAGGGTTCCCAGGTAGCGCTACAGGGACAACCCAAGTGGCACAGGCAGGCCTCCAAGGGGCTTTGCTCTGGGACCCCCAGACGCTGGTATTCCCGCCCTCCCAGCTGTGCCCATGCCCACCCCTTCCGCTCTGGCTTGGATTCCAGGAGAGTGCTTAGCCACCTGTCATAGTCCTACAGGGAATCGGTACCCATTTTATAGGTGAGAAACTGAGGCTCAGAGAAGTTGTAGTGTTAGTCCAGGACTACATAGCTCATAAGGGGCGGGCTGGGCATTTAGAGTCTCCCCCTGCCCGTCGCCACCCCCAGAGGAACAGCACCCGCCCCACTGGCCCTGTGAGCTGGAGCCTGTGAGGACACAGTGGTGGTGGTGAGGGGGAGAACACGGGGCTGCCATCTCCCACACGTTCCCAAGTTAGTGCTCTCAGAGCTGTGCTGCCGTCCGGAAGGGACAAGGACAGGGAAATGCTGTCCCCAGCACACAGCTGGCCCGGCTCTCAAGGGAGGTCAAAGGCAGGAGTGTGGCTCCTCTGGAGAAAGGACCCAGCTTTGACCACTTGCTTGACATCGTGGAGCTTCCAGAATGTCAGGCACTCGCCACTGTGTTGGCAGTGGCAGTGGGAACCCAGGCAGGGCCCCACACCCCCCACCACGCCCCAGAGACAAGCAGGGTCCAGCCTCCAAGCCTCTGGTTCCCTCTCACCCTGATCTCCCTGGACAGGGCCAGAGGCTCTGCTCTGGGGGCCGGGGTCCCTGCCTGGCCCTGTCCCAGCACACTCTGAGCCCGCCTTGCCTCACTGTCCTGGTAGCCACAGCTGCTCCAGGGCGGTGAGAACGTTTGTTTCTCTGGCTCTAGGCAGAAGAGGCATCCAGGTGCCTGAATGGCAGGGCGGCTCCGCCCAGCTGCCTCGTCCCCAGCCAGGGGCTGCAGGAGTGTGTGTGTGTGTGTGTGTGTGTGTGTGTGTGATCACATGCCACGCCCCCTATGGTGGAGAGCAGGGCGGGGAGGGCGTCCCAGGGGCCGTGGGATGCCAGGCCAGTCGCCATGGCAACAGCCGCTCCTGGGAAGCCAGAGATGGGGGGTGGACCGGCCCCGCCCCCGTGCAGATGCTGCCCGGGGCGGGCGAGGAGAGGGTTCTGGGGCCGCCTGCCCACCCACCCGGCATTGTCACCGGATCCCCTCTTTACAAAGGGGAACAATGCCCAAGGCGCTCACTGAAAGGGAGACTATGAGGACCTCAATGCCCAGCCCGGCCCTGCTCCCTGGGCAGACGGGGCCCCTGAGACGCTGGCCATGGGAATGGAGCCTCCTCCCTGGGGCAGCAGGGTGGGGGGAGCCTCCCTGGGGGGCGCCTCCCTCCCTGGGGGCCTTGGATGGACCCAGGTGCCCTGCACGTGTGGGAAGGGCCAACCTTCCCAGCCCTCCCACCCTGGCCCTGGCCCTCTACAGGCTCCTCTTAATATCACCACCTAGACTATGGCCAGCACTCAGCCCCGCCGTGGGACACATGCCAGCCCCCTGGGGACAAGCCCTCCCTTCCCCCCATCACTCTTCCCCTACCTCCCCCCCACCGCTCAGCTCTGATGTTGCCTCCCCCAGGACACCCCAGACTCAGGCCCCCACCCCCAGCCTGGCCACTGCACCTGTGTCTGGCACCCCATAAGCCGGGGGCTGGGGGGTGCGGTTTCTGGAGGTAAGGACCTGGCTGTGCCTCCTCCGCACCCATCACCCCTCTTGGCACCTGACCTGGTTCCCATAAATGTGTGTTGGGTGCCAAGAATGTGGGGTCGAGAAGGGGGCCATAGATACTCCTGGAAGAAACTGAAGGCACGTGGAGGGCCCGAGGTTGGGGAAGGGGTGTTGGTCGGACCCTGGGGGACAGAGCTGCCCATGTATGTGACTGTGTGCGGGTGCACACACGCGCAGGTTCCTGGTTATACCTGTGTGTGCACACAATCCTGGTGCACACAGGAGGGGCTGGGCAAGACTGGGGGTGGGGTGGGGGTGCAGCTTGAGCTCTGGTTCTGACTCAGTTTCCCTTTATGGGGTGTGAAGGGGTGGACTGGACTGTGTTCTGTACTTACTAAGGAAGAGTTTCAACGACTCCTCTTTAGGGCATTGACTGCTGTCGCCAGTTATTCCACACTGGAAGTTGGTGGTGAAGCAGAGCAACCATCGTCCCCCGACCCCGGCAGCACAGACCCTGGGACAGGCAGTCTGGGGGGTCAAGCGTCAGTTTGGGACTTTCATTTTCCCCAGAGAGTTGATATCATATCAGTACACCTTGCATGGGGGCGTGAGAAAAGTAAAAGCAAGGGCCCGGCACTGTGGCTCAGCGGGTACCTGCAGTGCCAGCATCCCATAGGAGCGCCGGTTTGAGTCCCGGCTGCTCCACTTCCGATCCAGCTCTCTGCTATGGCCTAGGAAAGCAGTAAAAGATGGCCCAAGTCCTTGGGCCCCTGCACCCATGTGGGAGACCTGGAAGAATCTCCTGGCTTCGGATCAGTGCAGCCCAGCCATTGTGGCCAACTGGAGAGTGAGCCAGCAGATGGAGGACCTCTCTCTCTCTGCCTCTCCTTCTCTCTTGCAAATAAATAAAAAGAAGTAATGCAGCAACTTTAAAAAAGAAGGTGAAAGTGAAATGCTGGCGGTGGAATCCAGGTGGCAGGCATTGAGTGCCCACTGTAAATTCTCTCTCTCTCTCCTCTGTAATTTTTAATCTTCATAATAAAATATCTGAAAAAAATTTCATCATGAACTTCTTTCCGTGTCAGCACAGAAGAGATAGGACTCATTTTTTCTTTTTAAAAAAGTATTTATTTATTTGAAAGGCAGAGTTACAGAGAGAGAGAGAGAGAGAGAGAGAGAGAGAGAGAGAGAGAGAGAGAGAGTCTTCCATCTGCTGGTTCACTCCCCAGATGGCTGCAACGGCCGGGGCTGGGCCAGGCTGAAGCCAGGAGCCTGGAACTCCGTCCAGTTTACAGAAAACGTTTGCCGGTTGCTCAGTGGGCTCGAGCTCTTATTTTTTGGAGCATGGAGTTGGGGAACTCGATGACTGGGTCGGTGGGTGTGGGACTTCTCGTACAGCCTCACAGAGGTGCGATGGTGACACTCTAGAGAAACTGCCCAGTCCACCGGGTCCTCAGACACCTCGCAGGCACCGCGGGGTCGGCAAGAACTAGGCACGGGTTTCAAAAAGTTTACCCCGTCCCTGGGGTCGGGCCGCCACGAGCTGCCGTCACCCCGGGTTGGTTTGCTTTTGTTTTTATCTCAGTGCGATGTTAATGTGAATATCCACGGCAGACACGGAGTGGGCACTCGCTCAGTGCGGGGCGCAGGCTGGGCGGGCGCTGGGGGACACAGGATGGGCAAGGGCAGCTGGCATCCCAGACAGAACAGCGCCCCCTGCAGTGTCAGCTGATGACTGCAATCAGAGAGGGGAGCCAGGTGGGGAGCCCGGTAGAGACAGGGAGCCCTGGGAGGGAGGGGGTGCAGGATGCAGGGGTCCGAGGACCGCGGGGGCTGTGCTGGGGCACGCGGGGGTCACACGCCGGCCGGGGGAGCCGCTGGGAAGGGGCGTGGGCCGGGCGCAGGGCGGCCCCGTGCGGGCTCGCGGGAGCCAGGCTGCCCCGGGCCGGGCGGGAGGCGCCGGGCGCGCTGAAAGCCGCTTTTGTGCTGCCGGGCGAGCTCCTGTTTCGTTGACGTTGGACCCCGCCGCTTATTTATCCAACTCGAGGGGGAAGTTCAGCAGCGGCAGGGGAAAAAAAATAACCCGGGCTGCCGAGCAGCGAGGAGGAAAGAGGCCCCCGCTGGCCGCCCCTCCCGGCCCTGCCCTGCCCAGGGGGCCCAGGCAGGAGCGGGGCTCGGCTGCAAGCCTCAGGCTGGGCCCCCTCTCTCTCTCCCGGAGGCTGGACGGCGGCTTCTCCCAGGGAAAGCATCAATCCGCCTCCTGGGTCCCCTCCGCCCAGCCCCTGCCTGGGGGCGGCTCCAGAGCAGGTGGTCCCCAGGGTGTCCCCGGGCCACTCTGAGCCCTGCGGCCAGCCTAGGAGCCTGGCTCTGGGCCCCCGCGGCCTCTCGGGGCGGGAGAGCCGAATCCCAGCAGGGCCTGGCAGATGTGGTGGTGTGACCTTCAGCCACCGCACGCCGTGTCCTCCTGTGGCCAGCAGCTGGCTGGCATGGCAGGAAAGGCGTGGGGCCTCCCCTCGCTGCCCCAGGCCACCTCTGGGGGTGGGGGTGGGCAAGGCTGGGCCCCGGGCCCCGGGGAGGGGGAGGTGTCAGGCCCTGGTTGGAGGGGCACACAGCCCTTTGCCACACCCCTCACCTCGCCCTGGGCACTTCAGCCTGGCCAGGGCCAGATTGGGCTGCAGGACCCGGACAAAGGCCCCCCTTTCCACCGCCCTGGGGTTGGCACAGCGAGGAGACCTCCCCATGGGGCACGTGGCTGCCCACCCCCGCCTTCCCAGCTGATTGGAGTGGTGTGTGTCCTCGCACTGGAAGTGTAACCCCCCTAATTCCTACATGTGGTGGAATGGAGGTGGGAATTTTGGGAGAGGATTAGGGTTAAAGGAGGTCATGGGGGTGGGGGCTGCAGGATGGGGAACTAGTGGCTGTGTAAGAAGAGGGAGAGTGACTGGCTGGCAGCCCGCCGCACCTCCGTGGGGCGCCCTCTGCTATGTCATGGAGCTGGTGCCCGGGCCACGGCCTTGGCCTCGCCAGCCATAGGGCACTGTGACAAATGACCAGTTCGGACACCCGGCTGCACATGCGCACCCGACGCGCCACCCTCCGGCAGGGGGCAACGCCCACCTGTGTGGGGGGGGCTGCCCGGGGTCCTATGCTTCCCTCTCCACCTCTGAGCCTGGGCACAGCCAGGCTGTCGCCTCGCTGGGGCTCCTTCCCTCACCTGGCCCCCGACACAGGCAGCTCTGCCCCCACCTCACCTACCCCGCCCCAGCATTCACCACTGCGTCTCTGGGGTCCCTATCGTCCCCACCCCCACCCCCACCCCCACCCGCCAAGCACAGGGGCTGGTGCACGGGGTGGGGGTTGCTTTGAGGCCCACAGCCCACCTGAGAGGGCCTGATGTGTCCCAGCTCCCTGCTGATGCGCACCTTGGGAGGCGGCAGGTGATGGCCCAAGTGCTTGGGGTCCCTGCTACCCACGTGGGAGGCCTGGATGGAGCTCCTGGCTCCTGGCTTTGGCTCAGACCAGCCCTGGCTGTTGCATCATCGGGAGAGTGAACCCAGAGGACAGAAGACTGATCTCTCTCTGTCTCTCAAACAACAGGGAAATAAAATTTACAACACTAGGGGCCAGCGCTGTGGTGTAGTAGACTAAACCTCTGCCTGTGGGGCCGGCATCCCATATGGGCACTGGTTCAAATCCCGGCTGTTCCACTTCCAATCCAGCTCCCTGTTAACGCAGCGCAAGACGGCCCCAAGTCCTCGGGCCCCTGCATCCACGTGGGAGACCTGGAAGAAGCTCCTGGCTCCTGGCTTCAGACTGGCGCAGCTCCAGTCATTGTGACCATTTGGGGAGTGAACCAGCAGATGGCAGACCTCTCTCTCTCTCTCTCTCTCTCTCTCTCTCTTTCTGCCTCTCAAATAAATAAATAAATCTTTATAGTCAAAAAGTCTGTTGAATGAAGATCTCTGGAAACAGGAGGCGTCCAAGGTGCTGGCCTTGGCCCTGGACCTACTGGCTGGGCTCTGGGGGCCCACACGGCCTTGTCCCTCTCCTCCAGCTCCTCCTCCTCCATTCCCCTGGGAGCTGTGGCTGGGGGTGGGGAGGGGGCACAGCCCAGTCCCAGGGCACCGCAAGGTGGCCCCCGAGACCCCAGCGCCATCTCCGGACCCTCCCTGCACTCCCGCCTTGGAGCTGCCCCCGCCCCGTCCCTGTGCCCTGTGGGGCCTTCCCGTCGGCTGGAGCTCCTCTGGCCCTTGTCAGGGACGTGGAAACTGAGTTGGGGTGGGGGTAGGCAGAGAGGGGGGGCTGTGTCTCTGCCCACCGCCCCCCACGGCCAGGGCCGCTTGCCGCCCTGCAGGTCCGCAGGCCTCCCTGGCACAGAGGGCTGCCACGGCTCCGGGCAGGGGGCTCTCAGAGGCGTCCCTGCGGGGACAGCTCCGGGAGGCCCTCAGCTGTCCCAGGCCCGGGGAGCCGGGTGGCAGTGTGGTTGGGAGATGCTGCAGGATTCGGCGGCAGGCATTCCGATCGTGCCTGGGGGCCGGTACGGTGCTCAGCAGGTTAAGATTGGTTGATTATTTGAAAGGCTGAGTGACAGAGAGGGAAGGAGTGTCGGGAGGGTGGGGAGCAGAGAATCTTCCACCTGCTGGTTCACTCCCCAAATGGCTACAACAGCCAGGGCTGAGCCAGGTGGAAGCCAGGCGCCAGGAGCTCCACCCAGGCTCCCCTGCGGCAGCAGGGGCCCAAGCACGGGGCCATGTTCTGCTGCCTCCCGGGTGCACGCTCAGCAGGGAGCTGGATGTGGGATGTGGGAGTCCCGGGCAGCAAACTCCCGTCGGGGCCACACGCCCATCCCCGCCACCCCAGCGTCCTCCTTCCGTGGGATTTAGGTCCCACGGGAAAAAATAAATGAAGACTTACATTTTCTGCTGCACTGGTAAAAGATGAATAATTAATATCGTATATGAAAACACTGGCGGCCTAAGAGTGCATGTTTTTCCTTCTGAAGTCTAAGGCAATGAGAACACGTTGGCGGTGGGCTCGGGGCGCGGGGCTTGGGGAGTGGGGCACGGGGCGCGATAAAAGCGGGGGGGTCTGGCCCACGGGGCATCCCCAGGCTCCCCACACCCCCAGCCCAGAAGGAGTCACTGAGCTCAGCCCACCGAGGCGGGAGGTCCCTCCCCTGCTGACGAAGGCTTTGCTCAGCTCAGTGTCCGAGAGAGAGAGAAGAGAGAAGAGAGAAGAGAGAAGAGAGAAGAGAGAAGAGAGAAGAGAGAAGAGAGAAGAGAGAAGAGAGAAGAGAGAAGAGAGAAGAGAGAGAGAGAGAGACCTTCCACCTGCTGGTTCGCTGAACCGGAGCAGCAGGGACTGGAATCTGCATTGGATTGTTAGTTTTAAATACCCGCGATTAGAGATCGCATGTGGGGAGCCGGCGCTGCAGCTCACTAGGCTAATCCTCCACCTTGCGGCGCCGGCACACCGGGTTCTAGTCCCGGTCGGGGCACCGGATTCTGTCCCGGTTGCCCCTCTTCCAGGCCAGCTCTCTGCTATGGCCAGGGAGTGCAGTGGAGGATGGCCCAAGTGCTTGGGCCCTGTACCCCATGAGAGACCAGGAGAAGCACCTGGCTCCTGCCATCGGATCAGCGCGGTGCACCGGCTGCAGCGGCCATTGGAGGGTGAACCAACGGCAAAGGAAGACCTTTCTCTCTCTCTCTCTCTCTCACTGTCCACTCAAAAATTTAAAAAGAAATCGCACATGGGTCGTCCTCCACCTCTGCAGGCTGGGCATCCGTGGGCACCACCAAGCAAGGGTGAAAGACATTTGGAGGAAGCACTGAACGCGTGCCGGCTGTTCTGGGCCAGCCTGGTCATCGCAGTGTCAGGAGACATCCATGCAGGACGTAAAGTCCCTGGGGCTGTGTGCAGCTTCCGTACCAATCCTGCACCCTTGATGGGAGGGACATGGACATCCTTGGATGTCGGTACCCACAGCAGGTCCTGCAGCCAGTCCCCCGCTGGACAACCATATACTGCACTTTCTCTTTAAATAGAGCACGTGTAGAGGTCCGTGTTACGGAGACACCGGCGTCGCATAGGAGCGCTGGTTACAGTCCTGGCTGCTCCGCTTCCCATCCTGCTCCCTGCTGATGCGCTTGGGAGAGCAGCGGAAGATGCCCCAGTCCTTGGGCCCCTGAACCCATGTGGGAGACTGGGAAGAAGCTCCAGGAGCCTGGCCCAGTCCTGGCTGGTGTGGCCATTTGGGGAGTGAACCAGTGGTGGATGAAGACCTTTCTCTCTCTCTCTCTCTCTGCCTCTTTCAAATAAATAAATCTTGGGGAAAAAAAAGATTAACAAGCATCATGTTATGGGCAAACTTTAACCAGGTGAGTGTAAACACTAAAGTGTGAGAAGCCACACTGCTCACGCCCCTGTCCTATCCCTGGGGGAGGGGCCCTGCTGATGGGGGGGCTCCCCAGACGTCACAGACCTGGGCTCACATTAATGCTGACACGTGACCAGCACTGGGGTGCGTTCACGTACTTAGGTTTATTTTAATAAAGTGGTACGTGCATGTATTTCTCTTCCATTGAGGTATAATCTCTGTTAAGATGTGCACATTAAAAGTTATTTGAAAGGAGCAAGTGTGGTGGTGCAGTGGATTAACACCCTGGCCTGAAGCGCTGGCATCCCATGTGGTCGCTGGTTCAAGTCCCGGCTGCTCCACTTCCGATCCAGCTCTCTGCTATGGCCTGGGAGAGCAGTAGAAGATGGCCCAAGTCCTCGGGCCCCTGCACCTGGAAGAAGCTCCTGGCTCCTGGCTTCAGACTGGCACAGCTCTGGCCGTTGTGGCCAATTGGGGAGTGAACCAGCGGATGGAAGACCTCTCTCTCTCTCTCTCTGTAACTCTTTCAAATAAATAAATATTTTAAAAAATAATAAAAGTAAAAAATAAAAATTCTTTGTGAGACATAGAGGCAGTCCCCATCTGCCCACCACAGCCAGGGCTGGGCCAGGGCAGCTCCAGCCATGCCTTCTACACAGCTGACCCGCGACCCAAAGACTTGACCCATCAGCTTCTGCCTCCTGAAAGCCAGAAAGGAGAGCAGAGCCAGGTCTCAAACCCAACACTTGGGGTGCAGACCCAACACCCTATTGCCTCCCACAGAGTTCATTTGCAGGAACCCAAGAAGGGGTTTTAACCACTTTTCACAAGTTTATTTATTTGAAACGCAGAATGGGAGGGAGAGAGAGCGAACGAGGGCTCTTGCTTCCATCTGCTGGGTCACCCTCCAGATGCCGGCACCAGCCAGGGGCGGGGCCTGGAGAGCCTGGGTGGAGGGTGGGGGCAGGTGGGGACCCAGAGAGCAGGAACTCTCTGGGGACGTCGAGGGACGGCGTGACGTCATCGCAGTTGCCCTGAATGGAGGCGGCTGGAGGTGGGGGAACAGGGGCAGGGAGGCGGGAGCCGGCGGAGGGAAGCGGGGGATGAACGCGCCCTCAGCCGTGGACGTGGACGCCCTAGACGCCGCCCCCGCGCGACACCCAGCGGGGCTCGGCCCAGGTCTGGGCCTTGGGGCTGGGGTGGGCAGGGCGGCTGCCAGGGTGAGGGGTCGGGGGCGCGGGGGACCAGCCCGGCCGGGCGTCCCGCCTCTCCCGCCCCCGGCCTCTGCGCGCTCCCGCACGGAAGCCCCGCAGCCTGGCCGGGCGCCCGCGGCCGGGCAGCGAGCACAATGCGGCTCCCTGTTCCCCAGCCTGGCCTCTGGAATCGGCCCACTTCCTGCCCGGCCGCGGGGCCTTTTCCAAGGTAAATAAACAAACGCGGCGGAGCCGGGCCGGGGGCGGGGCGGCCGGGGTCTCCTTCCCCGCTCCGGCCCCGCGCCCCCCGCCCGGGCGCGCGGACCCCGACGGCGCGGGGCAGGACACCGGCCCCGGGCTGGCATTCCGGGGGCCGTGGCTGATGCGCAGTCGGGGGCTCGCGGCGGCGACCCCCGGGCTCCTGGCCCAGCGGTGCCCCCGGCAGGAAGGGACCCCAGCCTGGGTGGGGCTGCCGCGAGAAGGCCGGGACCCTCGCCCCCCCGCTCCCGCCGACCCCGGCCCCAGCCGAGAGAACTCGGGCAGCCGCTGGTCCCTCGCCGAGGCCCGGAACACACCCCCTCCTGGAACCCAGTTCTCTCAGCCATCAGATGAAGGCACCCACCTCCGCCCTGGCCCTCGCAGCCTCCAGGTCCCCGAGGCCCCGGGGAGAAGGGCTGGAGCCGGGGTGAGGGGCCCGCAAAGCGCCCCGCCAAGACCGCCCTGTCGAGGGCCCCCAGCTGCCCAGCGTGGCCGCTGCGGCTCCCCGAGGAGGGGCCCCTGCACCTGGCTCGCCCACGCGCTCCACGCCCTCCACGCTCGCCCACGCCCTCCACATTCGCCCACGCCCTCCACGTTCGCCCACGCCCTCCATGCCCTCCATGCCCACCCACGCCCTCCACGCTCACGCCCTCCACGCTCATGCCCTCCACGCCCGCCTACGCCCTCCACGCTCATGCCCTCCACGCTCGCCCACGCCCGCCCACACCCTCCACGCTCACGCCTTCCTCGCCCACGCCCTCCATGCTCACCCACACGTCACGCTCGCCCACGCCCTCCACGCCCACGCCCTCCACGCTCGCCCACGCCCTCCATGCCCTCCACGCCCAACCACGCCCTCCATGCTCACGCCCTCCACGCTCGCCCACGCCCGCCCACGCCCTCCACGCTCACGCCCTCCACGCTCGCCCACGCCCTCCACGCTCACGCCCTCCACGCCCGCCTACGCCCTCCACGCTCACCCACGCCCCCACGCCCACGCCCCCCACGCCCGCCCACGCCCTCCACGCCCGCTCACGCCCTCTACATTCACGCCTTCCACGCCCTCCACGCTCGCCCACGCCCTCCACGCTCGCCCACGCCTGCCCACGCCCTCCACGCCCGCCCACGCCCTCCACGCTCACGCCCTCCACGCTCGCCCACGCCCTCCACGCTCACGCCCTCCACGCCCGCCTACGCCCTCCACGCTCACCCACGCCCCCACGCCCACGCCCCCCACGCCCGCCCACGCCCTCCACGCCCGCTCACGCCCTCTACATTCACGCCTTCCACGCCCTCCACGCTCGCCCACGCCCTCCACGCTCGCCCACGCCTGCCCACGCCCTCCACGCCCGCCCACGCCCTCCACGCCCGCCCACGCCCTCCACGCTCACGCCCTCCACGCTCGCTGCATCCTGGGTGGGTGTTGAGGCAGGGGTCTCCACACACCCTGAGAACTGCACTTAGGATTTCCCGGGCCCCTCCTCACCACAGTGAGACCCCCAGCACCGAGCTACATCCGGGCTTCCAGACTCTGGATGGGGGGGGCGTTTGGGGGGCGCAGCTTCTATGGCATCAGGTGCTGTCCCTTTAAGAGAAGAGTGCATAAGAGCGGAGGGGGCGGCCGCTCCCCCCACCCAACCCCACAGCCTGAGCGTCCCGGGGGCACGGGGCAGGTGGGGGTTTGCGCTCCTCATCCCCTGCGCATGTACTGAGCGCCTACTGCGTACCGGACGCTGCACTAGGCACCGCTGACTTATTTTTTTCATTTTATTTGAAAGGCAGAGAGACAGAGGTCCACCCGCCGTACACTCCCCACCCCCTTCCCGGCTGGGGCGGAGCCGGGAGCTGCATCCGGGCCCCCAGTGCGGGTGGCGCGGACCCCCCCCCCCCCCCGCGGCGTGCGCACCGGCGGGCAGCTGGACCCAGATCGGAGCCGCCGGGGATTTGCCCAGGCCCCGGGGCGGGGGGCGTGCGCTGTGGGCGTCAGGCACCAGATCAGAGGATCCCATTTGAGCTGCCCGGCCCCTTAGCGGTGTGCGTGGGGAGGGGGTGGGGGGTCACCGCGCTGCCTTTGAGAAGCTGGGGGACCCCAGCAGACCCCCGCCCCACACACCTGGCTCACCTCGCTGCCCCTCTGGCCACGCCCCCCACGTGGTCAGGCCACAAGGCATCGAGGTCCCAGGCAGGACCCACCCCACCTTGCGCTCCTCTGCAGGAGAGACAGTGGAGGCTCCCACCTAGGGGACCCCCGCCAGGGGCCGGCCCCATCCCCCGCCTGTGCTTCCCCCGGAAAAAGGTGCTGACAACAGCAGATGCTGGACAGGCCTAGCAGAAAAGACGCCGCCTGGACTTTTCAGGGGGCGTCGGGGTCCTCCTGGTTGTTGGGTGGTGGGTGTTGGTGACAAAAGGAAAGACCTGGAGGTGTGAGAGCCGGGAAGCTCAGCCTGTGAGAGTGTGATGTGCCCCTCCCCCACCAGAACCAGCCCCCCCCCCCCCCCGCCTGACGTGGCTGCTCAGCACCCCAAGTTCCTCGGGGACCTAGGTGCTTTCCAGTTCACCTCTGGGAATTTTTTTTTTAACCTCTTGGCCCAAGGTGGCAGCTGGAGTCCCAGCCATCACACCCACTTTCCAGGCAGTGGCCTGGGGGAAGAAGAAAGGGGCAAGGGTACATGTCAGTGTCTTCAAGGAAGGCTTCCGGACACTGGCAGGTGGCTGTGCTATTTATAAACTGTGGGCCAGGACTGGCTTGGAACCACGCTGGCTTCAAGGACAACTGGAGGCCTCTGGCACGGTCGCAGTTGCTGGAGCCAGCTGGGGGGGGGGGGGTGCAGAGCCGGGAACGCTGTGGGGTGGGGGGCCCTGTGTTCCACGGTGAGCGGCTGAGCTGCGAGGTCCCTCCAAGCCTCGGACCTTCTTCTCCCAGAGACGCTGGCCTGGGTCCCGGGGTGCAGGGTCCCCACTGTCCACCCACCATTGCCCACTGTCTCCTGTCCCCTATGGAGGCAGCACCCTGCCCGCCACAGCTGTCCCGGGGCTGCCTCTCACCCCAGGGACCCCCACGCTGGACCGGCTGTGAGGAGCAGGATGAGAGACCCCTGCCCGAGTACCCTCTCTATCTGCCCTTTGCCACAGCCACTCCAGGCGGGGGCCCAGACGGGGACACGCGAGCCAGGACGCCGAATCCAATTCCTCCCCTGCCCTCGCCTTCCTCTTCCCATGAACCTCAGGACCCAGAGGGAGGAAGGCCCCCGACTTCTCTCCCCGTTTCTTGGCCTCATCCTGAGCCCTGCGGGTGAAGTCTGGGGAGACGGCCACGGGGCCTTTGCACACTCCTCCCTCGCTCTGTGTCCCCTCTGTAATGATCAGGCCTGGGGTTGGTGCCTCACTAAGCATTTCCCCCTCCACTCCCAGCACCCTCTGGGGCCCTCGATGGGGACAGAGCCCAGCCAGAGAGTGCTGGTCCATTGCTTCGCTCCCCGAACGCCAGCCGTGGCCAGGGCTGGGCCAGGCTACAGTCGGGAGCCGGGAACTCCCCAGGTTGCTCCCTGGCACATGAGCCATCCTCCGCTGCCGTCCCAGGTGCACCAGCACGGGGCAGGATGGGAGGTGCAGCAGCTGGGTGGGGTTCAGACCAGCACTGCGCTATGGGATGCCAGCCCCACCCTGAACGTCACACACATCAACCCACCGGGACCCCAGGCCCGCATTTCAGAGGGAAAAATGAAATGGGGGCTGGAGAAGTTAGGGGACCTGCCCAGGCCCACGCGGCTGGGACTCCTCCTGGCTCCGCCTGCCCCGCGCCCTGGCCGCACCCCAACCTTCTGCCCACTGCCCAGAGCCCCCCCCCGGAAGGAAGGGGGAGCCCCAGCCCCAAGGCCCTCTGTTTCTCTCCCTGTCCCAGCCGAAGCTCTCATCGACTGCCCTACGAGGAGGCCCCGGGGACTGAGCGGAGCCGGGCTAGCCGGGGAAAGGACACGGGGAGGCTGGCGAGGCCACGCACGGCGGCGCGCGGCACAGGAGCGTGGGGCCAGGTGTATTTATAACCGGGGCCTGGAGGGGAGCAGCCGCCCATAAATCTCGCTCCTTCCTAGGCAGGAGTAAAAATAGCCACGCGGCGTCCTGCGCACGCTGGCCCGGCCGGCCCCCGCCGCCCGCCCTCTGTCGCGCCTCGTGTGACCACGCGCACGGAGTTTCCACCTCCTCCCCGCCAGGCCCCAGGCTGGCCGCGGGCGGGGGCCAGGCTTGGGCCAGCCACCAGGGCGCAGGACACAGCTTGGGGCAAAGCCGGGGCGGAGAGAGGCTTGGAGCTGAACAGTGGGGGACGGTGAGGCTGCCTGGTGCCCCATCGGGGAAACCGAGGCAGAGGAGGGGCCAGGGGCCGGCCATGCGTTTGCAAGGGCACACTGCGGGCGGCGGCAGGGTCTCCTGGGGGCTCTGTGTTGGGGGGGGGCAGGCACGGGGCATAGCCGGGTCCAGTGCCTCCTCCCCTGCTGACCCATCCTCCTGCCACAGGCACCCTGGGAAGCAGCAGGTGACCCCTCGTGTACTTGGGTCCCTGCCTCCCCACAGGGTGGAGGGCCAGGCTCCCGGCTTCAGCCTGGCCCAACCCTGGTCGTTGCCACCGTTTGGGGAACTGAACCACGAGATGGAAGACCTGTCTCTGCCTTCAAATAAATTCATAAAATAAAATAAAATAAAACAAGCTCTGAGCACCTCCCACTCCCACTGGAACCCCCCAGCCGCTCCCCCGTAAGAGGGGGGCTTGGGAGGTGGAGGCAGGACAAGCCGAGGGTGCCCTTCCCTCTTCTCTCTCTCTCTCTCTCTCTCTCTCTCTCTCTCAGGGCAGCCAGTTTCCCGGCTGTCTCTAGGTCAGCAACTGTGGGAAAAAGTGACCAGCTGGGAGAGTGACCTGCTTAGGGCATGGGCACACCCTGGCCACCCCCCACCCCCCGCCCGGCTCTCCAGTGCCTTAGCCGCTCTCTGGGGAAATCCGCTCCCAGCTGGGGGCGCAGGGGAGGATGGGGCCCTGGGGTCAGGGCTGGGAGGGGCCGCGGGGGCGAGACCCGCCCGGTGCCACGCCCCGCGTCGTCGTCACACACGGTTTCCACAGCGGCCGCTGTCCCTGCTTTGACACCGGGATCTGAACCTGGCTTCCCACCCTGTCTCGTGTCCCCACTTGGCATTGGCACAGGGCTGCCTTCAGAGCGCCCGGGACGGCCAGGCTGTGGGGGCCCAGCGTGGCCAGGCCCTTCTCCCCCCCACCCCGGGGAAGTGGCCTCTCCCTGGCAGAACCGGGCTGTGCCCTGGGCGCCAGGGCAGAGGCTGCTGTTACAGTGCGGGCTGGGGGCACTGAACTCCCGAAAGGAAACTGGAGCGGGGGCCCGCCCCACGGCGCCTTGGTGGGGGGGGCATCACTCTTTCCTGAGCATCCGTGTGCCTCTGATGGGCAGGGGTCCTAGACACTCCCCCGACCCGGGCCCGCCTGGGAATTCTTAGTTCCTCCTGCAGACGTCCAGCCAGCGCCGCTGCCCGGGGAAGGCGCTCCCGCGGGGCCAAGGGCGGCACCCGAGTACACGGCGCCCACACCCAGGGCTTTGCCCGAGGGAGGGTTAATGAGCTCATGGCACTTGGCTCCTCAGCCTGCCAGGGTGTGGCCTGAGGACTCCACCGTGACCATGGAGGGACCAGGACAAAACACAGGCCACAGAGGACGAAATGTGGCAACTTTTTTTTTTTTTTAATGGATCAAGGATTTAAAAAAAAAAAAAGATTTATTTATTTGAAAGGCAGAATTACGGAGAGGCAGAGAGAGAGAGGTCTTCCATCTGCTGATTCACTCCCCAGATGGCTGCAATGGTCGCAGCTGGGCCAATCCGAAGCCAGGAGCCAGGAGCCAGGAGCTTCTTCCCACGCAGGTGCAGGGGCCCAAGGACTTGGGCCGTCTTCTCCTGTTTTCCCAGGTCATAGCAGAGAGCTGGACCGGAAGTGGAGCAGCCGGGACTCGAACCTGCACCCATATGGGATGTGGCATTGCAGGTGGCGGCTTTGCCTGCTACGCCACAGCACCGGTCCCAAAGTGTGGGAACTCAGCCCCGGGCAGCCGCTGGGCTCTGCCTCCGCCTTTGCCCTCGGCTCTGATGGTGTTGTGATCATGAGGTGTCTCGAGCCCCAGGATCTCTGCGCCTGCACAAGGACTCAGGGGAGCAGCCCCGAGAGTGGCACCTGGCCGATGGTGCCGCAGGGATGAGCTGCAGGGGGGTCAGGGAGGGACAGGAGAGGGCTGAACACTCACTGTGTGGATGCTGCATCCCATATGGGAGCGCTGGGCTCCACTCGGGACCCAGCTCCCTGCTGACGCGCGCCCTGTGCCACGTGGCAGGCAATGGTGCAGGCACTCGGGTCACCGGGTTCTTGGCTCGTGGCTTTGGTCTGCACCAGCCCTGGGGAGTGAACCAGAGAATGAAAGCTCTCTCTCTTTCTCTCTCTCTGCCTCTCCCTTTCTCTCTCTCTCTCTGTCTCTCCCTTTCAAGTAAAATGAAAACAACATTTTTATTTATTTGACAGGCAGAGTGGACAGTGAGAGAGAGAGACAGAGAGAAAGGTCTTCCTTTGCCATTGGTTCACCCTCCAATGGCCGCCGCGGCCAGTGCTGCACCGATCCAAAGCCAGGAGCCAGGTACTTATCCTGGTCTCCCATGGGGTGCAGGGCCCAAGCACTTGGGCCATCCTCCACTGCACTCCCTGGCCACAGCAGAGAGCTGGCCTGGAAGAGGGGCAACCGGGACAGAATCCTGCTCCCCGACCGGGACTAGAACCCGGTGTGCTGGCGCTGCAAGGTGGAGCTCTGCGGCCGGCGCACTGCGCTGATCCGATGGCAGGAGCCAGGTACTTATCCTGGTCTCCTATGGGGTGCAGGGCCCAAGCACTTGGGCCATCCTCCACTGCACTCCCGGGCCACAGCAGAGAGCTGGCCTGGAAGAGGGGCAACCGGGACAGAATCCGGAGCCCCGACCGGGACTAGAACCCGGGATGCCAGCGCCGCAGGCGGAGGATTAGCCTAGTGAGCCGCAGTGCCGGCCAACAGCTGGGCTCTATCAGTCCAACGGCAGATGGCCTTGAACCTGGAGCCCAGCGAGCGTCTTTCTCTGACAAGCTCGGCACAGAGGGACAGGCACACCAAGGCTGCCGAGGCACTCACGCCTCACCACTGTCTCGGAGGTGAAACTGCTCTGCTATCGTTTATCCCCGGCGCCTGTCGGGGGGGGGGGGGGCCCTGGCCGTGGGGAGCACGAATTCTGCAGGGGTGGGGCCCCGCGCTCCACGGTTGACCCCACCTCCCAGGTGCTTCTCGCGCATGCCCAGAGTCGCTGTGCTAACAGTTCCTGCTCCCGGCGACTCAGAACTGCAGACGTGGGGCGGGCGCTGGGCACGGGGGAAGACGCCCCTGGGGGTGCTGGCCTCCCATATCCGGGGGCCTGGGCCCCAGTCCTGGCTCTGCTTCCAACTCCGGCTCCCTGCTAAGGCGCACCCTGGGAGGCAGCAGGGGGTGGCTCCCTGCCACCCACGTGGGAGACCTGGGGAGAGCTCTTGGCTCCTGGCTGTTGTGAGCATGTGGGGAGGGAACCAGCGAATGGAAGCTCGCGCTCGCGCGCTCTCTCCGCAGCTCTGCCTTTCAAACGCATAAAATCAATGTAGAGAAACTGCTAAAAGCCAGCAGAACATTTCTTCAGCATACTCCTCGCCTGCCAGGGGCGGGACAGGGGCTTTTGTCCACCGCCGCACCCAGGCACCCTCTGGGTATACAAAGAGGGAAACATATGTGTTCAAGAAAATCCGCTACAACTTGGTGAGACCGGTGCATCTCTGGGCTTCCCCAGGCCCCGAACTCTACACGATGGAAATTCCCCGCCAGACGGGGCGGCCAGAGCCCAGCGCCCCCTCCCTTGGGCTCCCCTCTGAAGACCCCCTCCCTTCACCTTGGCTTGGCAGGCCGTGGTTTGGCGGGGCAAGGGGCAAGCCACGCAGGCCTCCTCCACGGAGCACCGAGCTCTGCACAGGTGTCAGTCCGGAGGAGGCCCGGGGGCGCCCTCACGCCAGGCCCCAGAGCTGCGGCTAGGGAGGGAGGCCAGCCGGAAGGCAGAGTGCCAGCACTGGCCCCAAAGAAGGCGACTTCCTCTGCGCAGAGCACGGGCCAGCAGGAGACGGCAGAGTCACGGCACAGGCAGGCCCAGCGGAGGCTGAGCCGGCTTT
Organism: Oryctolagus cuniculus; assembly: GCF_964237555.1. Taxonomy (NCBI): domain Eukaryota; kingdom Metazoa; phylum Chordata; class Mammalia; order Lagomorpha; family Leporidae; genus Oryctolagus; species Oryctolagus cuniculus. The sequence goes on from NC_091450.1 coordinate 50,598,168, forward strand.
CTGGGGACCACAGCTGAGAGACGTGGGGAACGTCCGGTGAGTCCAGATTGGCCTGGCATTGACTGCAGGACAATGCTGGAGAAGGCAGAACCGTCAGCCAGCATTAGTGGATCTGACAGACAGGAAACAGAGCCCTGGCCGAAGCGCTGTCCCCCAGGGAGACTGCGGGCACACCCAAGATGCACTCCAGGGGCCGGCGCTGTGGTGCCACAGGTTAAGCCTCTGCCTGCCGTGCTGGCATCCCGTGTGGGTGCCTGCTTGAGTTCTGGCTGCTCCACACTTTTTGTTGTTGTTGTTTAAGGCTTATTTGTTTATTTGAAAATGGAGGGGGAGGGGGAGGGGGAGGGGGAGAGGGAGAGGGAGAGGGAGAGGTAGAGGTTCTATCTACTGGTTTACTCCCAAGCTGCTTGCAATGACCAGGGATGGGTCAGGCCAAAGCCAGGAGCCTGGAGCTTCTTCCGGGTCCCTCACGTGGGTGCAGGGGCCCAAGGACTTGGGCCATCTTCCACTGCTTTCCCAAGCACATTAGCAGGGAGCTGGATCTGAAATGGAGCAGCTGGGACACAGACCAGCCCCCCACTGAACCAGCGCCCATATGGATGCTGGTGTTGCAGGCAGTGGCTTTACCCACTACAACACAATGCTCTCCTCCCCACCCTGCCCGAGGCTGCTCCACTTCCAATCCAGCTCCCTGCTGATGCACCTGGGAAAGCAGCAGAAGATGGTACCCCAAGTGCTTGGGCCCCTGCATCCATGTGGGAGTCTTGGACAGAGTTCCAGGCTCTGGAACAGCTGGGGCTGTCGCTACCATTTGGACAGTGAACCAGCAGACGGACGTGTTTCTCTCTCTCTCCTCTCTCTCTCCTCTCCTCTCTCTGTCACTCCCTCACTCTGCCTTTCAAATAGCTAAACTAACGTACTCAGTTTCCAACACAAAGTCTGGAACATGCAAGCAAATGGGGGAACGTGACCCATAATCCAGGGAAAAGCAGGTAACAGGGGCCGGTGCTGTGGTGCAGTGGGTTAAAGCCCTGGCCTGTACTGCCTGCATCCCATATGGACACAAGTTCAAGTCCCAGCTGTTCCTCTTCCAATCCAGCTCCCTGCTATGGCCTGGGAAAGCAGTGGAAGATGGCCCAAGTGCTTGGGCCCCTGCACCCACATGGCAGACCTGGAAGAAGCTCCCAACTCCTGTCTTTGGATCAGCACAGCTCTGGCCATTGTGGCCATCTGGGGAGTGAACCAGTGGATGGAAGACCTCTCTCTCTCTCTCTCTCTCTCTCTCTCTCTCTCTCTCTCTGCCTCTCTGTAACTCTGTCTTTCAAATACATAAATCTTTTTTTTTTTTTAAAAGCAGGTAACAGAGAGGGCCTGTGGGCGTGATCAGACAGCAGACTTGTCACCCGAAACGATGCCGCCCAGGAGACACTGGGACAACACATCCCCAGCGCTCTAAGGGGATGGCGAGGGAGGCGGAGCTGCCTTTTGGAAGGCAATTAGGATGTCCTCCTTCCCAGCCGCACGACAGCTCAGACGGCTGGCTTCCCCAGGGCTGCTGCAAGCCAGCTGAGAGCAGGCGATCCCAGACACCCACCCACACGGGAAAGCAGGAGCAGCGTGGAGATGATGACGCACTGTAAAAGCCAGCACCAGGGCACAGTCCTTCTCTCAGCTGATTCAGCATTAAAAGTATAAAGCCATGTGGTTATTAGGCATTGTTGAGCCTAGAGCGTCTGCCTAGCACTACCACGAAGGAGATGGCTGGGGGCAAGGGTGGGGGCGCACCCATAGGTGGAAGGAAGGATTCAAGGCAGTAGCCGGGATCCACAGAGTTCCACAACAGCACTGAGTCACAGGGGGCTCTAAGGCCCCACGCAGGGGGTTGGCGCTGTGGCACCACGGGCTGGGCCATCGTTAGGGACCTCTGCATCCCCGGCGCCCATCCAAGTCCCGGCTCCTCTGCTTGCCATCCAGCTCCCCGCTGATGCACCCTGGGAGGCAGAGGGTGGCCCCTGGCACCCACATACTTGGGCCCCTGGCACCCATGTGGGAGACCTGGATGGAGCTCCTGGCTCCTGGATTCAGCCTGGCCCAGCTCTGACTGTTGTGGGCACTTGGGGAGTGAGCCAGCAGGTGGAAGACTTCCCTCTCCCAACCCCCACTCAATATGTCTCAGTCTCTGTCTCTTTCTCTTTGTGTAACTTTGCCTTTCATGTTTTTTATTTTTATTTTTATTTTATTTTTGACAGGCAGAGTGGACAGTGAGAGAGAGAGAGACAGAAAGGTCTTCCTTTGCCGTTGGTTCACCCTCCAATGGCCGCGCCGCGGCCGGCGCACTGCGGCCGGTGCACCGCGCCTATCTGAAGGCAGGAGCCAGGTGCTTCTCCTGGTCTCCCATGGGGTGCAGGGCCCAAGCACTTGGGCCATCCTCCACTGCACTCCCTGGCCACAGCAGAGAGCTGGCCTGGAAGAGGGGCAACCGGGACAGAATCCGGCGCCCCGACCGGGACTAGAACCCGGTTTGCCGGCGCCGCTAGGCGGAGGATTAGCCTAGTGAGCCGCGGCGCCGGCCCACCTTTCACATTTTAAATTGAAAAAGATTCCATGTAATCTCTAGAAAGATTTCCATGGTGTTTCCCCCGCTCTAGAAATGGACACGACAATCCTAAAATGATACGGAAACGCAAGGAGTCCAGAGGGACCGAATAATGGAAACAGGACAAAGCCGGAGGACTCACAGCCCAGCTTCAACACTTCACGGAGCAGTGAGATCCGGACAGTGGGCATCAGCGCAAGGGCGGACGCAGAGGTGAGCAGGGCGGACCCCAGGGCCAGGAACAAACACATCTGCCTGTGGCCAGCGAGGTTCTGACGACGCTGTCAGGATGAGTAACAGGGCGAGAACAGTCTTCTCGTCTGTTTTTTTTTTTTTTTTTTTTTAACATTTATTTATTTGAAATGTAGAGGGGAGGAGAGAGAGAAAGAGAGAGGAGAGAGGAGAGAGAGGAGGGAGAGAGAGGAGAGGAGGGAGAGAGGAGAGAAGGGAGAGAGGAGAGAGAGGAGAGAGAGAGGAGAGGAGAGAGGAGAGGAGGGGGAGAGAGAGAGGAGAGAGAGAGAGAGGAGAGAGAGGAGAGAAGAGAGAGAGGAGAGGAGGGAGAGAGAGAGGAGAGGAGGGAGAGGAGAGAGAGAAATATTGGGAAATCTTCCACCTGCTGGTTCACTCCCCAAGCGGCTGCAGCAGCCAGGGCTGGGCCAGGCTGAAGCCAGGAGCCAGGAGCTCCATCCGGGTCTCCCGTTGGGATGGCAGGGGCCCAGGCACTCGGCCCAGCTACTGCTGCCTTCCCAGGTGTGTCAGCAGGGAGCTGGGCCCCGCGCCAGCGCTCTGATGTCACTGATGTCTGATGCAGGCACCGCAGTGGCACCCTGACCTGCCGCACCACGAGGCTGGCCCCAAGTGCAGTGTTTTCAACGTTTGCTGGAGGAGCGGACGTCCAGCCTAGTGGTGTGGACGCCCACACCCCACACTGGGGCACCTGCGTCCGGCCGCCCGCTCCACTCTCAACCCCAGCTTCCTGCCGACGCAGACCCTGGGTGGCAGCAGTGAGAGCTCAAGTGACCGGGTTCCTGCTTCCCACGTGGGAGACCTGGGTTGCATTCCTGGCTCCTGGCGCTGGCCCCGGCACACCCCTGACCACTGCGAGTATTTTGGGAGTGTCTCTCTGTCTCTCTCATCTGTCTGTCTGTCTCTCACACAGGGGCCAGCGGGTGGTGCAGTGAGTTAGGTCGCCACTCACAACTCCAGCTCCCACATTGCAGTCCTGGTTCCAGTCTGGGCTGCTCAGCTCCTGAGCCAGCTTCCCGCTAATGCACCTGGGAGGGCAAAGGAAGACACCACAAGTGCCTGGGCCCCTCCCGCTCACCTGGGAGACCCGGATGGAGCTCCAGGCTCCTGGCTTCAGCCTGGCCCAGCCCTGGCCATTGCAGCCATTTGGGAGTGAATCAGTAGATGGACGATCTCTGTATCTGTCTCTCTCCTCGCCCCCACTCTGCCTTTCAAATAACTAAAATAAATAGTTTAAAAATTGACACATTGGCTGGCGCCGTGGCTCACTAGGCTAATTCTCTGCCTTGCGGCGCTGGCACACTGGGTTCTAGTCCTGGTTGGGGCGCTGGATTCTGTCCCGGTTGCCCCTCTTCCAGGCCAGCTCTCTGCTGTGGTCCGGGAGTGCAGTGGAGGATGGCCCAAGTGCTTGGGCCCTGCACCCCATGGGAGACCAGGAGAAGCACCTGGCTCCTGCCATCGGATCAGCGTGGTGTGCCAGCTGCAGCGGCCATTGGAGGGTGACCAACGGCAAAGGAAGACCTTTCTCTCTCTCTCTCTCTCTCTCACTGTCCACTCCGCCTGTCAAAAAAAAAAAAAAAAAAAAAAAAGACACACATGTGGCCGGCGCTGTGGCACAGAAGGTTAATGCCCTGGCCTGAAGTGCTGGCATCCCATATGGGCACCAGTTCAAGACCCAGCTGCTCCACTTCTGATCCAGCTCCCTGCTATGGCCTGGGAAAGCCATAGAACATGGCCCAAGTTCTTGGGCCCCTGCACCCACGTAGGAGACCTGGAAGAAGCTCCAGGTTCCTGGCTTCAGATTGGCACAGCTCTGGCCGTTGCAGCCAACTGGGGAGTGAACCATTGGATGGAAGACCTCTCTCTCTCTCTCTCTCTCTCTCTCTCTATTTCTGCCTCTCTGCTTCTCCCTGTGTAACTCTTTCAAATAAATAAATAAATCTTTAAAAATAAAAAAAAAATAAACCACACACATAGGGGCGAACACTGTGGCGCAGTGGGTACAGCCACCACCTGCAGCGCCAGCATCCCATATGGGCACCGGTTCTAGTCCAGGCTGCTCTTCTTTCAGTCCAGCTCTCTGCTATGGCCTGAGAAAGCAGTAGAAAAGATGGCTAAAGTCCTTGGGCCCCAGCACCCAGGTGGGGGACCCAGAAGAAGCTCCTGGCTTCGCATGACCCCAGCTCTGGCTGTTGAGGTCACTTGGGAAGTGAACCAGTGGGTTAATCAATCTCTCTCTCTCTCTCTCTCTCTCTCTCTCTCTCTCTGCCTCTGCCTCTCTGTAACAACTGGAGAGCCACATAGGAAAATTACAGTGGATTCTTGGGGCGGGTGCTTGGCTCACTCACACGTGCAATGCCGGGTTCGGGACCTGACTCCTTCCCTGCTGGCTCCAGCTTCCTGGCCATGCAGACCCGGGGAGGCGGCAGGTGCTGGCTGCACACCACACACATGGGTGAGCCACATGGAGTTCCAGACTCCTGGCTTCCACCTTGCCCAGCCCTGGCTGTTGTGAGCATTTGGGGAGTGACCCGGCAGATGGAAGGTCTCTGTTTCTCTGCCTTTCAAATAAAGTGAAAATAAATACAGTTTTAGAGGTTGGATCCTTACCTCATACCGTAGGCCAGAATTCACTTGAAATGGAAATGAAACTGGACTTCGTCAGAAACAACATTCTTAGTGCCTGCACAGGTTACCAGCGAGAATGTGAGGAGGGGGACGTGCCAGCCCGGCAGCTAAGGCGCCGGTTAACAAGTCGGGCCCCGCATCGCAGCGCCTGTCTTCAGTCCCCGGCTCTGGCTCCCGCTGACGCAGGCAACAGGGCTCCATCTGGACGGAGCGCCCGGCTCCCGGCTCCCGGCTCCCAGCTCTGGCCCAGTCCCACGCCCACCCACCCTGGAGAATGAACCAGTGGCTGAAGCCCTGAGCCCAACGCTCAGTCCAGGTCTCCCATCCGGGCAGCAGAGACCCCAGGCACTTGAGCCATCGCCTGCTGCCTCCCAGGGGGCGCATTGGCAGGGAGCGGATCAGATGTAGAGAAGCCAGAAGCCCGCCCCACAGAGTTCTTGTCCGTGACTCCTGGTGTGTGTGTGTGCGCGCGTGCATTTGGGTATTTACCTAAAACTAGAATTGGTAGGCCACAGGTAGGAAAACCACAGGACTCCCCTGCATCCTAAAATACTACTTTTTATTATATTTTTTAAAGATTTATTTATTTGTTTGAAAGTCAGAGTTACACAGAGAGAGGCAGTGATAGTCGAGAAAGAGAGAGGTCTTCCATCTGCTGGTTCACTCCCCAATTGACCGCAATGGCCGGAGCTGTGCCAAACTGAAGCCAGGAGCCAGGAGCTTCCTCCAGGTCTCCCACGCGGGTGCAGGGGCCCAAGCACTTGGACCATCTTCTACTGCTTTCCCAGGCCACAGCAGAGAGCTGGATGGGAAGTGGAGCAGCCGGGACTCGAACTGGCGCCCATATGGGATGCCGGCACTACGGGCGGCAGCTTTACCTGCTACACCACAGCGCCGCCCCCCCCCCCCCACCTGTTTAAAAACAGAAATGGCTGTAATTTTACCAAGTATGTTTCCCGCTTCTGAATCTCCCGAGATAACCATGTGATTGTTCCCCTGGAGTCGGGTAGATCACGGATGGCTTTCTCTGCTGCGCTCTCTGTGGTTGTGACGTCGTGACGTCCTAACGACACACCGGACACTGCTGGCCAGAGTCGCTGTGGTCACCGACTTGGCCTGCAGCCGCAGCGCGTCCTGCGGTGTCGGAGAGATCTGGAGGCTACGCTCTCTCCCCCTCGCTTCCTGGCTACCGCTGGGTTCTGGGTACCCCCGCCCCCCACTTCATTAACAGTTAGTGTTTTCTGTTCCTTGAACGCCCTGGAGGACCCATCTGAAAATCCGCTCCTGACCTTGGAGCCTCCGTTTGCTGAGTCTGCCGCGGTCTGCTGGGCTCTGCCAGCTCACCAGGAGTCGGCTCTGCTTTGCACTGGCTTTCCTGTGCGTGTGGACGTGGCAGGGATGCACCTGGGGGTGGGTCTGCTGGCGCCAGAGCTCTGCCCCCCAGGCGGCATGCTTTCACACCCTCGCAGCAGGAGGATTCCAATGTCCCACGTGCTGGTCTCACTCCACGTCACGGGCCCGGCCGTCCTCACAGGCCTGAAGCAGGGTCGCCCTGTGGCCTTCATCTGCCCTTCCCTGACACCACGTAGTGACTGGTTCCCCTGCAGAGACGTCGATTCAAATCATTGCTGACAACTTTTTAATTAAAAAAAAAAACCTCATTTTTATTACATTTCAATAAATTTTTTTTAGTTTTTTAAAAAATTTATTTGAAAGGCAGAGAGGAGAGAGAGAGAGAGAGAGAGAGAGAGAGAGAGAGAGAGAGAGAGATATCGGTCTTCCATCTGCTGATTCACTCCCCAGATGACCACAACAGCCACAGCTGGGCCAGACAGAAGCCAGGAACTCCTTCCTGGTGTCTCCTGTGGGTGCAGGCCCCAAGTCCTTGAGCCCTCAGCTGCTGCTGCCCAGGTGCAGTGCAGGGAGCTGGATTGGCAGCAGAGGTGGGACTCCGATACACGCACTGTGACATGGGATGTGGAGTCCCTAAGCAGTGGCTTAGGGCTGTGCCACGGCACCCACCCCAAGCTTCCTCTTTTAATCAATGCACTGATTTCATGTGGTTGTGATAATGTCTGGATTTAGTCAGTGATTTTATTATTTATTTTTTGTTTTCTCTTTTTTTTCCTACTTTCCCTTTCCTCTCATCTCTTTGGTTATTTAAATGTATTTTTTTGGGGGGGATTTCATTAATCTAATGCACTTCTCTGTCTTTGGGTAAGTTCACACTGCTGCTTTCCAGTGGCTACTGACTGGTGTAGGGTGCTGAACCCTCACCACATCGGGCCTTTGTGGCTGTCACACAGGGCAGCGGTGCACACGGGAAATCTCACCAAACAGTTTCACATCCGACCCCTGAACGGCGTTTTCAAAATACAAGAGAAGAAAAAAAAAAATACAAGAGAAGAAAAAACAGTCCGCGGCGTTTGCCTGGGACTGCGGATCTCCCTTGGGTCCAGAGAACACCCTGCAGTAACTCTTTCAGAACAGGTCGACTGGGGACAGACATTTTTTTGCTTTTTCCCCATCCAAGAGTGCCTTCATTCTGCCTCAGGTCCTGCGGGGATCTCCTCACAGCACGCAGACTTCTGGGCTGATGTTTCTTTTCTCCCAGCGCCATAAATATGCTGCTTCAGGCTCGGGTGAGTTGTCGGCCTGTGTTCCCCTCTAACAGTGTCACTAGGGCCTGTCTGCGTGGGCCCCACTTTGGCTCATGGGTCCCTGCACTTACTGAGTGTGTAGGTTTACTAGCTTTTGCCCAGTGTGGGGAGTTCCGGGCCATTCTCCCTTCAGACTGGATCCGTCCACGCTCTGTAGCTGAAGACGGACGTGTTGGAGCGTATTCCTCCACCTTTCCTGGAGGTAAAATCTTACAATCGATCTTGGGCAGCGCTAGCCCTCGCTGGGTTAGCATCTGCCGAGCACAGCTCTCCCCTTTCCTTTGCTTCCAGGGTGCCCATGTCCGGCTTTTGCTTTACTATGACACGCTCCGTCAGACTACGAATTGTGTCCGTTTACATTTATTGTAATCGGCTGCAATCGACCACACCTTCATTCCCTCCCCTCCACCAGAGGGGCTCAGTTTTCTGCTCTTGGAGCTCTCTCTCTCCGGATGCTACCTTGCTGCCCACCCTGCTTCCTTTGCCAAGTCCTCGGGAAACTTTGTATCTGTGCAAAAAGTGCCTGCACCTGCTGTGCACTACTCTGAGGCCCCGCTGCCCCAGCAACTCAATCATCTATTGGCAATCAGAGCTTCACTGGCATTGTTCATTTACAATGTTTCTGATTTATTTATTTGAAAGGGAGGGAGGGAGGGATATGGAGGGAAGGAGCGAGGGAGAGAGAGGGGGAGAGAGAGAGAGAGAGAGAGAGAGAGAGAGAGATCCTGTCCACTGATTAATGCCCCACATGCCAGCAACAGCCAGGGCTGGGGTACGAGGAAACCAGCAGCCAGGAGCTCACTCAGACCGAGTCTCCGACATGGGCAGCAGGGCCTGCTCGCTGCACCTGCCCTCTGCGGCCTCCAAGGATCCACCTGGGCAGGACGCTGGACCGGAAGCAGGCCTGAGACCCAGACTCAGGGGCTCCCACACCGGATGCCAACATTCCAAGCGGCAACTTAACCGCTGTGCCAAATGCCTGGCTCCTGTGCTTGCTTATTTATTTATTTATTTTTCAGAGAGAGAGAGGGACAGAATGCTTCCATCTGCCGGCTCACTCCCCCGCTCCGTGGCTGCAACAGCTGGGGCCCAGGGCCAAGCGGAAGGCAGGAGCCTGCAGCTCCATCTCGGCCTCTCTTGCGGGTTGGCAGGGGCCCTGGCAGGTGCAGTCTTCCCAGGCGCATGGGCAGGGAGCTGCATCAGAAGCGGGGCGGCCAGGGCTGGCGCCTGTGCCCACGTGGGATGCCGGCGACATGGCGAGCCGTGGCTTAAACTGCGCCAGGCCGGTCCCCTCCGCCTGTTAGCGGCTCCCGGGGAGCACACAGAGGGCACGCGCACACTTACCTAATCCAGCACACGGCGGGGAACCCAAGCACCGGCACACACACGTGTTTGCCATCTAACAGCAATCATGGGACCGCCCCCTCCCCCGCTCGGGCCCAGCGCCCTCCGTGCGACTCGGGCAGTGACAGTGACCCGGTGGCTGCGGCCTTGGGAGCGCCCGCCCGGGGCCACAGACTCCGGCCCGCACAGGCATAGGCGCAGGCGGGGAAGCCGGCGCTGGGAGGCCCCGCGGGGTCCCTCCGCCTGCCCGCCCTCGCCACGAGGGGAACCCCTGGAGGGGGGTGCTATGTGTCCCCCGCGTCCGCGAGCCGGCCCCGGCGAGCACCCACCGCGCGCGCGGGCATTTCTGGAAGGAGGGAGGAGCTCCAGGAGAAGCCGCGCTCGGAGCGCAGGGCAGACCGCGCCGGGGCGGCGCGCGGGCCGGGCGCACAGAGGCCCCTTTCACGGCGGCCGCCGCGCGCCCCGGGCCGCTGCCAACACAAACGCGGGCGGGGCCGGGCCGGGGGCCGCCGCGCCGCCGGGGGGCTGGCGCCGCCCGCGTTTCCGCCTGGCAGCCGCTGGCGGCTCGCTCGGCCGGCCCCGGGCCGCTCGGGGGGCGCAGGGCCGCCTCCTCCACGAAGCCCGCCAGGATCGTTCTCCCGCGGGCCGCCCCGAGGCACCTCCTGGACCTTCGCCGCGGTCCTCTGTTCTCCGTCGGAGCCGTGCTGCTGGCCCTGCCCCTGCCCCGGACGCCCCGCACCCCCGGAGGCTGTGGAAGTCCTCGATCGGCTCCCCCTCCCCACAATGGGCGCGCTCCCCTGCGCCGGGAGAGCGCCCACTCCCGGCCGGGGTCTCCCTCTCTGCACGTGGCCGGGTCTGACCTCTTCATCCCTTCCCAGGCTTTGCCCCCCACGATCCCCTGGAGCCAAGAGACAGCCCCCTCCTCCGCCACTCCCGGGACCTGGTCAACCAGAGTGCACCCCTCCCCCATCTCGCGATTGGCGCAGAGAGGAGCTAGGCCAGGGCTTCTCCCGCGAAGCCCACTGTGGGGCGGCGGGAGGGCGCGCGGGGGAGGCGACAGGGAGGAGGTACCAGGACCACAGCGAGCGGCTCGGCGAGTGCGGACAGCGGAGGAGGAGCCAGAGGCCGATCCCACCCGTCGCCCTGGGCACGCCCTCGGACTGGGATCCTGCACGTGCCCAGTGCCACTTACGGAGGGGTGTGGGGGCTCCCACCCCCGCCCTCCACACGCCCCCTCCTCTCACCACCGCAGCTGCCCGGGTCGCGAATAGGTGACGCGGATGAACCTGCAGCTGCGCCCGCCCTCAGCCCCGCCCTCAGCCCCGCCCCCGGGCGCCAGGTGCTGTGAGTGTCCCCTCCCCACCTTCCCTGAGCAGCCCCCTCCTCCATGTCCGCACTGGCCTGAGGCGTTGGACACTGGGGCCTTGGCCACTGCCACCGCGACCCCCTGGGCAGGCAGCAGCAGGTGGCGGAGGGGTGGGGGCTGGAGGAGTCTCCCAGAGTCAGATGACCTTGGGTGTGGAAGGGGAAGAAGTGGAGGAAAGCAGGCAGAGGAGGAGGAGGGGGTTGGTGCGTGCACAGCCCCACCGGAAGCCGCTGCAAGAGGCCCTTCCGGAAGTGGCGCATTCTCAGGGGTCTTGGGCAAGAGGGCATCTTTCTGAGGGACTGCGACCCGGCCACCCCCCGCCCCCCGCCCCCCGCCCCGCCTGGATGCACTGGCAGGCGAGAAGCGGTCACGGTTCGAGCAATCGGCTCCCCGCCACGCGTGTGGGAGCCCTGGACTGTGCTGGGCTCCGGGTTTCAGGCCGGGTCCACCCAGGCTGCTGCCACGGATGGGGCTTCTGTCTGCCTCTGGCTCTCTCTCAAATAAATGAATGAAAAACCCACATCAGCAACGCACAGGGAAGAAGGAAAGCCCATACAGGTCCCCGAAGGGAGCGTCCCAACTGAAAACCGGGCCAGGGTTCTAAGATAACCCCTCTCCGAAGAGGGACACGAGTGGCCAGCAGGTGCTTGACTTCTCTTTGTCATTAGGGGAATGCAGACCAGAACCACAGTGAGCAGCCACCTCCCGCCCACGGGGAAGGCTACACAGGCAGGCAAAGAGCGGTGTGGCTGAGGCTGGGAGAACTTGGGACCCCCGTGCACCGCTGGTGGCAATGGAGGGTGCGGTGGCAGCCCCGGACCAGCCTGCGACCCCCGCGCCCCCATTCCTTGCTATACATTCAAATGTGTTCGAATAAAAACACGCCAGGAGCAGGTGCCACCAGCGGCCGAGAAGTGGCCACGCGGCGGATGCCCTCGGAGAAGGGAGAGGCGGGGAGAGAGGGCCGCGCGGGGAGTGACACACCCGTAGCAACGTGGAGGAACCCAGGACACCGTGCCCAGTGAAGGAAGCCGGCCGTGTGGTCCTGATCCTATCCATACAAGATCTCCAGCGCGAGGCCGGCCCCGAGGCAGAACGCACAGTAACGGGGGCTGGAGAAGACAGGGCCTCCTGTGGTCAGGCTGGGCTTCTGGGGGCTGGGAGCATCCTCGAGTTAGGGTGATGGCGTGTAACTGTGTGAACATGGTAAACACACACACACACACAAAAACCCCCCAAACCCACCTTCAAGGAGTGAAACTCGTGGCATGTCAGCTATATCTCAATCTTTATTGATTTTCATTTTATTTGAAAGAGACAGAGAGCTTCCACCTGCTGGTTCACTCCCCAGATGCCAGTCGACAGCCGGGGCTGGCCCAGGCCGAGGCTGGGAGCCGGAAACTCCATTTGGATCTCCTGGGTGAGTGGCAGGGCCCCAGGTCCTTGAGCCATCGCCTGCAGGGTGCGGTAGCAAAAGCCACACCCCCACCCGACAGCTCAATTAGGCGAGGAGGCGGGGAGGGCGCTGGGACTGGTGGGGGGCTCTGAGTGCGAGGCTGCCCCTCCTGCCACAGCGGCAGGAAGCTGTGCTATTGAGGGGAGGGGAGACTGTGCTGGCGGCCGGCCGAAGATGGGGACAGAAAAGACGGGTGCGGGCATCCGGGCGTGGCAGCTCAGACACTGCTCGGGACGCCTGCGTCTTCTATCAGAGGGTCTGGGTTGCAGCCCTGCTTCTGCTTCCCGTTTCCTGGTAATGCGCACTCTGGGGAGCAGCAGGTGGTGGCTCAAGTCCCTGGGCCCCTGCCGCCCACACGGGAGATCTGGATGGCGTTCCTGGCTCCTGGTTTCAGCCTGGCCCAGCCCTGGCTGTGGCAGGCATAGGGGAGGGAGACAGTCGATAGCAGATTGTGTGTGTGTGTGTGTGTGTGTCTTTCAAATAAAACGAAAATTAAAAATTTTAAAAGACAGCAGAGAAAGGCGTGGGAGGCCCCCATGGCATGCGCACAGGAGTTGGGGGTGGGAGAAGGGGCTCTGTGGCAGGGCGAGGGGCTAACTCCACGTCTGATGGCCTCTGTATTCCTTTGGCCTGGAGAGAGCAGTGGGGTGCTGGGGGGGGGGGGAGGGAGAGCCGACTTCCGGGGCGTGCAGCCTGCGGGGCACTGGTGACGCATGAGCCGGCCGCTGAGTAATCCCGGGGCTGGACGCGCACCTTGCTGATGTACGTGAGGGAGGCTCTTTGTGGCCGGGGGAACACTGTGCCATTGACGGCCACGGCCACGGCCACGGCTACGGCCACAGCGTGGGGCCCCTCCGCCGCCTGCAGGGTGGGCTCAGCAGACCTCACTGTGCACTGCCCACCGGGGAGTGGCCGATGGGAGGCAGGGCGTGGGCTCCCCTCTCTATACTGGGCTTTGGCGTCTGGCCATCACTGGGGTGAGGACCCAGACGGGTAAGGGGTCGGCACCGCCGGGTTCTCACAAATCTTCAAGGGGACGGTGAAGGCTGCAGCTGGTTTCTAACAGCAATCCTGACACCTGCTGACCCCGCCCCCCGCCCCGGGGGAAACCATTATGGAGCTTGCTCTCTGGGGCCTTCCCCGGGCTGGGGACCTGCCTGGGGTCCCGTGGGAGGCGGGCGATGGCACAGCCCACCAGCCCCACTCACCTCAGTGGGGTACTGTGTCCGGCACTGCCCTGTCCGTCTTTGACAAAAAAAAATTCATGTTTCCTTTTCATCTGCAAGGCGGAGAGACAGAGATCTCCCACCCACTGGTCCACTCCACATACGCCAGCAATGGCCAGGGCCCGACCAGGCTGAAGCCAGGAGCGAAAAACTCAGCCCAGGCTTCCACGTGGGTGGCAGGGGCCCAGGGACTACAGCCATCGCTGCTGCTTCCCAGGGAGCTGGAACGGGGAGTGAGGCTGGGACCCCAGCCCAGGCGCCCCGAGATGGGCTGTGTGCGCCCTGCATGGCGGCGACACTGCACCGTACGCCCTTAGCGTGCTCCCAGGCCACCCAGAGCCCGCACTCAGCTGCCCTGGCTCCTGTCGTTTCCCACCCAGGGTCCTGGAATCCCACACAGGCCCACAGCACAGGCTTCAGCTCCCCCCACTGCGTGACTTGGTCTCGCCTGTGAGGACATTGTGAGTCTGTGGACGAGGAGCCTCACGGAGACCCTGAGGTGCTGGGCTATCAGGCCACACTCGGGCCTGGACAAAGCCCAGTGAAACACCGTCCCTGCCTCAGGGAACACACAGCACCAGGAGACTGGTTCTGCCAGGCCGAGGGGGCCGAGTACCCTGGGGACAGCAGTTTCAGGGTGGTCAGGGAAGGCTGCCTGGAGGAGGTGGAGCTTAACCTGTTTTTTCTTCCCCCTCTCCAGTTTTACACATGTATTTTTAACTATTTTATGCGTGCGGTTTTTTTGTGTAATGAAATTAAAATTTTTTAAAACATGAGAACTATTTTAATACCAAGCAAAGAGGAAAGTTCCCGTGGTTTTGCTTGGATGGGACCGAGCAGCTCAGTAGCGCTGAGGGCCCCTTTTCCGTGATTGCTGGAGCGGCTGGGGCGGGGGGCACACGCGCCTCCCCTGCCAGGGCCACCACCGGGGGCTGCGCGCCCTGCAGGGCTCTGCTGGGCCGAAGTCTGCGGAACAGCACAGAGCGGTGGCCAGTCAGCGCGAGCAGCATGGGGACACAGTGGGAATGAGGGAACCCAGAGTGGGAATGGGGACACACCATGGGAATGGGGACACAGTGGGAGTGGGGACACTCGGGGACACAGAGTGGGAACAGGGGGACGCTCGGGGACACAGAGTGGGAACGGAGGGACACTCGGGGACGCAGAGTGGCAATGGGGGGCATACTCGGGAACCATGGCTTAGCAGGGCTGGAAGGCAGGGAGCAGCTGGAGCGAGGCCAGGCCCTCTGTGCTAAATTAGGGACTTTGAACTTCATCTCAAAGGCTACTGGTAGCTACTGAAGGATTTTCCGCCGGGCGGGACAGGGCTAGCAGCTGGGGAGGGCTGGCGGGAGCCCAGGCTCCAGGGGGAGACCACTGTGATGGGGGTGAGAAGTCATTAACTTGGAATCCGGGCAGGGCAGCATGGGGGGGGGCAGGGAGCTCAGAGGACAAGGCTGAGCCGGGGGTGGACAGATAGCAGCAGGCTGAGGAGGAGTGACGGTGGTCCCTGTGTTGTGGGTGTCCTCCCAGCGACCACCCGTATACAACAAAGCCTACTGGCTGCGGGGTCCCTCGGCCCACAGTGGACCCCGGAACGGAACCAGGAACCTGGCCTCCACGCCCAGCAGCAGACAGCACACGCGTGTCGTGTCCCTCCCAGCACAGGCGCCAGGTGTCCCTGCAGAGGGTCCGGGGCAGAGGCACCTGCCAGGGACAGCCGGGGCTGCTCCTGGGAGGCCACGTGGCCCCTTGTCCCGAATCCGTCTTTGCCAGAGGCATCATCTCTCTGCAGCCTGCTTCTCCTGAGGCTGTCTGTTTTCCAGGATTCTCCCAAGAGCAGCACGCCCACCCCAAGTTCGTGCCCAGGTCTGAGCAGTACCCCCCACCCCCGCCAAGGCGGCCAGTTCCACCCAGACGTGAGAGGTGCGGGTGGCTCCAGGCAGGGAGACGCACAAGGGTGCAGGGTGGGCAGACCCAGGATTGGACTCGGAGCCCAGCCCGCCCCCGCTGGATTCTCAGTTTGAATGACTGCAAATCTCACTTTAACAACAACGACGAAACAGTCCTCGACTCATACAGCATCCATGTGCTGGTATTTGCTGACATCCGTTTCTGGAAGGTCTGGCCCCTGGACCCCACGTTCCTGCCGAGTGTGGTGGCCGTTCACCATCGCTGTGACCCTGTCACGACTGAGCTGGCCAAAGCTGGCACGGGGATCAAGGCCGGCTTCCCAACCAGGTCTGGACAGAGCAGGTGCCAGGCAGAGCGCTCGTCCCTTCCGGCAGCTGGCCCGGCACTCACCCTGGGGGCCGTGCTGCCTGCCCGCTCGCTCCCTCCCCTGCCCTGGGCCTCTGCTCCTGCCACTCTGCCTGCTGCAGCAGGGATTCTGACCCCTCTGCTTAACATCCTGCCCAAGCACCTCCCTCCTTGTGCTGTTTCTGCCCTCCCGGCTGGGGCAGTCTCTCGGAGCTGGGTCCCGGCCCCTTCCCAGGGCACCCGTGTTCAGAAGGCTGTGGTGAGAGGGGCTGGGCACCCTGGAATGCAAGCCCAGACCGGCGGCTGTGCTGCGCCGAGGTGGGTGTTAAGGTTCCCGGAACGCCCCCAAGGCTGGCCCAGAGAGCATGAAGCGGGAAATGTCGCCACCTGTTGCCCGCCTGGCTCAGCACGTGTCCGCCAGGCCTCTGTACCTCCGTCCACAGCAGGGACCGGAGGCGGAGAGGGAAGGGGAGGCCCCCCACCCCCGCCCCAGGCTCTTAGTAACCTGCTCCCTGAAAGGAGGACCCCGAAGGTGCAGCTTCCACTGGGGCCAGCGCTAGGGCCGCTCTGACAAGGAAGGTGGCTGCGGTGGGCGGCTCAGGCAGCCCTCCGAGCTGTCCCGTCCAGGCCGCCGTCACCCTCAGCCCGCACTGAGGCCGGCTCCAGGACAAGACTGCACCCAAACACACACGTCCAGGAGAAAATGGCATGGGAGGGCCTTGCCCAGGGGAGGTGACGGCACACACAACCGTGTGGCACGGCTCGCTCCGTCTCCTGCACCTGATGTTAACGATGGCACAGGTGCGGGCCGGACACATGGCTGTGGTTAACATGCCATACGGGAGTCCCTGGTTTCGGGTCCTGGCTCTACTTCTGATCCAGCTCCCTGCCAGTGCACACCCAGGGGGAGAGCAGGTGATGGCTCAAGTACTTGGGTCCCTGCCACCCACACGGGAGCCTCAGATTTGGTTCCAAGTTTCTGGCTTTAGGCTGGCCCAACCCTGGCTGATGCTGGCATTTGGGAAGTGAATCAATAGATGGATGATTTCTCTTTAAAAAAAAAAAGAGGGGGGGTGCTGAGGTGTAGCAGGTTAAAGCCCCGGCATCCCATATGGGCGCCAGTTCGAGCCCCAGCTGTTCCTCTTCTGATCCAGCTCTCTGCTATGGCCTGGGAAAGCAGTAGAAGATGCCCCAAGTCCTTGGGCCCCTGCACCCACGTGGAAGACAGGGAAGAAACACCTGGCTCCTGGCTTTGGATCGGCTCAGCTCTGGCTATTGCAGCCATTTGGGGAGTGAACCAACGGATGAAGCTCTCTCTCTCTACTTCACTCTTTCAAATAAATAAATCTTTAAATAAAAAGACCAAAAAGCTCAGCACAGCACAGGAGGAAAGAGGCTGCGAACAAACTCGCTGCACAGGGCCGGGGCCACCTGGGTGGGAGCCCCGTTGTCTTCAGCAGATCTCCACAGGAGAGCTGATGCCACCAGGAGAAGACACGCGTGTGGCGGGTGAGTGCTTCTCACTCGTGCCACCCAGCGTGCACCCACTCCGTGCAGGCTGGCTGCAGGCTGCCACCACACCTGCCCCACCACGGTCTACACCGTGTGACTTTCCCATCTTTTAGTCTTTATTTGTAGGAGAGAGAGGGAGAGCGAGAACCATGTGCTGTGTCATCCCTCCCCAGGTGCCGTCGCCTCCTCTGACTCCGCCTTCAAGCCTGGTCCCTGTCATTCACACTCAGCACAGGGGACGGGGCGTGAGCTCCGCCGTAGCCATGAGAAGCCACACGGAGCTGCGGGCTAAGAAGCCGCTCGGGATCCCTGCCCCTCTACTGGGTGCCTGGGGTTTCAGTCCCAGTTCTGCTTCCTAGTCCGCTTCCTGCTAACGTCCGCTCGGAAAGCAGCAGGTGATGGCTCCCTGCTACCACCCGGGATGCCCGCATCCCAGAACGGGAGACCTGGCTTGACTTCCGGGCTCCTGGCTTGGGCCTGACCTGGCCCTGGCTACTGCAGGGCATCTGGGGTGTGAACCAGTGGATAAGAAAATTCTCTCTGCCTCTCCAAAAAACAAAGCCACAAAGTAGGAGTGGGCATTTGGCCTAGTGGTCAATATCCGGCTTTGGCTCCTGACTGTGGGAGGCAGTGAGCGGCTGGGCACCTGCTACCCACATGGGATAACTGGACATGAGATGTCCCTGGACATCTGGGGAGAGAACCTGTGGACAGGGTCTCTGTTGAAACAAAACAAGGGCCACAGGCGTTCGCCAGGCACACTGTACGGCTGCTGCAGAGGCCTGCAGTTCTACCGAGTCCCCAGCGGTGGCGCTGTGCACGCCTTCAGCCCGTGGAGGACAGAGCCCTGCAGGTGGATCTGCGGGGTTCGAGGGGGTGCATTCTTAAGTATTTTCCAGCTGCCTTCCCCTGAAGCTTTGCTCTGACTCCTCTTCCACAGCCCTTGCAGCGTCACAGCTCTTCTTCAGCGTCCGTCTTCGAAACCCGCGTGCGGAGGCACAGCAGGCGTGGGCGGCTGGCTTTGAGGCCTCTCTGGCTGTCTGACCGCCACACGGGAGGTGGCCGAAAAGGGAGATGCACAGGTGACCCTGCAGGAGTGACCAGGCCGGGCTGGCAGCAGGCCAGGTGGAGACTGGGCGTGGGAACGGCGACGGCCTGGTCTGCGCCCTCCTGCACCTAGGGGGACGAAGGGACCTGGGTGGGGGGGGGGGACGCCAGGTGAAGCCAGGCCACAGCTGTGGGGCTGCAGATACAGGTCTTGGAGGCTTCAGCAAGCGGCTCACAGCCACTGTCCTGGGGCTTGTGCTGCAGGGTGAGGCGGGACAGGAGGCCTCCTGAGTCCCCGGCTGCACCCCCAGCCTGCTGCATAGGAACCCACTTTCTCTGGGGCGCAGGCCGGGAGCCTCCGGGGTTAGGGAGCACACCCAGCTCCTGGCACAGCTCACAGGCTGGCCAGGGCCCCTGTCCTTGCCCCTGGACGCTGAGTGTCTGCACCGCACCTGAAACTGAGGCAGGGGTGCGGGGGAGGTGATGGGAAGAGCCAGGCTGAGATAAGCCAGCCCAAGGGCACGGAGCGTGGAGTTCAGGGAAGATGGGGTCCAGTCCCATGAGGACAAGGAACTGCACGGGCAAGAGCCTGCCCAAGCGAGCTGCGGGGACGGCTGCAGGCCCAGAGCAGCCGGCGTGGACGACACTCCTCAGAAGGCTGGCCAGTCAGACCAGGGGTGGAGAGGGCACACGGGCCGGGGCACAGGACCCAGGGCCGGCTGGGCATTGTGGGAGAGACCTGGGCTGACCAGAACAGACAGCGGGGACAGGCATAGAGGCCCGGGTGGCACTGCCGAGAGGGAGGAGCTCCTGGCCCCAGAGGGAGCACAGCCCACTGGCCCAGGCAGGTCCATGCTGGGCACGCCCGGGGCTGAGCTGGTGCCGAGGACCTCCGAGACCCCATGCCCCTCGGCTACCCACAGGGGACAGGTGTCAGGAAGCCCCAGGCCAAGTGTGCAGCGCTTCATGAGGAGGCAAACCCATCGGCACGGCACGGCACGGCTGTGGCCCCGGAACACCCACGGGATCCCCGGCAAGGGGCCTCGGCCAACGGCCCCCTCCCCACCTGCTGACTTCCGACGCTGCGCTGAATTTACGCTGCGGAGACGGGACTTTGCCAGGACGAGGAAGTACTTTATTTACTTACAACAAAAACATTGGTAACATAATTCTGTCTTCAAAACAGAGAACTCCACAGAACACACAAAGCCACCTCTATTTGTGTTTACCCAGAGTCGGCAGCAGCCGGAAGGGGGCTGGGCCTGGGAGAAAAGCCAAGGACTAACTCCACTTAAAAAAAAAAAAGAGCAAGAAACTGCCTTTAAAAATAGCCCTTCTCTGTGGCAGTAGCTACACTTTCCCCACTGCGCGTGGAAAAGCGAACAGAAAACAGCACCTGTGAAAACACACGGGCGCGTGTCGGCGCGGACGAGGCCGAGGCCGGGCAGCGGGGCAGCGGGGCGCGGGGGCGCTCATCGGCCCCCTCCCCTCGGCGAGGAGACTCCAGCAGCACCCACCGCTCTGGCTCGCAGCTGCTGAAGACTCTAGAAACCAAACACAAACGTCAGCAACACCCCTCAACAGCAGCTACACACCCTGGGGCGACCCGGTGAGGCCACGCCCACGCTCACGGAGGGAATGGGCACGGCCAGTGACGCTGCCAGCCATCGGGACAGCCGCTACATGGGCCCTGGGAAACTGGCCAATTAGTTCAGTGGCTTTGAAACGTCCAATCGAGAGCACAGCGGCCGGATCTCAGACAAGGCCCCCAGACGGCTCCAGCCTCTCTCCACGATTTTACAAGAAGTCCCCCTTCCTTCACCGTATAAAGGTGACAGTGCCCCAGGGGCCAAGGATGGGCCGTGGCAGCTGCAAGCCCCTTAGGCTGCACACACCAGTTGCCTGGGCAAAGCTCTCCCCACGGCCCAGTGCCATTTTCCTGTGTGTGGGCCACAGCCAGGACACGTGCGTGCGGTGGCAGATGCAACACAGCAAAGTCCGTCCTCTCCTGGGTGCCCGATCTCCGCTAGGTGACCTGCGCTGAGTTACACTTCCTCTGCTTCCCCAGGTACAAACGCGTGGCTCAGGGTGGCTGAGCTGCGAGACCGGGAGGGACAGCTTTCTGACAAGGGGACACAAGCCGAAGTACCCGGACAGCTCCTCGTGGTTCTGCCAGCGCTGCCTGCCCGCCAGCCCCCCGTTTCTACTCTCCTACGGCCAAATACCCGTCTAGAGTCCTGTCCCCCGGGGGCGGCTCTGCCGGTGCCCTGCTCTTGTGGCTGTGCTGGGGAGAGTGCTGCTGCAGTGGGGAGGGGGAACCTGTGGGGACAGCAGCGGAAGGGGCCGACCTCAGTGCGCTCCCTGGGGCTGACCCTCCGCTCCAGGACCTGGCCTCCCTAACCACTTACTAGAAGGAAAGTGGTGCCAGTCAGCTCTCAAACCTCAAAGTCACCCGCGCAGGGCTCCTCTCCCTCGGATAAAGGGGTGAGTCAGCAAAAACACTAGAGCCAGGGAGAGCAGCGTCCAGGGGCCAGCACGGTGGTGTAGCGGGTAAAGCCACCAGCATCCCATGGGGGCACTGCTCTGCTTCTGATCCAGCTCCCTGCTAATGCGCCTGGGAAAGCAGTAGAAGATGGCCCATGTGCTTGGGCCCCTGCACCCACATGCGAGACTGGCACATAGTTCTAGGCGCCTGGCTGTGGCCTGGCCCCGTCCTGTTTCGACCTCTGGGGAGTGAATCAGCAGATACACGATCTAATTCTGCCTTTCAAATAAATAAAATAAATTTAAAAAGAAGGAAAAGACAGCCTGGGCTGCAATTTTTTTTTAAAGATTTGTTTTATTTGAAAGACAGAGTTACAGAGAGAGGGAGGGAGGTGGGGAGAGGGAGAGAGAGAGAGAGAGAGAGAGAGAGAGAGAGAGAGAGAGAGAGAAAGAAGGAGGAGGAGGGAGGGAGGGAGGGAGGGAGGGGAGGGAGGGAGGGGGAGAGAGATATCTTCCATCTGCTGGTTCATTCCCCAAGTGCCTGCAATGGCCAGAGCTGAGCCAGACTGAAGCCAGGAGCCAGGAGCTTCTTCCTGGTCTCCCACACAGGTGCAGGGGCCCAAGCACTTGGGCCATCTTCCGCTGCTTTCTCAGGCCATAGCAGAGAGCTGGATCGGAAGCGGAGCTGCTGGGACTCGAACCGGCGCCCATATGAGAGGTGGGCACCGCAGGCAGCGGCGTTACCTGCTGTGCCACATCAATTCAACGGTGCCAGGGCCCTCATGCTTCTCAGGAGTCTGGGCTGTCTGCAGTTTCACACCAGCAGCGTCCAGTGAGGGGCCAGAAGCCAGCTGGACGACAAGTCCAGAGAGGCAGCTAACTGAGTTCTGCAAACATCTCTAAAGCTTAGGAACAGAATGACAATGACACCTAAGAGTGCCTTCAGGGGCTGGTGCTGTCGTGTTGCAGGTAGGGCCGCCACCTGCAGTGCTGGCATCCCATATGGACACCAGTTCAAGTCCCAGCTGCTCCACTTCCGATCCAGCTCTCTGCTGTGGCCTGGGAAAGCAGCAGAAGATGGTCCAAATGCTTGGGCCCCTGCACCCACATGGGAGACCTGGAAGAAGCTCCCGGCTCTTGGCTTCAGCACGGCGCAGCTCCAGCTATTGTGGCCAACTGGGGAGTGAACCAGCGGATGGAAGACCTCTCTCTCTCTCTCTCTCTCTGCCTCTCTTCTCTCTGTGTAACTCTTTCAAATAATAAATAAATCTTAAAAAAAAAAAAAAGAGAGAGAGAGCGAGTCTTCAAAGCAGTCGCATGCGCACCCAGAGACAGCTTCTGAGCTCCGCGTCTGCACAGGCTTAAGTTCATTACCATGGAAATAAAACGGGTGCTAGAGTCCCAACAGTGGATAAAACCTCACAATCAGAGCGGGGGAAGGCAAGCGAGCGAGTGAAGAACCAACGCCCGCTTTGGTGCTGGCCACGTCGCTCCTGCCCTTCCTCACGGCCGACTGCGAAAACGCGGACCCTCTCCTTGACTCAGCTCAGACCGCACTGCTCACTGCTCCAGAGGTGACGTCCACACCCTCACCGCGCCCCTCCCCTTCCCCTCGCGTCTCGGGAGGGGGTGAGGGGTCCCCCTTGGAGGCCGCGTGCTCACAGGTTGTCAGAGCTGATCACCACGCACCGGGCTGGGGGCTGAACGGAAAAAGCAGGGCTGCCAAAAGGCGCACCTGGAGGAATGAGCCCGCCTTAGCCTCGGGCGGACGTAACTGGCAACTTGCTGGACTCTGGGAGTCAGAGGATGAAGAGTGGATGGGGCATGGGCGTGAGCGCGGAGGCTGTGGCAGGGCGCGTTCCTTTCCAGTCCCAAGCAGGCAGGGAGAACACGCAGCAGCAACCTCCCATCTCTGCGGCGGTCACCTGGAAAATGGCCGTGCCTCTCTGCCAGGCCACGTGGAGGTGCTGACCAGCTGGAGTTCCAGGCCCAGGGCCTGCCGGGAAACTAGTCTAGGGGCTGGCGCTGTGGTACAGTGGGCTAAGCCACTGCCTATGACACCAGCATTTCACATGGGCACTGGTGCAAGTCTCCGCTGCTCCACTTCTAGTCCAGCTCCCTGCCAATACGCCGGGGAAAACAGTGGAGGATGAGCCAAGTGCTTGGGCCCCTGCACCCACATGGGAGACCTGGACAGAGTTCCTGGCTCCTCGTTTCAGCCTGGCCCAGATGTGGCTATTGAGGCTGTTTGGAGAGTGAATCAGTGAATGGAAGATCTTTCTGTCTGTCTCTCTCAAATAAATAAATCTTTAAAAAATTTCCTTAACGTAGTTTACAAAAAAAGTAATAGATCACAACCAAAAGCCAGTGTTACATGACATCGATGGTCTAAGAGGCAGCGGCTCCGTCAGGGTCGCGAGACACCCCCCAGTGTCGCTCCTCCGTGAGTGCCCGGCCACACAGCTGGACGAGATGGGAGTGAAGCGTGGGACGCACACTCTGTTCAGAAGACAAAGCGGGCGGTGCCAGCGCTTGGGGCGACACCCCCGGAGCCGACTGGCATCACTGTGTGTTGGCTCGCTTATCAGCACACAGGTGGTCTACAGGAAGGGCGCCTCCCCCTGCAAACACCCGGAGAGATTCCCATGAGGGGCCTTGGGGTGCCCGACTGGCAAAGACGAGGCAGCTCCTGCTCCAGGGGTGCGCGTGCCCGCCATGTCGGGGGTGGGGGGTGACGGCATCCCGGCACAGCCACCAGCGGCATCAGCCTCCGCCGCAGAAACACATTCCTCCGCCGTGCCCAAGGCTTTTAGACCAGGGCACAGAAAACCCAGGTGCGGGCTAATGCCCACGCCAGTTCCCACCCAGCAGCTACGGACCACCTGTAAACACGACACTGCAGACGCCGGAACGCCACTCAGACACTTCATGTAAGAAGTGTGCTCAGAAGAAACCCCGAATGCATTAAACCAGTAGCACAGAGCGTCTACGCATCTAATGCCCTCTGTGGAGATGGCTGCGTCTACACCCCCGACCTGGAGGTTCGCCAACACTTCCGGAAGATGTGCCGAGAGCTCTGCAGAGCGGGCTGGGCGCCAGGGGAACCTGCTGCTTCCTTTAAAAACTGTCCTGTGTAAGCTCTAAGCACTTAAATGCGAGTACCTCCAGTGAAGAGGAAGGTGGCTAGACACACAGCAGCAGAAAGCTGGGCACGGTCCGTCCTCGCGCCTCTGAGCAGGTCTGAGAACGCCCACAGGGAGAAGCGTGCGCGAGAAAACAGAAACATCACTTCCTTCGGCCTCGCCCGCGTCCCACAGAACGCTCCAAAAATCCACTCATTATCAATACTGTGGAGCAGACCCCGTGGGAGGGTGCTCACCTCTCACACTGGAGCCAATGAAAGGGACACTTCAGGGTAGAGGAGAATGCACCAGAATGGACAAGCTCCCCTTTCGCTTTGAAAACCCAACACAGAGCGCACAGAGGAGCAAAGTCAGAGATAAAGGCTGGCACGGCTCCGCGGCTCGTAGAGGGCAGCCGGAGGGCCTCCCAGGACAATGGAGTCAGGGACCCGACGGGGCAGGCCCCGAGTCCCCGTATTCATACCACACAAGCTGCCGCCAGTGGCCTTGGAACAAGGCACGGTGAACGTGAAACACAAGCCCATGCAGTGATACGATCGCGGCCCACAACAATCACACAAGACACTGAGCGGGAATCAGAGCAGAGTGTGAACACGTAACAGAGAAGGCAGCAACAGGACCCTGGAGCCAGGAGCTGCAGGCTGCAGGGCCCCAGATGTCGGTGCCACAAATCCAAGGTCAAGGTCCAAGGGGCGTGGGGCAGGGGAGCCTCCTGCTGCTGCCATGGGGAGGCCGCTCCAGCCGGGCCCTGCAGCAGACACAGCGGCATCTGTTAAGAAGCTTCCGGAAGCTGGCAGGGATCACGTGGTCCTTTGAAAAGACTGAGAGAAGCTGGGGCTCCCTCTTCAAGACCCCACAAAGTGAGCAGACCTTGTACAGAGCCCAGGGGGAGATTCATGGACCCTCCCAGAGCCATCTGACTGCTTCTCTTCCTCAAAACGCATAACCAAGAACCCTCAGGACCCACTGTGCATCTCAAATACTCATGGCTGAGGGCTTACGAGCGGCCCAGCCCAGCCCGCTCCCACGTGGTGCTGGGTCCCCTGGGCTGCTTGGTCCTGCCACGCCACCAGGCAGTTGCTGCAAAGCTGACTCGGCTGCTGGGCCCTTGTGGGCCGCCTGCCGAAGCTGGCCTGCTTGCTGGCTGCTCCATGTGGGCTCACCATTGCAGCCCTGCAGGCACGCCGGCCACCCTGGTGCTCTGCCTGCTCCCAGGAACACACGCGGAGCCCCTGGAATGGTCTCCTGATGCCACCATCTCTAGGCTAACATCACCACAGGGCCCACCCCTCTGGGTGTGGCCTGTCCCCAGAGCCACTGTGCTGCCATCAAGGCTGCAGGACATGCGGGCTGAGATGGGTCTCCATGACAAACCAGGTGACGCGTTTGGTCTCCGCCAACCCCTCCCTTCCCCATCTGACACCCTCCCGAGAAAGCAGCTGGCACCCCAGGCACACAGACAGCGCCCCGCATCAGCCAGGGCCAGGCCGGTCCTCGGGCTCCCCGACCTATGGAAGCAGCCTTCCTGGGAGCGGGCCTGACGACACCCCTCCACCCCTGCCACCCATCAGGGACGCTGAGGCTCCCGTGAGACGCCCCAGGCAGCCCCAGGAGGACTCTTCGGTCCTTGTCTTAGCTGCTTCCTTAAATTCAACTGCTACAGGTTCTTTTATACAATTTTTATTTCTCTGGGGAGCAGAGCCAGAGATTTCCATCCACCGGTTCACTCCCCAAATGCCTGCAAGAGCAGAGCAGGGCCAATCCGTGGCCAGGAGCAAGGGACTTGGTGTGGGTCTCCCAGAGGCGTGGCAGGTCCCGAGTACTGCAGCCTGCCCGCTGCCTCTCAGGGTGTGCGTCGGCAGAAAGCCAGAGCTGGGGGTGCCGCCAGAGCTCACACCAGCACACAGATAAAGGCGGCAGGAGTCACCAGAGGTACCTGCCCCACTGCACCCAACGCCACCCAGCCGCTAGGGGCTCTTTAACCTCTGCTGCTGATGGAGGTGCCCCGGATGTCAGCGACACTGAATCTGGGGCTCGTGGAAGACCCAAATCCCTGCTCTGGTCCCCTGGTCTCCACAGGGGCTCAGCCCACGGCCCTCCTCTCCCTGCACTCCCACTGGACACCTCCCTCTCACCCTGGAACTGGCTGCCCTCTGTGTGCTCCTGGCTTGGCCCCTGCCTCTCCTGACCTCCACCCCCGACTCATGTCCAGCTGTGTGCAAGTCACCTCCGCCTGGACGCCCTGCTGGTACCCATAAACTAAAGAGCTGTTGCCAGCATCCCCACAGCCCAGCCATCAGCGCAGGAAGTCTAGACCCTGCCCCCTCATCTGGCCCCAACTCAGCACCAAATGGTGGGGCTTTGCCCCCTAACACAGTCCTTGAACTCCCCCACCACACACACATCACCGTCTGGCCCAGGCTGCCCTCTCCCGGCTGAGGACGGCGACAGTCTCTCGGCCCAGGCACAGAGAAGGAGGTTCCCAAGATGACCGCTGCGCTGACCCCAGCCAGGGCAGAAAGGATCAAGCCGAGAAGGGGCAGGCTGGGCGGTCCTGTGTCCCCATGCGCCAGAGAATTGTACTTCCCAGCGGAGCTGAGAGCGAGGCAACCCCCTAAGGTGTTCTGGGCCAACTTCCAGTATCTGGGAACATGGGGCCACACTCAGCAGGAGGGAGTCTGGAGTGGAGACTCTTCCTGGATTCTCCCATGAGGAGGAAGCAGGAGCATGAGAAAGGGAGAGGGAGGGGGGAGGGGGAGGGGGAGGAGGGGTGCCATGATGACAGCAGATAATGGGAGGGAGGGCGTGGGAGAGAGACAGGGAAACACAGAGGCCGCCTCTGACAGAAGGGTCAGGAAGCCGAGAGAGAGATCTGCCCAGGTTCTCGGCCGCACAGCCAGCCACCAGCAAATGAAGCTGCCCGGCGTTTGGTGCAGTGCTCAGACTACTCGGGACACTCCCACCCCAGAGCGAGTGCCTGGGTCTGAATCTTGGCTCCGACAGCTGCTTCCAGCTCCCTGCTGATGCACACCAGGGAGACAGCAGGGCATGCTCAAGTACTTGGGTCCCTGCCACCTCTGGGGGAGGCCCGGATGGAGTACTTCCCGGCCCAGCCCCGGCCACTGCAGGTATCTGGGGAGTAGACCGTAGACGGGAACACTCGCCCGTGCACGTGTGTGTGAGTGTGTGTGTCTCCTTGTGACAACAGGTGAAGCCCGTGGCACCAGGAGACCAGCAGCACGGCTCTGCCCCCACTGCCATCTGCTCAGACGCGATGCCAGCGCACAGGGTCCCCCGTGCAGGGAGGGCTTCTGCGCGTAGCCCTGCGCTCCCCTTACCCAACGGGTCTGCAGCCTTCTTTGCAATTCTTCAAAGTCTCCAGTACACCCCAGGCCACCTCGGTGACACCCTGGGTCTGTGGGCAGAGCAGCCCAGGTGAGGGGCACAGCCTCAGGCTGCTCAGGAGGGCCCAGATGAGGACCCCCCAGAACCTGGCAGTCAGGAAGCCCCACGGGACTCCTCCCCCTCCCACCAAGACACTCTGCTGATTTCTCCAAGTTCCTGTCAAGCATCGTGCAGGGTTTATGCTGAACCCCAAATTCAAACTGGATCAAGCCAGCACCTCAGGGCCTCTGCGGAGCAGACCTCAGGGAAGCCCCCGTGACCTGTGACCTCAGAGGGGTGACTGCTCTGTCCACAGGGGCTGCACCGGCCTGGCACACTCCCGGATCCTGCATCCCGGATCCCAGCTCCGCCAGGCGAGGAGGCGGCTCGGGAAGCAGCCTCTGGAGCAGAGCCAGCAGGAAGCAGGACACCCCCCCCCCCCCCCCCCCCCCCCCGCCTGCGGCTGCCAGGGCAGGATGTGGGCAGGGGAGTGGGGGCTGCAGAAACCCGCCCCAGGAAATGCTTCCCAGGGTGGGGGCTATTTATAGTCGCACAACAAAGGAATGACCTCAGTGACACCTGAGCCGAGGATTCCCAGGACATCCAGACACTGTCTCACAGTTTGCCGGGTCCCTGGGGAAAAGGCAACTTCATTTAGAGAAGGAAAAAAGGCGAGAGGAGGGGGAAGGAGGGTCAGAGGGGGCGAGGAAGCCACAGCAGCAGCTCCCACGGGCTGTGATTTATCTGCTCAGGATGGCGCCCAGACGCACAGGTCTTCACTCAGCTCTCAGCCTTGGGGGAGCCAGGCACATCCGGGAGAGGCCTGCCCCGCTCCGTGCTGGCTTCTTCCCCAACCCTGTGGGACGCCTCGGTCCCAGGCAGCAGTGATGGTTCCTCCGCAGGAACCCATGGCCATGTCTCTAAACCTTGCATCAGAAATCCTAGGGGCCTGATGGGTGGCTGTGTCTCTGCCACCCCCTCTGGCACAAGTGGCGCCTGGCGGGGAGCCCTCCGGACCTGCAAGGCAGCTCCGCCCGCAGCCTGGCCCACCCGGTGTGGCGCCGCCTTCCAAAGGCAGCGGTGTTAGGAGGAAGAGCAGCAGAGGCGGAGAGAGCGAGGAGCTACGAGGGACATCACACAAATGTCTGCTGAGACCAAGGGGTGACACCTGTGCTGGCTCAGCTGACGCCGTACAGGAGCCGGGCACGAGAGAACGGGGCAGCGTCTTCAGCGAGGTGCGCTGCCCTGCTGCTCACCACGGGTAGCCTGGTCTCTGCCCTGGCACACGGCGCCCGAAACCCCGGGCTATGTGTGACTGCGACTCCTGGACAGTCCCTAGAGAACCCGTGGTGCGACTCAGGAAGGGAGAGGACAGGAGAGGAGCCCAGACCAAGCCGGCCCCGCATCTCTCAGGCCCACAGAACGCAGCCTCCTGGCACACACTCGAGAGATCGGGATCGGCAGAGTGGCCTGGCGCCTCCCTGTACCTTGTCCGTGCACTGTTCACCTTTAGACTACCCCGACAAGCCTAAGGAGGTGCGCCCAAGTTCTGCGAGCCACGCCAGCACGTGGCGGCCTGGGGAGGGGAGGGTGCGACGCCCCGACAGCTGACAACCTGCACTCGGGCCTGGCGTGGGGCAAGGCCCTCACCCCAGGAGGTCTGCGTGGGAAGGGAACTCAGCCGCAGGCAGCCAGCCGGGGCGGCGCAGCTGGTGTCAGAGGTGGAGCGTTCAGGGGGCGAGAGCGGAAGCCAGGAGGAGTGTGGGTCACAGAGGAAAACGCGGGCTTCTGCCACCACTGCGGCGTTGACGCCGGGTGCAGGGGGAGGCGCCAAGGCCACTTTCTCGAGCTGTGGACGTCTGAGATTTTTCTTGACACGAAGGGAGACGAGATGGCCACCACTACAAAGGGGCAGCTGGCCAGGGCTTGGAGCCAAACACCTGACAGCTGAGATGGCAGTCGGGTGGGACAGAGACCCTTCCTAAGTGAGGGCAGCGGGAACATTGTAGGGCAACGTGGAACTCAGAGGAGCCAACACGCACCCCGACAGCCATGGGCAGGGACCAGTGGGACAAACAGCGCGAGGCTCTCTGCCCGGAAGGAGCCGACTCAGCCAGCGCGGGGCCTGCCTCCAGGACCTGGGCACTGGGCACCTGGACACCGTGCCCCTGAGAACCGAGATCAGAGATGCTGAAGGTTCCAGACAGAAGCACTTCTCAGACGCGGTCACCCAGGAGAGTCTGCTCAGGCTTACGCCCTCACGTGCGGGTGCAGCTGAGGAGCAGAGGGGCCGGGCCACGAAGCAGCAGAGCAGGATGGGTGGGGGATGCCTCTGGGGGGTGGGTGGGAGGAGGTGTATGGGGAGGGGGTACCCTGGGAACTCATCTCAGCAGGGGCAGGTTCTTTTCACTCTCAAACTCCCAAGCATACGTGGTTTTTTGGGTAAGATTTTACATATTTGAAAGGCAGAGTGGTGGTGCGGCAATCTTCCAATTGCTGGTTCACTCCCTAAATGGCTACAACAGCTGGGGCTGGGCCAGGATGAAGCCTGGAACTCCATCCGGGTCTCCCACATGGGTGCAGGGGCCCAAGCACTCAGGCCATCTGCTGCTGCTTTCCCAGGTGCATTAGCAGGGAGCTGGACCTGAAGTAGAGCAGCTGGGATTTGAACTGATGCCCCGTGGGATGCCAGTATTACAGGCGGTGGCTTACCCTGTTAACATCACAATGCCAGACTCCCAGGCATATATTTTTAGCCAAATGTGAAGCCCTAATAAAAGTCACTTCTTGGACATATAAAGATTCAAATCACTTATCAAGAGATTATGCATCAATTTTTGGAAGTTGCTAGAAAAATATCAGAAAAAGGAAGTAAATCAAGAAGAGGAATCCAGGAAACAATGGATTTAACCCAGGAGCTAGGGTAGTCCCCGGCCAGCAGCTGGGGGTCGGCAGCAGCCCAGGAAGATTGGAGAGGTCCCCTGGAAGAGAAGGGAGTCACAGATCCCACGGCACCACAGGGTACGGAATGTGGTGTGGCTATGGCAAAGGCAAACGGCTCAACCAACTAAAAAGGTAACCAGAAACTGCAGGAAAACATAAGCTCTGAGAAACACGTCAGCACAGCACTGCTCTCACACACAGACTGGAGGCAGGACATGCTGACTGTACTTTATGGAAGCAGAAGCATCCGTCTGGGTGCACTGCTGTCCTTATGCAGCCAGAGGCTGGGCCAGGAGCTGCGGGGGCAGAAGGTGGCACTGTATCACAGCACGGCAGGAAGCAGCATTCTGGGTCCCAGGCTGCTAAGGAACAGCAATACGAACGCAGTATTCGTTTGGCCAAACAGACAATCTCAGGAGAAACAGTTAAAGGCTGAGCTTGTTCTCCCTTTCCTGCCGTACTCATGGTTTTTAAACTTGGCGGCTGTGGACCACACTGCTGGTTTGGAGCCCCTGGCTCTGTCACTTAGCAGCTGTGTACCAGGCAAGGGACTCCGCTCTGCCGAGTCGGTTCATTGTGTGCAAACGGGAGATGAGGCCGGGCACGCGCAGGCATTAGGTAAGGACACTGATCCTCACAAAACACGGCAAGAATACCTGGCCCATGAAGTGGGATATGCACTTCTAGCAAAATTCATCAAAACGTGAGAGCTAACCACAAGAAACTAACAAACGGCGAACAGAGTTCCGGGAATGATCCAGAACCCAAGCCTGACGGACAGAGGGGCAGAGGGCGTGGGGGGTCCCCTCCTCCGCTCGCAGTGACTCGCTGAGTGCTGCGGGCTGCAGGAGGCCAACCCGCCTGCCTCACTCCTGCTGGGCTCCCTGCTGCTGGGTAGCAACAGGTGCAACACACAGGGCTTGTGTGTCTCATCTCCGCCCACCAGGCACCATGGGTCATTTTCAGGCCCTTGGGGGCCAGGTCTTCCTCCTCTGCATACATTCCGGCTTGTCACTAGGAGTCTCAGGACGGAGCACACCCTCCCTCGCCCTGCCACACAGCTCCCTTCAGCGGGCTTGGATCGCGGCTGGGAGCACGCCTGCCCCTCCTGACGTCCACACAATGCAGCCCACACTCCAACACGCCCACAGCCAACCTCAGCTCTAGATGCCTCACTGTCACCCCCTGCCCACTCCGCACGACCCCCAGGGGTGTCCCCACTCAGCCGCCTACGCCCGCCACGCACATCCTCCCAGCCTGGCTCGGGATTTCCCTGCACTGCTGCTGTGTGCTCTGTCTTCAGGTCCTAGGAGACCCCTAAGGCCTGCAGAGCAGGCTGCGGTCCTGGGCTTCACCCCACAGGCCGCACAGCTCCAGATACAGGGCCCCTGGCGGCCTCACGGGGTGGGAGAGGGAGGCCCTCCCTGCCGGCATGCACTTTGCTTTGCCACCTGTCTCGCCCTTCTGAACAAGCAGGCTGCAAACTCTGTCTTGAATTAGGCCACCGCCTTCCTTCCCTCGGGGGATTTTCGCGCTCAGAGCAGGACCGTGCAGCCTACCCCGGCTGGCGGCGACTTCAGCAGGATGGAGCTGCCATCCTTGCCTCACAGCTGGACACTGCCAG
The DNA here is from genome assembly GCF_964237555.1 of Oryctolagus cuniculus. Lineage (NCBI taxonomy): Eukaryota > Metazoa > Chordata > Mammalia > Lagomorpha > Leporidae > Oryctolagus > Oryctolagus cuniculus. The sequence continues at coordinate 50,630,086 of NC_091450.1, forward strand.
GTGCACATGGAGGGACCAGGAAGGCCAGGTGATCTCATAGGCCCCTGCCTCTCCAGGGCCCTCCAGCTCGGCTCAGACCCTAACAGGGAAGCCAGCACCCTCTCCCGTGGAAGACGCTGGAGCAGCCTGGGAGCAGACCCTTCCCCATGGTCATTCATCCAAAGTACCCAACACCCGCACCTCTGCATGGGTCCCGAGTGGGAGGGCTCGCTGACATCCCCCCCCCAACCCGGGCCCAGCTTCCATCTGTCTCCTCACTGGTCCCGACGTGTCACCCTCTAGACAGCTGACACTAGCGACAGGGCACCCCTCTCCAGGGTCTCAAGACACATGACTACCACAAAAAGCTTGTGAAAATGCAATAAAAAGTCGAGTTTACTTTGGAGTGAAAAAAAAATCTAAATCCATGCATACTTGGGGCCTTCAAACAGCACATTGAAAACCACATGCTAAGAGGAAACTATGCAGGGAGCGCCACCCTGGCTTGCACCGAAACAATCTCTTCATCCCATTCTCCCACGACCTTTTTTTTTTTTAAGATGTATTTATTTGAAAGTCAGTGTTCCAAAGAGAAAGAAGAAAGAAGGAGAGGCAAAGAGAGAGAGAGAGAGAGAGGTGTCTTCCATCTGCTGGTTCACTCCTCAGATGGCTGCAACGGCCGGAGCTGCACCGATCTGAAGCCAGGAGCCAGGAGCCTCCTCTGGGTCTCCCACGTGGGTGCAGGGCCCCAAGGATCGGGGCCATCTTGTACTGCTTCTCCAGGCCACAGCTGAGAGCTGGATGGGAAGTGGAGCAGCTGGGAGAACCGGGACTAGAACCAGAGCCTATATGGGATGCCAGCACTGCAGGCGGCGGCTTTACCCGCTATGCCACAGCACTGGCCCTGCCCATACACTTTGGAAGTCCCCTGGTCACAAAGCAAGCTTCACCTGACCTGCAGGGGGTGCTAGGACAGAGACCACCGCCGCAGCGTCCCCAAGGATGCCAGTGCCCAGGGCTCCGGTGCGCAGGTGGCCCGCGACGGTCCACCCACGGGTGTGCTCACGTACAATGTGCAAATACAGGCCTCCTGCCTCAACTGCTCAGAAGTAGGAAAAGCAGCCTGAGGCTGCGGTAAACCTGGGCGGGTCAACCTTTGACCTCTGATCCTGACTCCTCAGAGCAGCCCCAAGAACACGGCGCTGAGGCGCAGGCTTCTGCCGGGCTTTCTGGGAACTGCAGAGAGGCTGCGGCAGTGGTGCACCGGGCAGAGCCGTGCACGGGCCTCTCCTCCTGTCGCCCGCTTCCCAGTCCCAGGAGCTGCAGGTTTCCCAGCTCAGGAGGCAGGCGGAGGGAGGAGTGGCGGCTGGGCCCACACAAACAGGAGGCACTGCAGGAGCTCCCCCGCCGCTCCACGGCTGTCTCCTGCTGCCATCGTGCCCATCCGAGCCCCCTTTCACGTCCCTCACTGATGCTGGGAGGGGTGAGGTTCCCGGCCCGGCTGCGGGCCAGCGCCTGGTGCGTCAGGCGGCAGGGCAGGGAAGCAGAGGCCGCGTTCCCGAAGCCCTTGTCCACCTGCAGTCGCTGCCTGGATTCTGGGGGCTGCTCCCATGGCCCCCGTCTCTTTCCTGGCCGACGCTAAGTGTGGGCCTCCGTCACTGACCATAACAGCCTGCCAGCCAGCCCAGAGGCTGCATTTCTCATGACCACTAGCTTTCTACGCTGCATCAACCCTTGCTTCCCGAACACTAGCCACGCCTCCTGGGTGCCAGAGGGTACACGGACAGAGACGACGGTGCCCTCGGCCCGCCATGGGGACAGGTCTGGCTTGTGCCTGAGAGGACACTTGCTCCCCAGAGCGAGCCCTGTGAGTCCGTAGCTAACATCTGAGCATACAGCAGAGGGGCAGCAAGTTAAACTGCCTCCCGCGGCGCCAGCATGTCATACGGGTGCTGGTTCCTGGGCCGGCTGCTCCCGTTTCTCCAGCTATGGTCCCGGGAAGGCAGCAAAGATGGTCCACGTTCTTGGCCCCCGCCACCCACGTGGGAGACCTGGATGCCGTCCCAGGCTCCTGGCTTTGGCCTGGCCCAGCCCCGGTCGTTAAGGCTATCTGGGGCATGAACTGGTAGCCGGGAAATCTCTTCCTCTCTCCCTCTCTGTAGCACTCTGCCTTTCAAACACCTCTTTAAAATATATAAAGCATCATCTGAAATGATCCCAGTGAGTTAAGACTAGCTTGTCCAGAGGACTGTATTTTTAGCCTCTCAGACACAGAGGCCACAAGAACAGCACACAAACAGGGAAGCTGGAAAAAGATCAAAGACACAACTACAATACGCCACAACGTGGCCAGCAGAGGGGACGCGGCCACCGTGGCCATTCTGGCCCCAATGCATTCTCCACTGACACGATCAACAGCTGAGGGTTATAAATACACAGGAAACAATCTACGCATCGTCACCCTCTGACGCCTCACACACAGGAAGGCCGGGGGTAAAGCAGGTGCAGAGGAAGCCTGCGGCCCAGGCCCGGTTCTGGGGCGGCCCAGGGAGAGCCGGGTCTCACTGACAGCTCAGCAGGCCCGCCACAGCCCAGAATGTGAGGCCGCAGCTCCCAGTGTCCCATGGGACATCGATGGACGCCTCGCCTCGCAGCGAGCCCATGGCTAGCGTCGGGCCAGAAGCACACGTCCCCAGGCACCAACCAGAAGCCGGGTGGCAGGGTCAGCGGCACAGGTGTGGAGGGGAGGGCAGTGGCGCGACATTGACTTCTCACACCACGGGATGCACCTGATGGCAGATCCTGCGCGTGCGCATGTGCAGGGGCTGAGTGGGTTTTTCACAGCTGCCGCCCCTCGGCTGGGGAGATGCGGCAGCCACAAAGGGAGGCCGAGCCGGTCGGCAGCTGTGTACTTATTGTTGCCTGCTGGATTCTCTCAGGACCAGCCCAGCTACGCAGGTGTCACACAGGTGCCTCTCTTTGCATGAAAGGTTATCTCCTGCGCCCGAGGTGCTGCCCCCTGCTGGCTCCTGTGAGGTTCGTGCAGGAGCCTCGGCCCAGCCCCAGCCGGGACACCTGTGCTGTCCCTGCGCTGAGGAGCAGAGCGGGGCTGGTGGTCTCCAGGGTCTCAGAATCCCCGGACTAAGCAGAGCCTGACTTCACCTCCAGGCCCAGTGACATCGTTACACCAAGGCCCACACGCGGGGCCTCACGCTCCAGGCAGCCGTGAGCACAGTTCAGCGTACAGCACCAACACATTTTTTTTTTTTTTTAAATCGCGAAGGTCAAGCCCCCGAACGTCTGGGTGATGTTTCCGGCAGGGCCCCTCCGTGAGCTGTGGGTCTGTCTCCTCCCACTCTCCCCCAGGGGTCCATCCGGGGTCACCCCCGCCAGCCACTACCTTCAGTAGTGCTGTGCCACGGCCGGGCCGTTGGCACATGGCGCGAACATCCGGTGACACATCTCCCTCTCTCTGTCCGTGTAGTCCTTGTAGCAGCTGCGGGCAGAATCGCGGGGTCAGGGAAGGCAGTATGTGGCCCCCAGCCCTCCATCAGGAATTGGAATTGGAGGAAGTGACCAGAGGGGTAGGGGGCGGGGAAGGGAGCCCCGGGACGAAAAGCCCTCCTCTGAACAGAGGGCTGCGGGAGGCAGAGGGGCTGCGCACACCTCCCAGTCTGACCCCATGGAAGGCTGCAGAGGGACGGAACACCCCTGCAAACAGCCGCTCCAGCCCCAGGTGAGGGGCGCTGGGGAGACACCCACGGTCACATGGCCACTTTCAGAGTCTTCCCTACAGCTGGCATCCGGGGGGCCGCGGTGGGGACGTGAGCCCCCCGCTCGCCCCGCCACGCTCACCTGGCCAGCTTCTTCAGCTCGCTGTTGATGTCATGATTGAAGGGCTGCTGCTTCTGGGCTCGGACGAGAAAATCCCGGGCCTTCTCGTACTCAGTCATGAGGAGACAGGCCTGCGGCGAGGCAGAGGCTTCGAGAGCACGCGTGGCGCACGCATGGCGCGTGGCGCAGGAGGCGAGACGGCGCCAGGACGCTCTCACACCCCACACCCCGCCCCAGCTAAGCAGTCTGCGCCCTCTGAACCCTCTGCTTTGCTTTGTAAATTCACAACACTTCAGCAAGAAAAGCAACACATGGTCCTTGTTTTGGGAGGGAGACGCCCTTCCTGGGCGTCTGCTCACCTGTCCGCACCGGAACAGGGCCTTGGTGTTCTTGTCGTCGATGTCCAGAGCCTGCTCGCCGTAGCACAGCGCCGGGGCCGGCCGCTCCAGCTTCAGGTACGTGAAAGACAGGTTGAGGAGGACAAGCAGCTTGGCGGCCTCCACCAGGTGCTGCTCCCCGGGGGCCGCCGACCGCCGGTGCAGGAGCAGCAAGGCCTGGCGAGAGAGAGGGCGGACGGTTCTGAGGAGGCACAGCTGTGCGTGTCCCTAAAACCCGCACACGACGCACTGTTCAAGCTGACAGACACATTCAGGGAGACCGCAGTATGTCGAAGTCAGCACTACTTCTGTACTCTAAATGAGATTCAATAACTCAGCTCGACAGTGAGAAAAATCTATTTAAAATAGCATAAAAAATAAAAGGAGTAGCAATGCAGTTAAAAGAAGTGCAACGCTTGTACAGTGCACACGACAGAATGCTGCCGAGAGAGCAGGGCCCAGGGCGCAATCCAGAGGGCAGAGGGCACTGGCAGGACGGGGGGAACGGACACCTGACACAGGCACCGACACCCAGCACGCCCAGGACACCATCGTTCAAACGGGCAGATGAGCGGGACAGACATTTCTCAGAATATAAAAGGCCAGCAAGCACGTGAGCAAACATCCCGTGTCGTTAGCTATCAAGGAAGTGAAGACAGAAACCGTAACATCGTCTCATCTGTGTCAGAATGCCAGTTAGAAACTCAGAAAAAACCAACGCTGGCAAGGCTAGGGAGAAGAGGGGCCCTCAGCACACTGTTGGGGGGATGCAAACCACCCCGGCCGTCACGGCGGACAGTATGGAGGCTCCTCAAACACCAAAACCAGATCCCACACAGGATCCAGCCTCCCCTCTTCTGGGTGCGTCCCCAAAGAGAAGGAACGCACTCTGGGCAGGAGACACCTGCACTCCCATGTTCACGGCAGCACCGTTCTCAGCAGCCAAGCAGGGAATCCCCCGCGCCGTCTCAACAGGTGGATGTGGGAGAAAACGTGGTGCACACACACAGGCGAGGGGGTGGGGTGGGGCTGCAGGGAGGTGGGACAATGGGTGCCAGAACACGGGCGGGCAGGAGGAGTAAGTTCTGCGTCACACAGCCCAGCGGCTCAGGCCCCCACAGGCTACTACGTACTACGTGGGCACCTAGGAGAGCTGGTGGCTGCAGCCACAGAGAAACGTGCGGGAGATGGAACAGCCAGCTAGTCTGGATCGCCTGGGACACACCATACACACGTGCTGAAATGCCACACTGCACTCCGTAAGCACACGCCATCGTGTGTCACGTTAAAAAAAAAAAAAGGAAAATGAAAGATGACCTACAGAAATGGAAGCTGTCCCATGTTCATGGGGTGGAAGGCTTCCCCTCACCTCGCCCTCACCAACGCATAGAGTCAACGCACCCAGTGCCAACGTTTAAAGAGCCTTCTCGCAAAAAAGGACAAGGACATCTCCACATGGAAATCCAGGTTATCCCAAATAGCCAAAACACTTGGGAAAGAACATCGGGGCCGGCATGGTGGCACAATGGGTTAAGCTGCCGCCTGCAATGCTGGCATCCCATATGGGCTCTGGTTTGAGCCTGGCTGTCCCACTTGGATCCAGCTGCCTGCTAATGCCCCTGGGAATGCAGCTGGGGACAGTCCAAGTGCTTGGGCCCCTGTACCTACGTGAGACACCAGGATAAAGCTTGGGCCATTTTCCACTGCTTTGCCAAATGCATTAGCAGAGAGCTGGATTGGAAGTGGAGCAGCGAGGACTAGAACCAGTGCCCATGTGGGATGCTGGCACTGCAGGCGGTGGCTTTACCCGCTACGCCACAGCGCCGGCGCCCTGGCTTTAACTGGTAAAATGTGAAATAGTGCTGACAACGATGGGGAGCAGTTCTAACCCTGGACGTGGCTGTGGGACTGCAGGTTGGCACAGCTCCCCAAAGTCATAAACATGGAGTTCCCATGTGATCCAGAAACTGCGCTCCTACACATAACACCCTACCTGGCCACACGGCCACCCACCCACCATGTCCCTGCAGTGGCCCATCTGCTCTCCCACGCTTCTCGCGAATTTCAGTGGCTGGGGCCAGTGCTGTGGTATAGCAGGTCAAGCCGCCACCTGCAACACTGGCATCCAATATGGGCACCGGTTCGAGTCCTGGTTGCTCTGCTTCCGATTCAGCTCTCTACTAATGCACCTGGGAAAGCAATGGAAGATGGCCCAGGTGCTTAGGCCCCTACACTACATGGGAGACTTGGATGAAGCTGCTGGCTTTGGCCCAGCCCAGCTCCGGCCGTTGCAGCCATTTGGGGAGTGAACCAGCAGATGGAGGATGTCTGTCTGTCTGTCTGTTTCTCCTCCCCGCCCCTCCCATTCTGCCTTTCAAATGAATACAATCAATATTTTGAAGAAATCTTTGGCAGTCAGCCGAAGCTCCCTGGTGACTTGAGGGAAGCCTGGCTGGGGGTGGGTGTGTGTGTGTGTGTGTGTGGCCTCCTGCATCCCTGAGCCGTTCTGCTTCCACAGGAATGGGCATTTTCGGGCAGGGCACACACAACCGGACACCGGCATCTGCCAGCCTGGCCCAGCCTGGCGTGGTGTGCGTGCCCCCGGCCTGGGACAGTGCTGAGAGAGGGACTGAGTTTAGGGTACTGCTATTCCGTGTCTCTGTGACTTGCTACGAACAATGCCCAGGGCCACATTCTCCAAGGCACGGAACACACAGAAAAAGGACTGAGATTTAAAAGACACAGGGAAGAAAATCTAAAAATTATAATCACAAAGAATCAAAGAGAAAATAATGCATGCGTAAAATAAGAACAGAAATCTGGGGAAAAAATAGAACAAAGGGTCCTTGGAAAACATTTTAATGAAAAATTCATTAGAAGAGATGGTTTTAAAACGTCAAGGAAAGCTCGCAGACGGTGGGCCAGAAAAGGGGGGCACGCTGGGAGCCGGGGACCGCTCAGTGCACGAGGTCTGATCTGCACACGAGACACACAGGAGTGAGTAAAGAAAGAACTGAGCACCATGTCCCAGGGTCGAGGAGAAATGAAAGACAGAGACCGAGGGCTCAGGGCGCCCCCCCCACACTCACACGCACACACACACACACACACTCTCACACCCCACCCCACTGTAAAACCTAGGAACGCTGGTGGAAACCCCTCCTAAAATCCTGCTTCTCTACGGAGAAGCAGAAAGGTCACGTAGGAAGGAAAGCGACGACAACCCAGACCTCTCCACGGCAAGCCGAGGACTACAAAAGCTAAGCGTCTGCCGAGCCCACGCCAAGGGACTCCATCAGAACAAAGCGGTATGGGCGCAGCGAGAAAAAGGATGGGAAAGCCACAGGCCAGCACCGCGGGGCAGCCGCGGGGCAGGAGCTGTGCAGAGGGCCCGGCACCTCCAGCCTGACCCGAGTGTGCGGCACTGCCCCAGAAACCCGGCGGCTGGCGGGGGAGGCTCGGCCCGCCTGGAGGACCGCGCAAAGGCGCTTTCTACCGCCATGGGGAAAGTCGCACATGAGCGGGACTGAGAGAGGACGAGGCAGAGGCTCCACAGCTGTACGGACCGTGTACGGACCCTTGGCCGACTTTCAGAGCCGTGGTGACAAGGCTGGGACAAGCCACGTGGCGCGGCAGAAGAGTGGCAGCCTCACGTCCCACAGGGACAGCTCCAGGTCGCAAGGGCCCCCGAGCCCATCCTCGGACAGCGTCTGTCTGAAATCGGGCAGCAGGCACCATTGAAGAGACAGCCTCAGGGGACCAGGCACTAGGACTGGCGGACAGAGGGCGCCAAGTGGTGTTTTCCGGGAAGCCTGACAAGTCACGGTGCTGAGATGTGCCATCCCAAAGCCGAGGCCTGTGCCTTCTCACGTGGCCAATATGGTTCCCTGGGACCTGGGGCCCTCTCCTCCCACCACACCCCAGCCCAGAGGCCCGCACAGCTGAGGGTATGCGACACGGGTCAGGCCAACGGGGCTAAAAAGTCACTGGCGGGTAGGGGGAGACTTCTGGAAAGTTCTGAATGTAGACACAGCAGACTCATCTCGCTTCTGGCGGCCTGATGACCCTGCGGCGTGACGGAATGGGGGACCTCCTTGGGCGGAGAACTAGCACCCGGGAAGGGTGGGCCTCCGGGACCCTGACGGCTTTTCGGAGCCAGCGCTCTGGCAGCCCTGGGCGCTCCCTTCAGAAGTCTGGTGGGAAATCCCAAGTCCAGGGGCTGTCAGCGCTACTGCTTTCAGCAGAACACCGTCCTGGGCCCCTGGAGCCCAAGTACACACTGGCACACAGGAAGCGCTCAGAACAACCTGCTCAAGCCGCAAACCAGAGAGGAAACCCAGTCGCGGTCAGCACCACCCAGGGAGGCAGCTCCCTCACAGCCAGGAGCTTGGCGAGACCGAGACGCTAGCTGGTCTCTCTCTTCCACTTGAGTTTTTGCAGCAACAGAGTCTTGTTACCAAAGAATATAAACTCAGCGGTCAGCACAGGGCGCACAGCTCCGCGCACTCACAACCCACGCAAGACGCACGTCACGGGGGCGCCCCTCCGTGCTCCCTCTCCTAGGCCTTCCCCTGCACCGTGAGGGGTTTTAAAATGAGACTTTCTTAATGGCTGCCCATGAAGAGGAGCAAGAAAGACAAGTCTCATGGTTCTTCTGCTTTTTTTTTTTTTTTGAGGTTCCAAAGGCCTCACGTGTTCCTTACTGAACCAATCCGTTAGTCCCGGTGCTGATCAAACATGGCCAGCTGTCCAGCCTGCCACGGTTAGGGTAATGACCTTGACACTGTGTGCCATCCACTCAAGTGTGATCCTTGGAGACCCAGCCTGGTTCCTCTCCCTGTCACTTCTTGGCGTCATACCAGATTTCATCGCCCACTCTCATTCGAATCGTTGTGGAATGGGGCGATTCTGTCTCGGCTTCTGACATTCTCGTGAGAAGCCATGGCGAGCAGGAGCAGGTACGCTCCCCACCACGGCGGCCAGAAGGGGAAAGCAGCGGCCCATGGTTTGGAAAGCTGCACTGACGCTCGGCCTCCCCAGCACCCTTACCCGCTTGTATCGTGCTTTGGCATCACAGAAACGATTCTGGCGGAAAAGGTAGTTGCCAAACTCCCGCTCCGTGGCTGCCACTTTTAGGACCTTCTGAAGTGGAAACTGGTCTTGCTGCTCCTGGAGACCAGATAAGAATAACCAGCAGTGGACCCCAAAAACCATCCTGCCCCGAGGGGTTGGCTCTCTTATATGACAAGCTGTCAACCACTTCCCGTGTGTGCAGAGGCCCCTCGCGGGGTGGGGCCGAGGCCAATCCACAGCTGGAGCCCTCCCACCCTGTTCTCCGAAGCAGCACTTGCCCTGGAGCTAGGAGCTGGGGGAACCCACCAAGCACAGGGATCAGGGCTCCCGGCCTCGATGCAGCCAACAAGCAGCGAATGGCGCTGCCATGCCCAGAGCCCTGGTAGCCTGCATGGTCACGCAGCGCAGCCCTGGCTACGTATCAGAATCACCCACAGGGCTCCCGGTCCCGGACCCGGCCCGGAGACCCTAAGTCGGGCACCAGCGGTGGAACCCGGATGTGCCAGAGTAAGATGCACTATCGTGCCGAAGCCAGCGCCCACGACTGCTGATGGGCTTGGCAGGCCCAGAGCGAGGCACGGGGCTGAGTGTCAGGCTGTGAGGCACAGTGACTGTGTACCCTGGCTTGCCGGGCCCGGCCCGGTCTCCACCCGCTGGCCCAGGTATCCCAGTCGGTTACCAGCCCCTTTCAGTCACAAGCCCCAGACAGGACAGTTACAGATGTCCTTGCTGAGACGCCACGCTTACTGCTGACGATGTCTCGTGGCGACAAGGCCAAGGGTGGCTGTGAGCCCAAGGTGCTGCCCCAGAGCCGACGGCGGGCACCAGGAAGCGGAGGTGCGGGGCCTGGGCCAAGCCTGCAGGGAGCCGCCCAGCACCCACAGCCACTTACCGCAGACAGGGCGCAGAACGTGTCCGACTCGGCCGAGTCCAGGAAGTCCAGCAGCTCGATCTCGAACAGGACGGTGGTGTTGGGGGGGATGAGGGGCGGGCAGCCCAGCGCCCCGTAGGCGTAGGTGGGCGTGAACAGGAACCTGGCCAGCTCTCCTCTGCGCATGCTCAGGAGGCCCAGCTCCATGCCCCACAGCGTAATGTCTGCAAGAGATGCCCAAGTGGAGAATTTCCTGCGGCCAGGGAGTGAGGCTGTGAATAGCCAAATGGCCTCTGGCAGAAAAAAGGTTCCCCGTGCGAGGTGCGGCTTTGCTAAGCACACCTGCAAGGCTGCTAACTCCTAGGCCCTCATCTGACTCTCCCCCAGGGGTCGCCTGACCATGGGTCAGTTTCCACCACCTGGTGAAGTCCTTAGTAGGAAAGCAGCTGCGGATCGTGGGCCTGGTGCTGTTGCATCAGTGGGCTAAGCCTCCACCCGCGGAGCTGGCATCCCACACAGGCACTGGTTCGAGTCCCAGCTGTTCCACTTCCAATCCAGCTCCCAGCTAATGGCCTGGGAAAGCAGCAGAAGATGGCCCAAGTGCTTGGGCCCCTGCACCCACGTGGGAGACCCAGCAGCTGCTCCTGGCTCCTGGCTTCGGATCGGCCCAGCTTGGGGAGTGAACCGACAGATCTATGACCTCTCTCTGTCTCTCCCTCTCAAATAAATAAACAAGTCTTTAAAAAAAAAAAAAAAGCTGCGATCTCGAGTAGTTTTCTCTCCTCCCAAGTATGTCTGCAAGACGTCCACTTGATAAACAGGACACAGAAGCCCACAGGCAACCTTGCCAGGCAGGCCATCTCTCAGACACCCAGGTTTCAAAGGCAAACACGGAGGGGAGGGGGGAAGAGTGTGACTGCCTGACCACACTCCAGCCTCAAAGCACTGGGCGGTGGGACCCCCACCCCGACCCCCGGCCGCCCCCCCGGGGGGGCATTTACCCTCTCCAAGTTTCATGAGCCGTGGAGACTTCCTAAAGCAATTGGAATCGAAGGGTTTGTCCATGTGCTCCAGGTAGCCAGAATATTTGACTGGGACCCAGAAGGGGAGGAAAAAAAAAAAAAAGAAAGAATGAAAATGTAAGGGAGCCCCCAGCAGAGACACCTGCTCCTTCTCCCACACAGCGGGGCCCCTCATGGGCTCTGACAAAAGGGAGATGGGGGATGGGCAGTGGGGGGGGATGGGAGGCAGGGGAGGGGGGTCCCTCCCGGGGGGAGTCCCTTCCCGTGAGGGGGGTCCAGGGGGTCCCTTCCGGGAGGTTTCGTGGGGGGGGGGGTTAGGCCCTCCCTCTCCCCCTATCGCAAAGGCAAACACAGCCGTCGCGCACGCGCCTTGTGAGCGCGGCCCCCGCCCCCGCGCCCACCCCAGAGGGCTCACGCGGGGGCCTGGTCCCCGTGGTACCGAGCACCGACGCGTCGGGCGTCACCAGCTCCCCGACGCCCTCCCGGATGACGTCCTTGAGCACGCCGCGGTCCCCGGAGATGTCCAGCATCCGCTGACTCAACCGCTGGTACACGGACTGCCGGAGACCGCAAGACGGCGGGCCTCAGGGCTCCAGCCCCGCTGCGAGCCCCAGGCCCTCGGCGGACCGCACCCCACGACCTTACAGCCCCCACCCCCACCCCCGCCACGAGCCTGCCGGGCCCTGCCCCACCGCCCCCATTTATACCAAGCAGTCCTCTCCCGACGGCGCCATGCCGTTCCGGGGCCGCGCGAAGCCGCTCATGCCGTTGCTGCAACCGCCGCTCGCGCTGTCGCACGCGCGGGGAGCACGTGCCTGGGGCTGGAACGCCGCGGGCACGTGACCGCGGTGTGCGCATGTGCGTCGGCCCGCAGTGGCGGATGGGGTGCGTGCTAGGGCTGATGGAGTGGGGGACACGTGACTGGGGCCACGCAGAGCGTGATGACGGGAGCACATACACCTTCGTGAGGGGGCAAGGAGCGCGCACCGGGGACGTGCGCGCCGAGGGCGGCGGAGCGCAGGTGACAAGGGCCGGCAGAGCCTGTGGCCTGGGGCGCGTGCTGGGGCGCAGGCCGTGGCCAGTGAGACGTGGAGCGTGTGGTGGAGGGCGTGGGGAGGGCGCCGGGAACCGGACGGAGGCGTGGCCGGGGGCTGGAGCAGGCTGGCAGGGGCGCGTGCTGCTTCCCTGCTCTGTTGCCTTTCGGGGGCCGCTGGGTCCAGGAGAGGACTTTGGGCGTCAAGCCGCCGGGCCCTGGGAGGAGAGGCGAGGTACCCCAGCTTGCTAAATAAGAACCTGCTGCACCTGCCCCTTGGGATTAAGGAGGGCTCTTGATTGGCTCCTGGCTGTTCCCCGGGTCTGTCTCTTGTCTTGACTTCGGGTTCATTTCCTGCGGCTTCTGCTTGCCTTAAAGCCTCCCCCCTCTCTTTTGTTGTTGTATTTGAAAGGCAGAGCTACAGAGAGGTCTTCCATCCACTGGTTCACTCCCCAGATGGCTACCACGGTGGCTGGGGCTGTGCTGGGATTCGCACGTGGGTGCCCGGGCCCAGGCACTTGGGTCATCTGGTGCTTTTCCCAGGCCATTAGCAGCGAGCTGGATCGGAAGTGGAGCAGCCAGGACTCACACCGAGGCCCGTGCCAGCATCTCAGGCAGCAGCTTTACCCACTCTGCCACAAGGCGGGCCCCAACAGTGGGTACACTTGATCACTCCGACCTTTAACTACTTTTTTTTTTCTTTTGCTTTCTGAGTTTTTATCACTGTTGCAACAGAGTAGCACGGAGCTCTGCAGGAAACTACACCTGCTTTAGTAGAAGTCCAGTGCTGTTCTCCCCAGCCTAGAATCAGAGTGGCAGCAAGGCTGCCGATGGACTGGACACTCTGGGGAGAATCCAGCTCCCTGCAGGTCCCCGTCTCCCTGTTGGCTGTCACCTTTTTATTTATCTATAAATAAAGAGGCCACACTATTTATTTATTTATTTTAAGATTTATATATTTATTTGAGAGGCAGAGTTACAGAGAGAGGGAGAGACAGAAAGAGAGAGATCTCCCATCTGCTGGTTTACTCCTCAGATGGCCACAGTGGCCAGTGCTGGGTCCCAAGCACTTGGGCCATCAGCTGGGAGCTGGATTAGAAGCAAGGCAGCTGGGACATGAGCTAGCACCCATATGGGATGCTGGCATCGCAGGTGCAGTTGTACCTGCTACCGCACAATGCCGGCCCCTTGAAGTGTGATTCCTGTGGGGGGGGGGCAGGGCGGCCTCTTACTGAACCTCTATCCTCTCTGTTCAATGCCTGACATTGAAACCTCAGGACATGAGACTGGAGGGGTTGACAGGGAAAGCCAGCATTCGTGGGCGCTACTGGAGGGCTTCTGAGAGAGGAATGCGGTCTGATTTGGGGGTGCGTGTAATTTAATTTATTTGCAGAGCAGAAATACAAAGAGGCAGTTTCCATACGCTGGTTCCTTCCTCCAGCGTCTGCAGTGGCTGGTGCTGAAGCCAGGAGACTGGAACTCAATCCAGGTCTCCCACACGGGCGACTTGGACATCACCACTGTCTCCCGGGAAGCTGGGGCTGGGGTTCGAAGCCAGGCGGTCCAGTGTGGCACGTGGGCATCTTCCTGCTGGGATCAACCCCTGCCCGCGTGAACTTTCTGAAGAACCCTCCTGTCTCTCACCTGCCAAGCCTTTCCAGCCTCAGGGCCTTTGCACGCACAGCCTTTGCAGTGTCTGCCTGCTTTGCACCCTTTAGGTGTTAACTCCGCCACTTTTTCAGGCGGTCCCTCACCTCCCCCTCCCTCTCACCCCGCTTACTTCCTGCACGGGACTAACCTAGATAATGCCAGCCCTGCCCTCGCTGTATTCTCCACTTCCAAGGGACAGGGCCTCTGTCTCATTCTCTGCCGACTCTTGGCACTCAGCTTGGTGCTTGACACGTTGCGGATCCCACCTGCCTACCTTAGACCTGGGGCTTGCCTGTCGCTGGCCAACAGAGGCCTGCTGGGACCGCGGTCTGCCGTTCTAGAACGCTCTGTTTCTAAACACTTCTGAGAACCTCTCCCACCAGGTTGTCGGGTGTGGACGGCAGGCCCTGCCCCTCTGCCGGCGCCCCTCCCCCTCCCCCAGCCCCGGCCAAGGCCAGCAGCCGAATGTCGCACTTATCAGAGCGGGCCCAGCAGTCCCGTGACGTGACCCACTTTCCACCTGATTCCTGGTGACCTTGGGGAGGGGCGTGTCTCTGGGTAAGGGGCGGAGACCGGGCAGCCAGGTAGGCGTCCAGCTTCACCACCCGGGTCTTGGTGCCTGCTGTCCCATCCCGGGAGGACGAAGGGGCCCAGCGGCCGCGTCTGTGATGTTGCTTTGAGGCCCAGCGGATTGTGAGGCCCCAGGTAGTGCGGTGCTGGGGTCCTGCCAGGGTCTGTCGCTGGCCTTGGGGCTTTTACGTCTCGTTGCCAGTCGGTTTTCACAGGGGTGGCCTGGTTGCAGGCTGCAGCGTGGATGGCTTGGCAGGTGAGCATGCCCCAGCTGGAGGACCGGCTGCAGTGCCCCATCTGCCTGGAGGTCTTCAGGGAGCCCCTGATGTTGCAGTGCGGCCACTCCTACTGCAAGGACTGCCTGCTGGCCCTGTCGCGCCACCTGGACTCGGAGCTGCGCTGCCCCGTGTGCCGCCAGCCGGCGGACTGCAGCAGCTCGCCGCCCAACGTCTCCCTGGCGCGGGTCATCGAGGCCCTGCAGCTGCCCGAGGAGCCGGAGCCCAGCGTGTGCGCGCACCACCGCAACCCGCTCAGCCTCTTCTGCGAGCAGGACCAGGAGCTCATCTGCGGCCTGTGTGGCCTGCTGGGCTCCCACCAGCACCACCGGGTCACGCCCGTCTCCACCGTCTACAGCCGCATGAAGGTGGGAAACGGGGCCGCGGAGGAGGGGGAGGCTTCCCCGGGGAGCCTGTGGCCCGCACCTGGGCTTTCTGGCGCCACCATGTGGCTCCATTTCCTGCCGGCGCGTCGATCGGTGCTGAGCTCCAACCAGCGGCCGGGGGGCTTCGGTGGAGCCCACCTTGGGGAGAGTATCTTGGCGCCACCTGCTGGCCTGTGCCCCAGGGTTTTCCTGAGGGTTCCCCTGGCTGCACCCTGGGAGGATGTGGCTTGTGCCCTGGCATAGGAGGGGACTTGAGAGATTCGTGGAAAAGAGGATTAAAAGATGAGTTTATTGCGGTGCAGCGAGTTTTGCGATCCAGGCCGTGAGAGGGGTCTTCAGGAAGTTCGTGGGAAACTGTTCCAGGAAGCGACTGTGCAGGGACTTCGAAGCCCTCGCGCAGCAAAACCAGCTCAGCGCACCCTTCCACGTGCCGTGAACTTTGGGCCGTGCCCTCGCGTTTCAGTGCCTGGCGCCGAGCCCGGCACACGGTGCCTGCCGGTGAATCCCTGCCCCCCGGGGGCCCGGCCCCAGTGTCTAGCGAGTTGCTTTTTGCCACCGGCAGCACCTTTGTAGGTGGCCGACTCAGATGATGTGGGAACGAGGGAACCCTGGGAAGGAGGTGGGTGGAGGCTGCCCGGGGCAGGGATGCTGCTTCCCACAGCTGCGGGATGGAGTGCTGTGAGTCCGCTCCCCAGGGGCTGGCCAGCGGGCACTGAAGGGCCGGGAGTGTGGAGGGAGAGCCCAAGGTCACCCGGAGAGAAGGAAACCCCGGAGCCCGTCCATCCCCTCTGACCCCTGCTTGGTCCCCATTTCGGATTGGGGTTCCTGTCACCCCACAACTCTGCGACGAAGGTGTGAGGTTTCACTCTCTCCTTTAAAAAAAAAAAGATTATTTATTTGAGAGGCAGAGTTACAGAGGGAGAGACAGAGAGAGGCCTTCTGTCTGCTGGTTCACTCCTCAAATGGCTGCAACAGTCAGGAGTCAGGAGTTTCTTCCGGGTCCACCACATGGGTGCAGGGGCCCAAGCACTTGGGCTGTCTCCCACTGCTTTCCCAGATGTGTTAGCAGGAAGCTGGATGGGAAGTGGAGCAACCGAGACTCGAACCAGCGCCCATGTGGGATGCCGGTGCTGCAGGCAGAGGTTTAGCCCACAGCACCACAGGGCCGGCCTGAGGTTTCCCTCTCCGGTCTGCTCCCGTCCGGGCCTCCCTGTCTTTGTGTGCCCACTGAGATGGTGGGCTGCCTGAGCGATGGCTTCATCAGTCCGCGAGTGCACCTGCTATCCCGGGGCCCTGAGTCTCCACCTGGGGCTGGGGGCCATCACTGTGCCCTTCCCGGGCCTCTCTCAGCTGCCCGAGGCCTTGGCAGGCAGCAGCGGGATTGGGGCAGCCTGGAGGGGCCTCCAGTCCAGGTTGGGCCCAAGGTGGCTGGGGATGAATTCCAGTGCTGATAGGGAGAGGGGAACCAGGTTTGGCTGGGGCAGCTACACCGGCCGCAGAACCAGCCTCGCCGCAGGGGTGCCTTCCTGGGCTCTTGCTGCAGTATCGGCCCCCTCTCCGGGGACCTGCTGGTGCCAGGATGTGGTACGGGCACCGTGTGGGGCGCCCCGGTGGCCGTGCCCTTCATCTCTCCCCGTGACACCCAGTGCGGCACATTCCTGAGTGCTCTCAGCTGTCCTGGGGAGCTCTGGGTACTCCCACCGGGGATACTCATGGCTGTCGGGAGGCCCCAGGGAGTAGTGTGGTGGCAGGGCCGGCCGCTCACGGGGCTCTGGCCACCGTCTCCAGGAGGATCTGGCAGCCCTCATCTCCGACCTGAAGCAGGAGCAGAAGAAGGTGGAGGAGCACATTGCCAAACTGGTGAACAACCGCACGCGGATCGTCGTGAGTGCCCCCCCCCCGGCCCTGCCCCCAGCAGCACCCCGACCCCGCTGTCCTTTCCCGACAGCCGCACTTGCCATACAAAGCCAGAATGCACAGCATTCCAGGGCAGGGTGCGGAATTCGGCCCAGTTGTCAGGCCTGGCTCCAAGTCCGCTTTTGTCCTCCGTGTCCTTGCGTCTGAGATAACCCAGAACTTGAGCCCCAGAGGTAAACAGCCCGAAGCATGAGCGTGACTCCCCCCACACCCCCCCTGCCCAGTGCCACCTGTGTCTGCCTGACCTTGGCAGCCTGCGGCGGGGGGCACAGGCCTGGAAGGCCCAGAAGCCCTCGGTGCTATCTGGTTTACCTGCGTGAGAGGCGCGTGGGGCTGGGGGGTGGGTGTGAGATGGGGGCCGTGGGCCCTCTCATGCCACCGCCCGCTCTCCCAGGGCCTTCTGGGTCTTTTGTAGCCATGGAACTCCATGCTCAAACACCTCTTCCCCAGTGCACACCGACCAGTGCTCATTTAAAACGAGAGCTGGGGTCCTGCCGTGGTCGCCTGTCCACGGCCACCTCTGGGGCTCCCTGGCAGGTGGCAGTCCACGTGGCCCACCCTGCGACCCCCCGGGTGGCACCGCCAGCCCCACAGCGAGGCCCGCCCTGGTCAGGCGGTGCTGTGACCGGGCCTTCCCTGTCCCAGAACGAGTCGGACGTCTTCAGCTGGGTGATCCGCCGTGAGTTCCAGGAGCTGCACCACCTGGTGGACGAGGAGAAGGCCCGCTGCCTGGGCGGCGTGGAAGCTCACACCCGGGGCCTGGTGGCCTCGCTGGACATGCAGCTGGAGCAGGCCCAGGGCGCGCAGGAGCGGCTGGCGCAGGCCGAGCGCGTGCTGGAGCAGTTCGGCAACGAGAGCCACCACGAGTTCATCCGGGTGAGTGGGCGGCGGCCACGCCCCTTCCCCGTAGCCCCCACTGCGGACTCGCACGGCCAGCCCCGGCCTCACCCGCGCCCTCCTGTCTTCCAGAACTACCACTCCCTGGCCTCCAGGTAACACCCGGGCACCTCGGCTCACCCTTTCCTCCGCTCAGCCTAGCCAGGGCCCCTAGGCTGAGCCCAGGGAGAACACACGAACACCACGTCCCTGCCTCCCGGGGTCCCACAGACTGGTGGGAGGCAGACAGTGAACTGCGGCCCCCCAGGCCAGAGCCACACCGCAGGCGCCGGCTAAGGGGCACAGGTGTGACAGCCAGGAGGGCAGGCTACCGCAAGCGGGGCCGAGGGAAGGGTCAGGTGTGGGTGGCCCTTGGGGTGCTGTGAGCAGGTCCGTGTTGCTGGGGGGATTGGGTGACGGCCAGGAGGGCCTTGGACTTGCTCTGCGGACCCGGGGACCGTGGACCCTCATTGTCAGCTGACGAGGGAATGATTCCCGCTCTTCCTGGGGCTCCCTCAGCCACCTTGTGTGTTCAGGTTGCTTTTAGCCACAGCGCCAGTAAGTGTGGGAGAGCCTGGTCTCAGTGAATGGACAGAGCCTGCTTGGTTAGGGGAAGGCGTCCTCTCCAGCTGCGCCCGGGGCCAGGGTCGCCTGGTGCCCAGGAGTGGCTCCTGGATATCAGTGGGGCCTCAGGCCGCCTGGCTCTGGTGGGGACCAGGGACCTGCATTCCTGATGAGTTCCCGGGCAGTGTGCCCAGACCTGCACCGCAGGGGTCACGGCTCTGGGGCGTTTCCACTTCCAGGGAGGAGGCGGGTGTGGAGGGGAAGGAGTGACAGGCATCATGGGTGTCCCACTGAGCCCGGGGTCTGGCGTGGGGCGTGGCCGTGGGGGCCCAGGTCCCCCCATCGTGTGGCCTGTCCCACTCAGAGCGGAGCTGCAGCAGGCCCGGCCCCTGGACGGCGCGTTCAGCCCCATCTCCTTCAAGCCAGGCCTCCACCAGGCCGACATCAAACTGACCGTCTGGAAAAGGCTGTTCCGGAAGGTTCTGCCAGGTGAGCCCCCCCAGCCCCGCCTCTTGAAGAGGTCTCAGCGGTGGGGATGCAGAGCGGGGCGGGCGTGGGCAGCGGGGAGAGCGCGGGGCGGGGGCGGGGTTGTCCCCCGAGACTCGGGTTCCAGCTCAGCCCCACACGGCACTGGCCAGGACCGGGCAGGCTGTGGCCTGTCAGCCTCAGGCCATCTGTCAGAGGTGAGGTTTGGTGCTCTGTGCAGATCACTCAGGGGTGTGTGCGTGGTGCAGCGGGCCAGGGCTGCGTCCCGATCAGCTCAGCTTTCAGCTTCCTGCTGCCGCGCACCTGGGAGGCAGCATCGAGGTCTCAAATACCTGGGCCCCTCTCCCTGTGGGGGAGGTGGAGATGGGGCTCCTGGCTCCTGGCTTCCGCCTGGTCCAGCCCTGGCTGTTGTAGGCATTAGGAGAGTGAACCAGCCGATGGACTATCTCTGTCTCTCTGCCTTTCAAACAAGTAAATTCAAACCTGGAGACGTGAGAACGGCAAAATACTTAGAAACAGAACAAGTCAAAGACATTTAATTAACTCCTACATGGCCGCCAGCCTGCTGCTTACTCGTCCTCAGCCAGCGCTTACTCAGTGGACTGATGTCACTAGTGAAGCGGAAACAGGGTTCTATTTAAAGAAAATGAAAGAGGGGGTGCGGAGAGGACATGGCGGCGTGTTCGCTGTTCACTGGCGCCCGCTCGCACATTTCGGGGTCAGTGGACCAGCGGGGACTCACGGAGTGGCGCAGGCGCTGCGGAGTCTCCCGGCCGCCGAGAGGGCGGGGCTGGGCCCCTGTTGGTGGCTGCCATCCGCGGGTCCCTCTGCTCGGTGCCTGCTCTCTGCACCTTACGTCGTTGGCATCCGTTCAGCAGGCAGCCCCTTCCTGGGCCCACCGAGACCCTGGGGGCTGTCCAGGGCCAGCGCCGGCCGCCTTCTCCTCGGCTTCACACCAGCCTCTCTCTGGCCTCTTTCCTAGCCCCGGAGTCGCTGAAGCTGGACCCGGCCACCGCGCACCCGCTCCTGGAGCTGTCCAAGGGCAACACGGTGGTGCAGTGCGGGCTCCTGGCCCAGCGGCGCGCCAGCCAGCCCGAGGGCTTCGACTACAGCGCCTGCGTCCTGGCCAGCCGGGGCTTCTCCTGCGGCCGCCACTACTGGGAGGTGGTGGTGGGCGGCAAGAGCGACTGGCGCCTGGGCGTCATCAAGGCCACAGCCAGCCGTAAGGGCAAGCTGGGCAAGTCGCCGGAGCAGGGCGTGTGGCTGATCGGCCTGAAGGAGGGCCGGCTGTATGAGGCCTTCGCCAGCCCGCGGGTGCCCCTGCCTGTGGCAGGCCGCCCGCACCGCATCGGCGTCTACCTGCACTATGAGCAGGGGGAGCTCACCTTCTTCGACGCCGACCGGCCCGATGACCTGCGGCCCCTCTACACGTTCCAGGCCGACTTCCAGGGCAAGCTCTACCCCATCCTGGACACCTGCTGGCATGAGAGGGCCAGCGACTCGCTGCCCATGGTCCTGCCCCCACCCGGTGGGCCCGGCCCTCTGGGCCCCCCACAGCCCACCAAGCTGTAGGGCCGCCCGCCTGCAGGTCCAAGCCAGCTGCGTCCCATCAGGCCCTACAGTGATGCCTTTGCTCTCTGGGGAGGCCCCTGTGCCCGTCCGTGTGTCCCTCAGACTTTAACGACGGGCGCTGTGGTCTCTTCCCCATCAGCCAGGGGCATCTCTGTTGGCCCCTGGCGGGGTCATCAGCGCCAGGCCTGGGCGGCCACTGGCCCTTTGCAGCCACGCTTTCCCCATCCCACTGAGGGCTGAAGCGCCCCGGTCACCGTGAACCTGAAACCCCCCAAGGGCACTGCGTTGGCCCTGTTTCTCCAGGTGACCTGCAGGTTGCCCCTGCTGTGCCCACACGCTGCTCAGGCCGCACCTGGCGCCCACCACCTGCCCACCTGCCCACCTGCCCACCTGCCCACCTGTCCGTCTGCTGCACCTTCAGAGACTCCCCTCCCCCGCTCGGGCAGATGCCAAAAATGACAGCCTCTGAGAAGCAGGCAGGGGCCAGGCAGGAGCTGCAGCCCGGTGGGAGGGAGCCGACGGGCTGGTGTTCACCCCGGATGGAGGCTGGGACAATGGGATTCTCCCCCTGAATCTGAGAACTGGAAGAGAGAGAGAGGCTGGAGCTGGGCCGCCCTCTGGAGAGAGGGTCCACAGTCCCATGCAGGGCTGCCGCAG
This sequence comes from Oryctolagus cuniculus, assembly GCF_964237555.1. NCBI lineage: Eukaryota > Metazoa > Chordata > Mammalia > Lagomorpha > Leporidae > Oryctolagus > Oryctolagus cuniculus. The sequence continues at coordinate 50,651,228 of NC_091450.1, forward strand.
AGCCCCTGGGCTCCCCGCGGGCACCAGGCACAGGCCCACCCTGCCGCCTGTCTGCGCAGCCCGCCAGGGCTAGGGGAGACACTGGCTCCGGCCATCTCTGCTCACCTCTCCTCCAGTGGGAGGCTGCGATGTGGTCCGAGGCTTTCTGTCCCCTCTCCTGGGATGAGACAGCTCCGCTACAGCCAGACTGGCTCCTGTACTGTGGCCGTCCCCGGCCCTCGTTTTCCTGGCTCGCTTCAAGGACCCCGTGGAGCCGGCACTTCTGGCTCCGCTTTGCTGTCTGTGTAATAAACTGAATCCAAAAGCGGCTCATTCTAAGTCTGCTGGTTGAACCTGCCGGGCCCTGGCCTTGGCCACTGCGTGCCTGACCTTGGAGGGGGGACTGGCCTTTGGTCACTCAGCTCTGCCTTCCAGTCTGTGACTGAACTGTCGCCCTGCACCCTGCCCACCCTCGTGATAGGAGGCCGTGATGGCTTCCAGCCGGGCTGGGCAGGAGGTGGGAGGGCATCTGAAGTCCGTGTGTGCCTGGGTTCCCACCTCTGGGGCCTGGGCTGGCAGCTTCCCCACCACCTCTCCTGTCTCTCCCTTACTCTGTTGGGCCAGGAGCGGCAGTGGTGCCACTGCACACCCCCACTACCGTCTCAGTGGGCTCCCTTAGCCCTGAGCATTGTTTTTGAAATAGCCCTGATGATATTTTATAAAGGTTGTTTGTTTATTTGAAAGGCAAAACTACAGAGATGATATTTTCTATCCAGTGGTTCACTCTCCAGATGGCTGCAAGAGGGAGCGAGCTAGATTCCATCGGCTGGTTCACTACCCAGATGACTACCATGGCCAGTGCTGACCAGGACGAAGCCAGGAGCCTAGAACTCCATCAGGTCGCCCACGTGGGTGCAGGGGCCCAAGCACTTGGGCCATCTACTGCTTTCCCAGGCCATCGCAGAGCTGGATCGGAAGTGGACTCCACCAGCATTGCAGGTGGTGGTTTAACCCGCGGCACCACGGTGCAGGCCCCTGGTGACACTTAGAAACTGGTGCTCACTGCTCCCATGTGGGACGAGAGACTCAGTGAACACCCAGGTCACTACGCCCAAGGGACCATTCGTTCTCTTCCTCCAGCTTGCTTCTCCCGAAACACCGCCATCCGTCCCGTTTTCTGGCCTCTAAGGTCGACTTGGCAGAACAGCAGGTGGGCAGCCAGGACGGCATTGCTAAGCCCACCTCATGACCAGCGTGAAGGCTCAGTCCCGGGGAGGGGCGGGGATCAGAGCCAGGGTGTCTGTACTCCCACATCTGCTGGACACTGCTGAAGGAACCCTGAGGGGCCAGTAATTCCCACGCCCCATCGCCTCACTGTGACTGCCCGCAAGGGGGCTTCTGGAAGCCCCGGTGGCTCTCAGATGGGGACGGGCACCTGAGGAGCTGGTGTGGTTCAGCCGCCACGGCTCTCCCCCGCCTTGCACGCAGCCCTGGCCCCTCCCAGCTCCTTCAGGCACCCTTTGCAGCCTCGCCCTCTCCTGCTGGCCACCAAGCTCTGAGGGCCTTCAGACCCCCCCCCCCCTCCTAACATCCGCACATCTGCCCCGTGGCTGTAACCACTGCCTGTGCATGGTTGGCTCAAGTTCACCCTGCAGTGTAGACCTGTCCCGGGGGCTCCAGGTCCCTTCAAAGCCACCATAAACCAATGGGTTAAACCACTGCCTGCATTGCCTGCATCCCCTAGGGGCACCAGTTCGAATCCCGGCTGCTCCACTTCCAATCCAGCTCTCTGCTATGGCCTGGGAAAGCAGTAGAAGATGGCCCAAGTCCTTGGGCCCCTGAACCCGCGTGGGAGACCCGGAAGAAGCTCCTGGCTTTGGCCTGGCTCAACCGTTCCTGTTGCAGCCATTTGGGGAGTGAACCAGTGGATGGAAGATCTCTGTCTCTGGAATTCTGCCTTTCAAATAAATTTTTTTTTTTTTTAAACAAAGCAACAATGAACTGGAAAAGCCTGCACTACCTAAGACCAGAGATACTTAGAGTTAAGATAACAGCACTAAGGGACAGACGAGAGAAGAAACAGACGGGGAGCAGCACGTATGGCCACTGCACCTGTGCAGATAGCCTCCGCGACAGAGATTAAAGACAGCGGGGGAACCCCACTGCCTGCTCATCATTCAAGGGTCAAAGCACAAAGCCCACAGCTCGCAAAGGGGGGAGACAGGATCCGCGAGCCCCGCTCCGCACCCCAGCCAGTGTAGTTACCCACGCGCACCTCTGGGGGGCGGAGTCGCCCCCGCTGGTTCCGGGTCCGGAAGCCTGGTGCCCCGGAAGTCCGACAGGGCGCAAAGTCGGCCGCGCTTCGCGACAGAGCCGTAAAGGCGTGCGGACCGGGAAGCATGGGGCTGTATGCCGCCGCGGCGGCCGTGCTGGCTGGCGTGGAGAGCCGCCAGGGCTCCATCAAGGGGCTGGTGTACGCCAGCAGCTTCCAGGTAGCGGGGTCCAGGGGCAGGAAATTGGGGAGCCAGGGATCGGGCAGGGCGGCCCGGGCAGGGCGGGGCTCGACCGGCTCCCGGCCCAGCGAGTTCTCCCCTCGGCCGTGCAGAACGTCAAGCAGCTGTACGCGCTGGTGTGCGAGACGCAGCGCTACTCCGCCGTGCTGGACGCCGTGATCGCCAGCGCGGGCCTCCTCCGCGCCGAGAAGAAGCTGCGGCCGCACCTGGCCAAGGTGAGCGCCTGGCGGGATTGGCGGCTGAGCGGGTGTGGACCTGGTCGGCGTGCCCAGGCTGGCGCGCGCCTGTCCGGGCAGGTGCGGGCCGGGGAGCCCCCCGCGGGTCCGGCACTCTGTGTGGGGGGCGCGGGGGGCACGCACGCCGAGCTGTTGCGCCCGTGCTGACCCACCCGCAGGTGCTGGTGTACGAGCTGCTGCTGGGGAAGGGTTTCCGCGGCGGCGGCGGCCGCTGGAAGTCGCTGCTGCGCCGGCACCAGGCCAGGCTGCAGGCCGAGCTGGCGCGGCTCAAGGTTCGGCGCGGCGTGAGCAGGAACGAGGAGCTGCTGGAGGCGGGAGCCCAGCCTGGCCCAGGTGAGCCGGCAGCGTCCGAGCGGGGCCGGCGCGGGCCCGAGAGGCCGCGTGCGTGCGCGCGCGCTCACTGCCGGTTGCTCCCTAGACGCCCAAGTGCCGCGGTTCGTGCGCGTGAACACGCTCAAGACCTGCACCGAAGACGCGGTGGATTATTTCAAGAGACAAGGTTTCTCCTACCAGGGTCGCGCCTCCAGGTGAGAGCTGGCCGCCCTGGGCAGGGGAAGGCTGGGTCGCTAGCACTGCGCGCGGGGTCCCGCCCAGGCCTCCTGCCTATCCCCTGGTACGTTCATACAAACGTATATGGTGAAGCCGCCGCCGCCACCTGCGGAGTCGACATCCCGTATGGGCGCCGGTTCGAGTCCTGGCTGCTCCGCTTCCCAGCTGATGGGCCCGGGAAAGCAGTGGAAGATGGCCCAAGTGCTTGTGTCCCTGCCACCCACGAGGGAGACCTGGGAGAAGCCCCTGGCCTCGGATCGGCCCAGCTCCGGCCTTTGCAGCCGTTTGGGGAGTGAACCAGTGGATAAATAAGTCTTTAAAAATACACTCCTCCCCACCCACATACGTATATGTATATGTATAAAGGTTGAAAAAGGGAGCGTGACAGGGCTAGAGCGAAAGGTAACTCTTCCATCCGCTGGGTCACTCCCCAAATGGCCACAACCACGGGGGCTGGGCCAGGCCAAAGCCTGGAGCTCCATCCGGGTCTCCCACATGGGTGCAGGGGCCCAAGCACGTGGGCCATCATCGCGCGCTGCCTTCCCAGGCACACTGGCAGGGAGCTGGATCGGAAGTGGACTTGCACTCCAGTGGAGCTGGGCCACCACCTCGACCTCAGCCCCTTCAATCCCGCGTCCTGTACCCCTCAGATCCCTCTGCCCTTGCCCCTGCCGGTCGCGGCTTGTCCTGTCAGCACTGCATCGGCCACTCCCAGTTCCTCCCCGGCTCGCATGGGGGCCGCCCGTGTGGTCCAGTGTAGGCATTTACACCACCACTGCCTCGGTGTAGGCGCTTGTGGGCAGAGGCAGCTCAGCCGGCCCCTACTCCCAGGCCGCCTCCTCGGGCGGCAGCAGGAGGAGCTGAAGCCACAGCTGGCGCGGCCCCTGCGCTCCCCAGAGGTGCCGGTCGCTCTCCGAGGCCCCCTGCGAGCTCACACGCCAGGTGGGGAGTGGGCAGCGCTCCCTCCGTCTTCTGTGAAGCCCCCCCGCCCCATGCTCACGTGTTAACAGTGTGGCTGGCGTTTGTGCTGTGTGTTCCAAACGCGCCGACTCGTGTTACCACACACCTGCCATCTCGCAGAAGTGCGGGCCGAGCCGCTGGCCCACGTGCCCCTGCTGGCATGTGGGATCATGAACTCACGCTGGGTGGCTCGAGAACCATTTTCTGTCCTTTACTTGAAAGGCAGAGTGACAGGGAGAGGAGGGGTCAGTGGATCGACCCCATCTGCCGGTTCACTCTCCAAGGGCCTGCAACGGCCAGGGCTGGGCCAGGCTGAGCCAGGGGCTTCATCCGGGTCTCCTGTGTTGGGTCATCTTCCACTGCCTTCCCAAGAGCGTTAGCAGCCAGACAGCCCCAGCTGGCTCTGGAGCCGTGCTCCGTGCGTGCCGTGTGAATGGACCCTTTCAGGCGTGGCTGCTCACTCTGGTCCTTGCTCCTGGCAGCCTGGAGGACCTGCGGGCCCTGCAGGGCAAGTCTTTTCTCCTGGATCCCTTGTTGCCGGAGCTGTTGGTGTTTCCCGCGCACACGGACCTGCACGAGCACCCGCTGTACCAGGCCGGTCACCTCATCCTACAGGACAAGGTGGGGAAGCCGGGAGGCAGAGGGAGGGGTGTGCGTGTGTGCGCGGCCCGGGGCCTCTGCTCACCCAGCCACTGTGCCCTGTCCTGCTAGGCCAGCTGCCTCCCGGCCACGCTGCTGGCGCCCCCACCCGGGGCCCACGTCATCGATGCCTGTGCCGCCCCAGGCAATAAGACCAGTCACTTGGCGGCTCTTCTGAAGAACCGGGGGTGAGGCTGCGACCAGGAGAGGGAGGGGTAGGGTCTGTACCCCACTCGGGACCCCCAGGGTGCTGCCTTGGGTTCGGGTTACTGGCGTGTGTCTGGCAGCTGTGGCTCTCCGGTGTCTCCTGAGCTTCCCCGGTCACCCCACCTCTGCCCTTCCCAGGAAGATCTTTGCCTTTGACCTCGACGCCAAGCGGCTGGCGTCAATGGCCACGCTGCTGGCGCGGGCTGGTGTCTCCTGCTGCGAGCTGGCTGAGAAGGACTTCCTGGCAGTGTCGCCCTCCGATGAGCGCTACCGGCAGGTCGAGTACATCCTGCTGGACCCGTCCTGCAGCGGCTCCGGTGAGGCGGGGGAGGCGTGGTGGGGGCTCTCCTGGGTTTTAGTTTCTACTCCCCAATGGCCTTGGGACCCCTGACATGTGCTCTTCCTCCTCAGGGATGGTGACCAGACAGCTGGAGGAGCCTGGGGCAGGTGCACCCAGCCCGGAGCGCCTGCGGGCACTGGCGGGGTTCCAGCAGCGAGCCCTGTGCCACGCGCTCACCTTCCCCGCCCTGCAGCGCCTCGTCTACTCCACGTGTTCCCTGTGCCAGGAGGAGAACGAGGACGTGGTGCAGGCGGCCCTGCAGCAGAGCCCAGGCACCTTCAGGTACGGCAGTGGGTGCAGCGGGCTCTGTCGCCCCCGCCCCGGCCTGCGCCCCCTCCCTCCGGGCCCTTGCCCCGCCCCGGCCTGCGCCACCCCCCCCGCCCGGGCCTGAGCCGCTGCTCTCCGCAGGCTCGCTCCTGTGCTCCCTGCCTGGCCCCACCGAGGCCTCGGCACTTTCCCAGGTGCTGAACACTGCCTCCGGGCCTCCCCCGAGACCACCCTCACCGGCGGCTTCTTCGTTGCTGTCTTCGAAAGGGTGCAAGTACCCAGGTGAGGGCGTGGGTAGGGGATGGGGCCTGCCGGGAGGATGCTGGATGGGGTGGGGGGCACACGTAACTTGGGGCCGTTTCTTCTAGCTCAGCCTCCCAGGCCACAGCGTCGCCCCCGGAACCACTCAGCCCAGGCCCCAAGAGGAAGAAGAGACGGCGGAAAGCGGCAGGTGACCCCTGCGCCGCACCGGGGCCGTAGCAGCGGCTGTGCTGTCCCCCAGCGGCTGGACCCGGTGGCTGTCCCCGGGAAAGAAAAGGCAGGACAGGGCCTGAGATCGATCACAGTTTTTTATTCTTAATGACATAAGCAAGGAGAAAAATCTCACATTCATACTAAAAATTCCAACTAGACTCAACAGGAATTACATCCGTGTGTCCGTAACGGGAAGCCCCTGCCGGCGCACGCCATCCACTCACCCTCTCACTCACTCGGGCCCTGCAGGGGCCCCTGGCCGCTGGCCTGCCTGTGCAGGTGCAGCTGAGGTAAAGTGGCCGGGCGCGACACCTGCAGGCGGGGTGGGGGGGGGGTCACGCCTACATCACATTGTTCCTAAAACAGCCCCAGGAGCGGCCCGGGCCACGCACAGGCAGAACTCACTACGCTACTCCTAGTCAGCATTTACACTTAACCACCTCAGTGAACCAAGCTTGAAGGAATTTAAAAGGCAATTTAGCTTAAATACAAAAATAAATTTTTATTTTGTTAAAAAATGTTTAAATATTTTTTTAATTTAGACACACGCATTCACACTTCTCCCAAAGAGGCTGGGCTGGCAGCAAGGCGCCTGGGCCTGGGGGAGGGGCGGTGTTGGGGCACCTGTGTGGGAAGAGCGGCCAGGTCACCTTGGGTCGTGGGCCATCACGTCAGGTCTCCTGACGCGGACGGGGGTGCCTGCCTCCATGGAGGGCTCTGCTTCCCCCGGCCCATCCTCGTGGGCTGCCAGCCCTTAGAGTGAGAACACCACTGGAGAATTCAGGAGTCAGCACGCGTGGCCGTGAAGCGGTGTTACCGCCACGTTCAATTAGCGAGGCCCCAGGACAGTCGGGAAACAAGTCCGGCACTACCAACATGCCGCCACTCATACGATTTGATTCTTCCTCCAAACTCGGTTCAAAGAGCGATAGACACGCGCATCGGACTAGTGACACAGGACAAGGCTTAGAACGTACAATCCCCGAGAGGCAGACACAGCCCGGAGGTGGGCGCGGCGTCTCCCCCCCGATCTGCCAGGCTAACAGTCTTCAGCCGCCGAGCTCTTAGGGGGAGACGAAAACACTGAGTGACCTGGCAGGAGGGGACGGGGCAGCGGGAGCGGCACCCTCTGGGGGCTCCAAGGCAAAGCTAGATTCAAGGTCATTCAAGAGGGAAAATCCTGCGAGGAACAGAGCAGCGAGAAACAGGGAGAGAGGGTCCCCTCGGGGGCCCGCGGGGGAGCCACTTCCTCCAGCCCAGCCAGGCAAGGTCAAGCTTCAGGCAGCCCGCTCCCAGTCCCGTCCAGTGTGCACGGGGCTCCCGGGGGAGGCGGGAGGCAGGGGCTCACCAGGGCGACTGTTCAAGTCAAGGGCCAGCCCCCGCCGCTGCCCCTCCCTGCTGGCGGCCGAGGCCGGAGGTCTGGGAGAAGTTTACTCAATCAACTCCAAGGGTCAGAGGCTCTTCCTGGCAGGCAGAGTCCGGGCCTGGGTGCCGGGTGGGACGGGGGTGGGGTGGGGGGGAGGTGGGAGACAGGCAGGAGACCGAGGCTACTTCTTGCGAGTGTGCTGCCTTCGGGCCTGCAGTCGCTGTCGGGCCCCTGGGGTTTTAGATCCCGCACCAATGGAGAAGGAAGGGGCCGCCGACCCTGGAAAGAGTCAATGACATATCAGGATGGCCGGTGCCCGGGTTCCTCACCTCCAGCGCGCAGGCAGGGGTGGGGCGCCCATCGCGAGAGCCTGGAAGCCAAGCCCACTGCTGCTTACCGAAAGCTCCCACGCCGACGAAGCCCTGGGTGGGCGTGGAGGACGCCCCGAAGGACAGGCTGCTGCCCGACGCGCCCACTCCGGGGGCAGAGGCGTTCTGACCAAAGGTGGGCGTGGAGGTGCCTAGAAGCAGATGGCAGAGCACTGTGGAGCCGCGGGGGCAGCGGGCACCGCCCCGGCTTCCTCAGAGTTCTGTGCAGCTGCAGAGTGGGGTCGGTCCCTGTCCCCTCGGCTGCCACCGCACAGCACAGCACTCAGCAGGTCCCAGCTTCCACCAGGACTAATCCTCGTTAGCATCCCCACAAAACCCACCGCTGTGGCCCACGGCTGTCCTCACGGTACCTGCCCTCTCCAAGGCAGGCCAGGCTTTCTGGTGCTCACGACTCAGGGCCCAAGGTGTGTGTGGGGGCGTCTGCCTGCTCCCCAATGCTGTTTCCACCCCCCCCATCCTCATCAGCTCCGTGTCCTTGCCGGTTCACCTGGTAACCGCCACGCGGTTCCCTGTCCTCATCTGTCACCAGTGTTGATGGCCTTACTGTGTGGTCTCTCGACCTCGCTGCCTGAATCTGCTCCTCTGCCCAGCCTGCCACGTGTCCGAACCCCAGGCCCCACGGTGCTGCACACCGCGCCCTCCCTGCACCCCGGCTCCTACATTCCTCCAGCTTGTTGAGACCAGGGAGCTCTGGCCCTCTGGCAGGGCTGGCCCAAGCCGCAGCAGGTGAGCTCCAGCCAGCTGCCTGCACATCTCTGCTGCACCAGTAAACTTGCTGGGGAGACAGTGCCGACTGCTCCCCTTTAATTCACAAGGACAGCTTCCCCGCCCAAAGGGGCCCATCCCTCACACCCTCCCCCACTCCGTTCCCAGCAACCCAGCCTCCCTGAAGCGAACTTGATCACTCCACGCATGCTGCCAATCCCGCAACCACCTCCACGCTGCCTGCTTCACCCTCGCTCGCGCCTCCTCCGCCTCCTCCGCCTCTAACCCTCTTCGCCACGCCCGCGATTCTACCCCCCATCACAAGGTGGCGCCCTCGCAGAGCCCCGCCCCACGCAGCTGCACCTGCAGTCACTGGCCACGCCCCTCCACGTGCTGCTTACCGCAGGCTCCCAAGGAGACCGCGCCAGCCAGATCCCCAGTCTTACCTCCGAACACAGGCTTGCTCTCCGGCGTGCTGGCCATGTTGAAGGCAAAGGGGTTGGTCTGGGTGGGGGCCCCCAGGCTGTTCTGACTCAAGGCCCCCCCGAAGGGTGTGGCAGTGCCTGTGGCCCCACTCTGTCCGGCGCCGAAGCTGAACGCTCCCGAGGTGGAGCTGGCGCCTGGGGTGGCCACGCTGAGCCCAAAGCCCCCACCGCCAGCTGGGGCGGCTGGCCCCCCGAACGTGAAGGGCGACGGAGTCGTGCTGCCGAACACGGTGCTACTGGTCCCGCTGCTGGTGGTCGGCGTGGCCGCCCCGAAGGAGAACACCGCAGTGGTGCTGCCGAAGGCGGGCTGGGTGCTGGCAGGGGCGCCAAAGGCGGCAGCCGTGGCTTTCAGACCCCCGAAGGAGGACTGCGTGGCACTGCCGAACGCCGGCTGGCCAGTGGCCAGCACCGGCGCTGCACTTGGGGCCGGGGCTGCCGAGTTCCCGAAGCTGAAAGAGCTGCCGAAGCTCGGGGCGAGGGCTGGCTTGGCGGCCCCTGGCTGCTGCCCCTCCACGGCCCCGAACGTGGGCTGGGGGTTGGCTCCGGGGTACGCCGGGGCGGCGGGCTTGGTGCTCGAGCCGAAGGGAATGTTGAACGCCGGGGTGGTCGTGCTACTGAACGTCAGCGTGGGCTGGCTGGGGGCGGCGGGGGCCGAGGTGCTGAGGGAGCCGAAGCCGCCGAAGCCGGCCGTGCTGCTGGCCGCTGTGTGGGCAGCGCTGGGGAGGGATTGGCCGAAGGTGGCGGCGGCGGCCGAGGTGGGCACGGCAGGCTTGCCGAACTGGAACATGGAGCCCACGGCTGGGGTGAAGCTGGCGGCGGAGGCGGGGGGCGCCCCGAAGAGGAACGGCTGTGCCGCGGTGGAGGCAGTGGTGCTCGTGCCGCCGCCCACGCCAAAGCCAAACGCTGGCTTCGCGGAGTCCGCGGACGAAGTGGTGGTGACGCAGGCCGCCGCGGAGCTGGCAGCAGCCAGGCCCGTGAAGAGAGGGGCGGTGGCGGCTGTGGTGGCGGCGGCTGTGGTGGTCTGCTTAAAGGAGAAGGGCGTGGCCGAGGGCACGGGCGCAGGCAGCCCCGAGCTGCCGAAGATGGGCTTGAAAGTGAGGGTGGAGGCGCTGGTCGTGGTCGGGGCAGGGGCACTGGCAGCTGCCGCGGTGGTGACCGGGGGGCCTGGTGGCGAGGGGCCCTCGCTCTCGCTTTTAGGCGTGGCCACGAACATGGGCTTGAACATGGGGGAGGCTGTGGTCGTGGCGGGGGCAGTGGGGGCGGTGGGGGTGGCAGGGGTGGCAGGGGCGGGGGGCTGAGCGGGCAGGGAGCACAGTGCGCGCAGCAGTGTGCTGGGTGGGGGTGAGGGCTCGGCCTGAGGGGCTGCAGGGGCCTTGGGGGTGTCGGTGACGGGTGTCGGGGCAGGAGCAGGGCTTAGCCCCAGGAGCGGCGCTGCAGGCTTGGAGTCGGAAGACGTGCCCGCGAGGGGCTCCGCCTGGGAACAGCTGGCCGGGGCCGGTGGGCTGGGCGTCTTCGGAGGCGGAGGGGTGGCCGTGGCCGCAGCTCCAGCGGATTCTGGGAAGAGTGGGAAGGGAAGGCAGCTCTGAAGGCAGGCTGTGCTGTGCTCTGCTCTGGTGCCTGCCGCGGTACTAGGGACACGCGAGGCCGTGGACAGACACGACTCAGAGGGCGCTCCAGGTCCGTCAGAGGGTGCAGTGGGGAACATCTGCCCCCAGAGACCCCGAGTGCAGCCCCACGTGCAGAGCACGCAGCCGGGAAGAAACCGCGACAGCTGCGGGTGCGAGTGGCAGACCCGGAAAGACCCCCAGGGACAGGGGCCACCATGAGGCCGGCCCGTCGCCCAGCAGGCACACGCAGCACTGACCCCGCAGACACCGGGGGAGTGGCATTCTTGCTTTACAGATGGAGGGCTCGGAGCAGACAGGGAACTCGGTTTCAAATCTAGGGTCAGAAACCAAGCCGCTTCCCCAGGGCCACATGGGGCCGCCACCTCCCCTCAACTCCCTGGGAAGCGACAGCGAGACCTCGAGCTTGTGCCCGCTCAGGGGCTGGCGCTGTGCTACAGCGAGTTAAGCTGCCGTCTGCAATGCTGGCTCCCCGCTAATGCACCTGGGAAAGCAGCAGCAGGTGGCCCAAAGTGCTTGGGCCCCTGCACCGGCGTAGGAAGCTCCAGGCTCCTGGCTTCACCTGGCCCAGCCCCTGCCGTTGCAGTCATCTGGGGCGTGAACCAGTGGATGGAAGAGCTCGCTCTCTGCCTCTGTTACTTTGCCTTGGAAAGAACTAGGTCTTTGTATAAAAACCACCCCAGGCCGAGAGTGACCGCAGGGCGCTCTGGCCTCGGCCGGCGTGGCTCACCTGGCGCGGCTGGCGGGCCCGGGCAGCTCTGCATCTTCTTCAGGCTCTCCAGCAGTGGGTTGGCGCTGGGGGCCGGCAGGCTGGCTGGCGAGGCTGCAGTGGCGGCAGGGACCGGGGGGGCGGCGGCGGCGGCGGTGGGGGCGGGGGCAGGCAGGGAGAAGGTCAGAGGCGCCTGGCTGCTGGGGGGGTTCTCAGGTGCGGAGTCGGAGGCCGCATCTAGGGAAGACGACCAGACTCAGCCAGCCTCCGCTGGGCTGCCCAGGGACACGGAGGGCGTGGGGCGGCGCGCAGGTCCGCCATCCCAGATGCTGCCCCGGCCGCCGTCCACTGCTCTCCAGGTCTCAGCGATCAGGGGCAAAGACAAACAGGAAGCACGGGTCCCTTTCTGTGCCTGCCCTCCCTCCCCCAGACAAGAAGCCCTCGGGGGTGGGGGTGGGGGCAAACCTTCTGGGATGCACCTGTCCTCCGCTCCTTACCAGTCGTGTCCTCCAGGACCTTGTTGAACCACTGCAACGAAGCTTTCTTCTCCATGTCAAAGTCTTCAGCAGTGACAGCATAGCCGAGCTGGGGCGGGGGCGGCTGCGCGGACAAGAGGGAGAAGTCAGGCCTGGCAGGGCACGCCGGAAGGGACACGCACTCAGCCTGCTGGAGACAGCAGCGGGACGCGAGGGCGGGCAGGAGACACGGATGAGACTATACCAGGGTCAGCTGTTCCCCTCGACGGGACGGCAGCAGCTGAATCTTCCGCTTACGCTGCCCAGAGCTGCCAGGTGTGGAGGGAGAGCTCCCCGGGCTTTGTTTCTTCCACGTGGCCGTGTCTGCAGCTGGAGAAAGAAACACAGACTTGGGCGGGGCTCTGAGCACGTCACGTCGCAAGCCTGGGCGCGGTGTGTGGGCCTTTGGTGCTGCCTCAGGAGGGGATTCATGGAGTTTTCAGGGACCGCAGCGAGGGCTCAGGAGAGCAGGAGGCCCCCTTGTGGGCTTGCTCCTTCCGCACGGAGCTGTGCTCCCTTTCCGCTCCCTCACCAGGCCGTGAGGCCCCCACCAGGGGGCAGAACAGCTGGGGCTGCCTCCAAAGTAGGAGCCAGGCCAGTGTTTTTTCTCTGGAAAATACCCAGCCTCAGATACTCCATTCCAGCAACAGGGAAGGACGGATGGGAAGGTCTGGTCTGCAGACTTGGTTAACAAGCGCTTTCAGTCCATCTCTGAGAAGATTCTATTTTCCACAGTTTGGACACGGGGGCGGTAGCAGCAAGAGTATTTCTAACAGGGAAGAGGACGTGGACAGACACTTGAGGTACCAGGGTAAGAGCAGAAAACGGCTCCAAATGCTGCCCTGCAACTGCCTACCAGACTAACCCCCTACAGGGCTCAGTGCCTCCAGCTGCGCCTGTCTGTCTCGGTTGGTGTGTGTCACCTTTGTCCTCATCACACTAGAAGCTCTGCGAGACAAGGACTTCTCTGCCTGTGTCTAGCGTGCCCTGCACATCACAAGGCTCACACATTTTTCAAGGCGTATTAATCCGCACACCCTTCAGACACACTTTTCCCATGGCCGCTCCTGCTCGCTTGTCAACTTACCCCTTTCTCCCTGGGACTCCTTGTCCGTCACCAATGGAGGTGATGAGCTGGAATGATGCCCCATCTCCTCCTCTCTGCAGGGCACAGAGGCAGGAGTTAGTTCAGAATGAACTCTAGACCAAAGTGCTGGATCACTTCTTATACCCTCCTAACCACCAAGTGGCCAACGCCCAGAACGACCACAATGTATGGCCCGAAGATGTCAGAAAAAGAAGTCAGAACACGATTCCTACAGACAAGCAGGGAGAAACCACCATAGGGGCCGGCGCCAGTTCTAGTCCAGGCTGCTCCTCTTCCAATCCAGCTCTCTGCTATGGCCCGGGAAAGCAGTAGATGACCCAAGTCCTTGGGCCTCTGCACCAGAGTGGGAGATTGGGAAGAGGCTCCTGGCTCCTGATCAGCACAGCTCTGGCCATTGCAGCCATTTGGGGAGTGAACCAGCGGAAGGAAGACCTTTCTGTCTCTTCCTCTTACTGTCTGTAACTCTACCTCTCAAATAAATAAATAAATAATAAAAAAAACCACCATAAAGTAACATTCTTCCAAATCTTCCAACCTGCCAAGTTCCTGGGAATCCTGGACACAGACCCGCTGACCCGTGAGGGCGTGGAGCTCTGGGGCGTGGGAAGCACCTGGAGGGCCAGCTGCTGCCCACGGACACGCTCCTCCGCAGGCGGCCTCCACTCTCGCACCTGTCCCTCCCACTGGGGCACGAGGAGGCAGAGCCGAAGGCCTTGCAGCCAGTGTGAGCCCGCAGGAGCCAACAGCAGCCCTGGGAGCCCCTCGCTGTCCTCCTCTTGTGGCCCACATCCTTGGAAAAGAGTTGAGGGCACTCTCCCTCCTCTCCCCTCTCACACAGCCGCTGAAGAGAGTGCTCCTTACCTGGTCTTCTTTGCTGGTCTCTCTGGCGTCTGGGAGCGGGAGGAGGCCGGGCTAGAGAAGGGGGATGACGTGGGGCCGCTCTTCTTCCACAGCTGAAAGGCAAAGGGAGTGGCCGCAGTGAGCCTGCCGGCAGCGGGCACAGAGCCCTCAGCACGACTGTGCAGCGAGCACCCCTGGGCTACCACAAAGACCCCTTGGTGAAGACAGGCTCCTGGGAAGAAACCCAATTGCCAGGATTGATTCTGGAGGCAAAGATGAGACGAGGAAAGTGAGGCAGCGCTGGTGTCAGGGCACTGCCGGTGACACTGGCATCACTTCCAGCTCCCTGCTAATGCGCCTGGGAAAGCAGCAGCAGATGGCCCGAGTGCTTGGCCCCTGCACCCACACCAGAAGCAGCTCCTGGCTCCCAGCTCCTGGCTTCAGACCAGCCCAGCTCCAGCCACTGTGGCCATTTGGGGAGTGAACCAGCGGATGGAAGACCCCCCCCCCCCCTCTAACTCTTCCTCTCAAATAAATAAATAAATCTTAAAAAAAAAAAGAGTCTAGAAAAGGACCCTCCTACATGCACTTCCACTGTGACAAAGGTAGTACAGCAGAACAGACACTGCTGAGAGAAATGAGCCGGGGAAACCCGCCCTGGGGGCTGGGAGAGCTAGGACACGTCAGTGCTACTTTTTGTTTAACAGTTATCAGACTGTTAAACTGTTAAAAAAAAATCCTTTGGAAGACCTCTCTCTCTGTCTCTCTCACTGTCCACTCTGCCTGTCAAAAATTTAAAAAAAAAATAATCCTTTGAAACCAGAAAAAGTAATACTTGTACATTTTACAAATTCCAAAATCAGGGGTCAGTGCTGTGGCACAGCAGGTAAAGTCGCCGCCTGCAGTGCCAGCATCCCACATGGGTGCTGGTTCGAGTCCCGGCTGCTCCTCTTCCGATCCAGCTCTCTGCTATGGCCTAGGAAAGCAGTGGAAGATGGCCCAGGTTCTTGGGCCCCTGCACCCACATGGGAGACCCGGAAGAAGCTCCTGGCTCCTGGCTTCGGATCAGCACAGCTCTGGCCGTTGTGGCCATCTGGGGAGTGACCCAGCAGATGCAAGGCTTTTCTCTCTCTCTGCCTCTCTGTAACTCTGCCTTTCAAATAAACAAATCTTAAACAAACAAGAGAATCCAGTGTTGGAATTAAAAAACATTACAAAAATAATAGTATGCAGCAAATATTCCTGTAATCTCAATAATTATTTATTACTGGTTTCCAATGTGTCCCGTCAGAATTTTCTCAGGCACATTAAAAGATGAAAGAAACCAACAGACCAAACATTAGAAGGCACGGTACACACTGTTCTGTACTTTCTTTTCTTTTCCTCCCAATTTGAGAGATGGAGAGAGACAGACACATACATTTCCCATCTGCTGGTTCACTCCCAGCTGTCTGCAATGGCAGGAGTCAGAACTCCATCCAGGTCTCCCACATGGGTGGGAGCCGCCTCCCAGGGAGGGTCTGCAATAGCAGGAAGCTGGAATGGGAAGCCAGAGATGGGCATCAAACCCAGGACCTCCACGACAGGCTGGGGCCTGCTGTGCCATGCCTGCCCTGCACTCCCAGTGTTGAGAGCATTCACACAGTAGCTGTCGGGTTACCCATCCTGTTCAGCAGTTACACAGTATTTCCGCCTATGGGAATATTCTAAGTCACTTACAAAGACCCTGAAAAGACATTGTCTACATTGTTTCCAAGCTTCCATTATTAAAGTAACTGGATAACCAAAATCCTTGCACATGCACGGATAACTTCCTAAAAATGAGAAGAGGGGGTGGGTGGTGCTGTGGCATAGTGGATAAAGCCTCTGCCTGCAGTGCCGGCATCCCACATGGGCTCTGGGTCAAGTCCCGGCTGCTCCACTTCCGATCCAGCTCTCTGCTATGGCCTGGGAAAGCAGTAGAAGATGGCCCAAGTCCTCGGGGCCCTGCACCCACGTAGGGGACCTGCAAGAAACTCCTGGCTTCAAATTGAGCCCAGCTCCGGCCGTTGTGGCCGTTTGGGAAGTGAAGCAGAGACTTCTCTGGCTCTACCTGTCTATAACTGCCTTCCACATAAATAAATAAATCATCAAAAAAAAAAAAAAAAAAAAAAAAAAAAAGAGAAAGAAAAATGCCAGGTGCCCTTCAGAAAAATAGGTCAAAGAAATGTACTAACAATAATGAACAGAGAATTGAAAATAACACCAGAGCTGGCCTTGTGGCATGGTGGGTTAAGCTACCACCTACAATGCTGACATCTCACATAGACGCCAGTTCATGTCCCAGCTGCTCTACTTCCAATCCAGCTCCCTGCTAATGGCCTGGGAAAAGCAGTGGAGAATGGCCCAAGTGTTTGGGTTCCTGCCTCCTACATGGGAGACCCAGATGAAGCTTCCCAGCTCCTGGCTTTGGCTCGGCTCAGCCCTGGCCATTGTGAAGTGAACCAGCAGATGTAAGATCTCTCTCTGTTTCTCCTTCTCTATGCAACTCTTTCAAAAAATACATAAATCTTTTAAAAAAAATAAACACACAGGAAAAGGTGATCAAACAGCTATAAAAGACAAAAATTAAGTATCATTCTTCACCTGTCAACCTGGCAAAACCCCAAGGCTTTGGTCTGCTGGTGAGGCTGTGAGAAACGGTCGCTCTTGCACATGCGGTGGGAATGCTAACGAGCACAGGAATTTGAGTGTCTGCAACACTACAAGTGCTTTTGACCTGGGAATGTTTGTTTGTTTTTTTGTTTTTTTTTTTTTTAATGATTTTTTTTTTACTTGCAAGACAGAGTCCTGGGGTGGGGTGGAGGGCAGGGAGAGATCTTCCCTCTGCTGGTTCACTCCCTAAATGCATACAATGGCCAAGGCAGGGCCAAGCTGAAGCCAGGAGCCTGGAACTCCATCTGGGTCTCCCATGTGGGTTCAGCCCAAGGACTTGGACCATCCTCCACTGCTTTCCCAGGTGCACTCAGGAAGCTGGATCTGAAGTAGAGTGCCCGGGACTTGAACCAGTGCCCACACAGGATGCTGGCATTGCAGGTGGCAGCTTAGCCCACTGCGCCACAGAAACTGGACTTCTAGGAGTCTACCCCTGGGTGTGACTGCTGAGTGTGGAACGACATATGTTCGCAGATTGCAAACAACCCGATGTGTATCAATAGAGGACCGTAGTAACTAGCTAACATACACAACCATGTTCGAAGAAAAAGAATTTCTAAATTTTGCTGTGGAGGGGCTTGTAACACACGTAAGGTGAGAGGAGCAAGGTTCAAGCCTTTCTGTGTTGTTAAGTGCCTCAACGTCAGAAGGTGGGCTTCTAGATGCAGGCACTTATTTGCATGTGGTTAAAAAGAAACAGTGCAAGGGTAATCCAAAAGCACCAGAACCGTGTGAAGGGAAGTGGTGGGAAAGGAGACCTTTCTGAGTGGGTCTCGTCTTGGGTACTTCTTTGAATGATGCAGAATGACATCAAAGAGAAACACACAAACATCCAAGACTTTACAACATACCAACAAATGACCATTATGTATCAATCTGGTGGTGAAACCAACCAACACTTAGCTCAGGGGGCTTTAAAACACAGCTGCACACCCCTAGTATCTACACAGGGAATATACTAAGGCCAAAATGAATCACAGTTCTTAAACCTTACTGGAAACGACCCTGATATTATTACTTTTAAATTCTGTATATTAGAATCAACCAAGTAAGAAACTATGAATCAACACTTTTGTGTAAGAAAACATAAAAATATAAAATCAAACTACAGGTCTGGGGCTGTGGCAGAGCTGCCTCCTGCAAGCCAGCACAGCCTCCCGTGGGCGCTGGTTCGAGTACTGCAGCTCCACTTCCATCCATCTCCCCACGAACGAGCCTGGGAAGGCAGGGGAAGATGGTCCAAGGGCTTGGCCCTGCACCCATGTGGGAGACCCGGATGGAATGCCATGCTCCTGGCTTTGGCCTGGCTCAGCTCCAGCTGTTGTAGCATTTGGGGAGTGAATCAGTGGATGGAAGACCTCTCTGTCTCTCCTCTTCTCTGTAACTCTGACTTTCAAACAACGAACTACACAAATAAATTTCAAAAACAAATAAGTTACCTAACATGCCTGCCATCTTAAATCTGAACCTGAGGGCCGGCGCTGTGGCGCAGCGGGTAAAGCCGTCATCTGCAGTGCTGGTATCCTAGGTGGGTGCCAGTTCAAGTCCCAGCTGTTCCACTTCTGATCCAGCTCCCTGCTAATGAGCCTGGGAAAGCGGCAGAGGATGGCCCAAGTGCCCACATGGGAGACCTGCAGGAAGTTCCTGGCTATTGGCTTTGGACCAGCCCAGCTCTGGCCATTGAGACTATTTTAGGGATGAATGGAAGACCTCTCCCCCCTCTGTAACCCTGCCTTTCAAATAGATCAATCTTTAAAAAGAAGAAAATCAGAACCTGAAATACACGAACGAATGATTCAGAGTCCTCTTTCTTTTTGACAGGCAGAGTGGACAGTGAGAGAGAGAGACAGAAAGGCCTTCCTTTTTCCATTGGTTCACCCCCCAAGGCCGCTGCAGCCGGCGCACTGCGCTGATCCAAAGCCAGGAGCCAGGTACTTCTCCTGATCTCCCATGTGGGTGCAAGGCCCAAGGACTTGAGCCATCCTCCACTGCTTCCCGGGCCACAGCAGAGAGCTGGCCTGGAAGAGGAGCAACTGGGACAGAATCCGGTGCTCCGACTGGGACTAGAACCCGGGGTGCCGGCGCCACAGGTGGAGGATTAGCCTAGTGAGCTGCAGCGCCAGCCACAGAGTCCTCTTTCTGATCTATATCTTATCTCCCCTAGAACCCAGAATGCAGTCTCTCAACACCACTTCCGAGCAGAAGCAAGCAAAACCACCTGCTGAAGCTACCTGCAGTCCAGGTGCAAACAGTGAAGCCTTCTAGCAGACTGCTGGCGTCCAAACCAAAGGATACAAGAGCCCAGGGAGAGGGTGCCTGTCAGCCAAGGTTGGAAAAGGTTGCACATCACAAGGAGTAAGTACAAGGCATGGAAAAATGTGAAATGCTTATACAAACTTAAGATAATCAATAGCAAAAACCTCACAGTCACCTTTAGAATTAGGTATGGCATCAACACTTTCCTATGAGTCCAGCATTTCAGTTAATAAATGCAAGGGCGGGGCCGGCGCTGTGGCACAATGGGTTAATGCCCTGACCTAAAGCGCCAGCACCCCAAATGGGCAACGGTTGGAGACCTGGCTGCTCTACTTCTGATCCAGCTCTCTGCTGTGGCCTAGGAAAGCAGTAGAAGATGGCCCAGTCCTTGGGCCCCTGCACCCGCATGGGAGACCCAGAAGAAGCTCCTGGCTCCTGGCTTCGGATAGGCGCAGCTCCAGCTGTTGCGGCCAATTGGGGAGTAAACCATTGGATGGAAGACCTCTCTCTCTCTCTCTCTGCCTCTCCTTCTCTCTCTGTGTAACTCTTTCAAATAAATAAATAAATCTTTAAAAAAAAAAATAAATGCAAGGGCAATGACAGAATCAGAATGCCACCATTTTGCAACCTAACAGAACAATGGTGTGAGGTACAAATGGCAAACAGCTGCCCAAATCAGATGAAAAGCTTGCAGGAAATCCATGCAACACACCCGACTGACGACACCTGCACCCAGGGGCCAGCATGCCAATCACCAGACAGCCTCTGCCGGAAGTGATGCGACAGGAAACTAGCATCGCCTACAAAGCACTCGGCCAAATACTGACCCTAACCCTAGTCAAGGCCAAGATCCAACGAGCATGACAAATAGGGCACTGCGCCTGTTAAAGTGACAGCACGATGCGGCCGGCACTGTGGCGCAGTAAACTAAGCCTCCACCAGCAGCGCCGGCATCCCATACGGATGCCAGTTCGTGTCCCAGCTGCTCCTCTTCTGATCCAGCTCCCTGCTAATGCGCCAGGGAAAGTGGCAGAGGATGGCCCAGGTGCTTGGGCTCCTGCACCCTCTTGGGAGACCTGGAAGAAGCTCCTGGCTTCAGATCAGCCCAACTCTGGCCACTGTGGTCATTGGGGTGAAGCAGTGGATGGAAGACCTTTCTCTGTGTGTATGTGTGTCTCTCTCTGTAACTGTACCTCTCAAATAAATAAATCTTTTAAAAAATAAAAATGTCAAGATGATGCGGATTGAACCTAGAATGTGGGAAATTTCATAGGAGAAAACAACTCATTTTTACAAAAGCATGAAAAAAGGAGAGTAGAAGTATTACAGACAAGGAACAAACGTAAGGAACTGATTTTGGGCTCCTGATTCAAAAGGACTGTAATAAAGGCGACTTGAAGGTGGAATGACATTAACTAATATGAGGCTTTATGAAGAGGGAAAATAGTTATTAGGGTTGATGCTAAAAAATAATGTTCTCCCCTCCCACCCCGTGTCCCCAGCTGCTCCGCACGGAGAGATGGATGGCAGGCACCGCACCCCTCCGGCACAACACCACTTCAGGCGGGGAAACCCGAGTTTCACTGACCTACTCGGAAACTAGGGGTCAGAGCCAAGATATGAACCCACCCCTCCAACCTCCTTCCTCTAAGAGGGTTAGCAGCTCCTCCTCACTGAAAGCTCCAAGTTCTAACCTTTGATGAGCCGACGCAGGCTGGACTCGATCTTATCAAATCAGTGCCATGACTGCACGCACATCACCTACAAAGCGGCTCTGCCTCCCGTCAGGGGCACACACACACTGGCTCCCCTGCTGGGGTTCTATTCTGTGCCATTCAAGGAGTTGTGTCTCCTGTTGCCTTAGATGATCCTCAGTGCCAGCCAGACAGCAGGCGGTGAGCAAACTCCTGCTCTCCAGCTAACAGACCCCAGGACCCACGTCCCACACGTTCAAGAGCAGCTACTGTACCTGTGGGAAGCCCCGGGTGGAGCTGTAGGAGCTGGTGATGGCGTTGCGGCTGGAGCTGGGGATGCCACCTGTGTACGTGCTGGTCAAAGAGCTCACAGAAGAGGTGCGAGACCTCTTATTCAAGTGGTCATCTGAGTTTTGGGGATTCAGACCTCTCTTCAAAGACCCAGGCCTAACAAAAGGGAAAAAACATAAATGTACTGTTAACATCAACGTTAAGGTGTCAGCCATGGGCATGACAAGTTACTTTTTTTAAAGTACTTTTTTTTTTTTTTTTTTCAAACAATCTGCATTAAGAGTAACCAACCACGTTTCTAAGCCTAGAACTGGAATTCCCACACCCCCATCCTGTGGGACAGCCCTCAGCGTCTGTCACAGCACAGACAACGCCATCTCCCAGAGCGACCCGTGGAACCACAACTTCTCATACTGGACTAAAACACGTTTCCTTCAACTCCACCACGATCCGTTCAGAGCCAAACCCAGCAAGTGAGTCCGCCTCTCCCACGCGACCGCCTTTACTCTGGGGGCCAGAGGCTGTGACCCTTCCCCCACTTCCTCCCCTTTGGGCCAGCACCTCTACACTCTCAAAGCCCCTCCCCTGAGCAGCGCAGCACTGAGTGGAACACGCCGGAACAGTCTGCACGAAGGACACGCCTGTGCCCGTGTTCTCGCTCTCCCCTTTCTTCCTTCCGGGCACAGCCAGGAGTGCACTGGCTTGTTCAGCAGTCATTCTGCTCTCCAGACTCAAACTGTGCGTGTCAAGTACATTTAACTCTCTCTGCACCACTTCCCTTCCACTCAATTCTTCATCCAATGCATTTTAAAACTTTAATGTGCAAGCATTTTAATTCCGTATTAATGCATGTTTTCCACTGTATAAGCCCGCTCATCCTTGTTTATAAATGTTCCCAATTTCAAAGACGTGACCCTACAAGGATGCAGGACTCAGAGAGAAATCTACAGGGAAACAGCTCCCCTTCCCCAAGGACTGTCACTTACTTAGGCACAAAAGAAGCGGGGACTCCATTGGCCACCAGCGGCTCAAAGGCGGAGTGGCCACTCCCACTGCTATCATGGCGCCTGTAAGAATCAGAGAATTCTCAGTGACAGAATAAAGACATTTCCCCCCCTAAAGCACATTCTTACATGCCTGAAGCCTCAGATTATTTCTACAAAGCACAGGTTCTGTGCTCTTCCAAACCCCTACGCTCCTGAAAGGTAAACACAATCTAAGATTGGTCCTGGTAGGGAGGACAGGATGGAAACACTTCCCGTCCTTTAGAACTACCCAGTGCATCAGCTGTCCCCTTGCCAACTTCCCATAAAAGCACCACCATCCAGCACTTAGCACCTCACCGCTCACACATTACAAACAACAAAGACAATTCAGGGACCAAGTCCACAGCCAAATCACAGGAAAGTTAACGCACAGCCCTCAGCCACAGGCTCACCAGCATTGGGCAAAAGCAGCAGGTGGAGAGCGCGAGAAGCTGTCATTCCGCCCCCACCCCCACCCCTCTGCAGCTGCGACCACGGCACAAACTGCTCACTTGGCCACCTCCAGGCAGTATGACCGATCCTCCGATTTTACAGACACAATGTACTTAGTAAGATCGCTGTCACTTAACTCTGCCCTTTACAGTCCCAAAGACGGCCCCCTGGGAAACCATCGCACAAGAATGGTCCGGGCGAGGAAGTGGGCCAATCCTATTTTTTGCTGGGGGTCCACCCTCTCCTTAGTGAGCGCACAGAAGAGGTGCGAGATCAAGTCTTAGCCAAGGGAGCTCGTTTGGCCACTT
Organism: Oryctolagus cuniculus; assembly: GCF_964237555.1. NCBI lineage: Eukaryota > Metazoa > Chordata > Mammalia > Lagomorpha > Leporidae > Oryctolagus > Oryctolagus cuniculus. The sequence goes on from NC_091450.1 coordinate 50,673,855, forward strand.
CATCCATTTCCCTCTAAAGTCTCACAATGGGGATTCTGTCTTGTTCCTGCTCTGTCCACGGTGCCTGGACTGTGACCCAGCACACAGTGGGTGCTCAGGAAGTGCCTGTTGAATCGGAAACTGAGCGAAATCCTGAAGTGGCTCCTTGGGCAGCCGCAGAGTGCTCTGCACCCAACTGGCCACTCAGCCTCCGTTCTGCCCACGCTCAGGAAACAGACTCCATTTTTACTACATTAGCATGAAAACCAAATAGGGAAATTGGCTTCACGCTCATCGCTGATCCGCCTGCCTTACTCTGGTGCTCACTGTTCCTGGACAAGCGTTTCCTTCAGCATAAATACAGGATTTAACTGGTGATTACCCAAATAACTGCCAAGCACACAGCTGTGAGGGCAAGGTGTGAAAAGAAAACTGAACACATCTGTATCAAAATGTAGGAGCTGGGGCCAGCGCTGTGGCACAGCGGGTTAAAGCCCCGGCCTGAAGCGTCGGCATCCCGTATAGGCACCGGTTCGAGTCCCGGCTGCTCCACTTCCGATCCAGCTCTCTGCTATAGCCTGGGAAAGCAGTGGAGGATGGCCCAAGTCCTTCGGCCCCTGCACCTGCGTGGGAGACCAGGAAGAAGCTCCTGGCTCCTGGCTTCGGATCGGCACAGCTCCAGCTGTTGCAGCCATCTGGGGAGTGAACCATTGGATGGAAGACCTCTCTCTCTGTCTCTTCCTCTCTCTGTAACTCTTTCAAATAAATAAAATAAATCTTTAAAAAAAAAAAAAAAAAAAACGCAGGAAAACGCATCTGCCCTGTGCTCTGGGAAGCGGGCGGCCTCTACCTGTCCTTGTCGCCAGGCTCCTCTCCGAAAGCCAGGCTGGGGAGTAGCCAAGGCTCTCCAGCGGAAGCTGCTAGGAGCTGCGGGCCCGTGAGCCTGTCAGCACCCACTGCCCTGTCACCTTCTCTTATTCTCCAGGCCATCTGGGGACTGGCGGTCCTCTTCCTCCACCGTCCTCTTCTTCCTCTCTTTGAGGGCGTTCAGCACAGTCTCCTTCGCACACGGGTCTGGGGCGCTGGCTGCCGGTGAGGCCAGTGCTGCGTCGACGGTCTGCCCGGGGCTGGAATGGAAGACGAGATCCAAACAGTGAAGATGCTCCCTCCCCACTCCGAACGGCACAGGTGCGGTCCCTGGAAACCGGGGGCCCACCGACTCGCCAGAGTGTAGTGCCCCCAGAACCTAAAGCGACCGGCAAGACCATGATAAATGGGCGTTCCACTAGAATTTAGGATTTCTCTTTCAGATAAGTAGCTACTCCCTCTGGCTCCACGGCTGCTGGCCACGAGCAGGACTGCGGAAGGTGGTGGCCGCAGACGGAGGTACTCACAGCGGAGGACGGGTCAGCTTGCTGTCGGGAGGGGCTATCCGCACGGTCACTGGGCTACACACCATCTTGGAATTGCGCACGGAGAGCACAGCTTTCCTGGGACAACCATTCCAGCACACGGTGGGAAGCACTCCCAGCGCCGAGTACTGGGCTTGCTGGATCGGGTAGCGTCTTCGGGGCGTAATTACGAACCGATTCGATAAAGTCCCACAGTCCCTGCCGGCAACGGAGACGGCCCGCGTGAGCCCGCGCGATTCCCAGGCGACCCACACCACCATGGTTCTATGGCAACGCCCCCTACCCATTCCAGCTGAGGGCAGAGGGTGGCACGGGCTCAGACCTCAACCATCTGAGAGGGAAATTAAAACCTTGCCCAAACAAGTCAGGGAGCAGTGGCAGGGCGGTGTGCGGCCGGGGCGTGCAGGGAGGGGTTCTACCGCACCCACTCCCAGGCACGCCTTCTGCACCAAAAATCTAACCCATCCCCCTTTTGTCGGCTACCGGAACCAAACGAAAACGTTTCTTTAACTAAATCTGAGAGGTGCTGCCTCCAATCCCTCCCGGAGCTCTGCGAACAGAACCTCTGGTCCAGACGAGGCCGCAGCCAGCACGCGACAGGACCAGCAGGGACACGTCGGGGGTTACTAAACATTCGGATAAATCAAGACCACACTGAAGTGCAGGAGTTGCAAGTGGGAGGGAGAGCTCTGGCCACACGGTCTCTCGTTCCTACAGGGATAGGAGGCCCGGGGGCGGCCAGCACACACCACGGTTTTCGGTAAAAAGCACAAAACCACACGCGAGTCGCGGTTTGCAGGGCAAGGCCGAGCCGCCCGGGGGAGGCCGTGGGCCGCGTGTCCTACCTGTAGGAGGGTCGCCTGTTGGGTCGGAGAACAGGGGAGGAGAAGGAGGGGTAAGCCTGCGGGGTGCGGGGCGCCGGGGGCGCGGGCGCGCCGGCGCGGGCGGGCGGGCTGCGGCCCGGCTTCTCCCGCAGGTCCCTGCCCTCCTGCGCGCGGGCCGCGGGCGGCGGGCCGGGCTTGCCCAGGTAACTGCCCATGAGCAGCAGCTCGGCGGGGTCGGGTCCCTCGAGTAAGGTCCGCGGCTCTAGGAGATCGCCGTTTACCGCCGCCTTGGCCGGGGGCGAAGCGAGCAACGTTCGCTGGCGCCGCGCGTTCCGGACGAGCGAGGACACGGCGCGCGAACCGCGGGGCTCACGGCTCAATCCCCACCAGGCCGCGGTAGCCCCCACGGCCAGCCAGGCCAGCGCGGCCGCCGCCGGCACCAGGTACAGCACGAGGCCGAGCAGCGACAGGCCCAGCAGCGCCGCCCAGGCCGGCCCGCCGCGGCCCCAGCCTCCGCCCGCGCCCCGGCCGGCCCTGACGCTCGCTATGGGCCGCCGCCGCTCGCCTCCAGCCGCCGCAGCCGCCGGAGACATCGCGGCTCCGCGCCGCGGAGAAGACTTAAATATCCCAGCGTGCACCGCGCCGCGCGCCGGATGCGTCACTGCGCGCGCGACTCGGACGCGGCGCCTCCGGAGGAAGCGCTCCTGCCCGGCAACGCCCGCGCCCGCTCCCGACCGGGTTCGGGAAAGTGCGGGCTGCTTGCGGGAGGTGTCCCGCGCACCGTCCGCGGAGGACTCGCCTAAGGACTCGACGCTGCGGAAGGCTGCTCTCCCCAGCACCCTGCGCTCACACGTCTTGGGCGGCGGGCACTCAGCACAATTGCTCGCAGCGGTGCGGGATTTCGCAGTTAGCCCGGTTTTCCGACGGAGCGTTCGCAGCTAACGGGGATTGACGGCGAACCGCAAGGGTGGCGAGCGGGACCGCCGCGCCCCGCCTCGGCAGCGGGGATCTAGCTCTGAACACACTGCGGACCCAGCCGGACGGTGCTCCTGCAGGTCCCCGAGACGAGGGGCGGTTTTTGAGGGTTTGCGGTCCGTCTGAGAAAGGGGAATCGGCGGTTGCCGGGGTCTACAGGGTGGCGAGCAGGCAGCGACCGCTCCTGGTTCACGGGTTTCCGATTTAGGGGACAAAGTGTTTCAGAATTACGGCGTGGTGCTGGTCGCACGACCCTGCGAGCTACGCCTTAAGGAAGCTGTTTTTAAAGACCTGGTGGTTTGCCATTGCAGACCTTGGCCTGGCTCGGCTTTCCTCACTGATTCATCCATCCCGTCGACAGGCGTTAAAGGACTTAAGGGGGAAGGACAGATCGGAGCTTCAGGGCTCTCCGGTTAAGTGGGGAAAGAAAGGTGCACAACTCCGCGTGTGTGTGACGGGTGCGAGCAGACGCGCAGAGAGAAGGGACTGTCACCAGCCAGTGCCCTCAGTAGCCCAGAAGTCTTTACTGGAACTCGCTTCTGTTTGGAAACCGTGGAAGCAGCTGACGGCGTCCAAAGCTCTTTCAGGTTTTCGTTTACCTGGCAGGAGAGCACTGGCGCAGACGGCGCTAAGGGCATCCACCTGTCATTCCCGAGCGTGGCCCCTGGAGGAGCGTCAGCCTCATCACCACAACACGCAGCCTACCTTGGAGCCCACCCCTCCCTCTGACAAGAACGCCCCTTCTTACATAGTCAGTCCTCCTAAAACAACGGAGGCTTTGGGAAGATTCCCCTCAGATTCCTTTTTTTGCTGCAGATAAATTGCTTTGCGTGACAATTCCTCCTGGTGCAGGAAGCAGGCCCCGCAGTTGTGGTTGCATAACAGAATGAAGAGGGGAAGGAGGGCAGGGAAGCCGCTCGGGATGGAGCTGACAAACCAGCTGGAACAAGTTCCAGCCAGACGAGGGACCCCTGTGCAGAGAGGAGGAGGAGCTGACTGCCCCTTAATTGGGTTCCTCTCCCCGCCCCCCAAGTTTTTTTTAAAGATTTATTTTTTATTTATTTGAAAGAGTTACAGAGAGGTAGTGAGAGAGAGGTCTTCCATCCAATGGTTCACTCCCCAGATAGCCACAATGGCCAGAGCTGCACCGATCCAAAGCCAGGAGCTTCTTCCTGGTCTCCTATGTGGGTGCAGGGCCCAAGGACTTGGGCCATCTTCTACTGCTTTCCCAGGGCATAGCAGAGAACTGGATCAGAAGAGGAGCAGCCGGGACTAGAACCAGTGCCCATATGGGATGCTGGTGCCTCAGGCCAGGGCTTTAACCCGCTGCACCACAGCACCGCCCCCCCAAGATTTTTAAATTTGATTTATTCGAAAGGCAAGAGTGACATAAATCTTCCATCTGCTGGTTCAGTCCCCACGTGGCCGCGCCACTGAGGCAAGGAGCCAGGAATTTCAACCCGGGCTCCTCCCTGGGTGGCAGGAACAAGTACAGCAGCCCCCATCCACTGCCTCCCAGGCGCACAGCAGGGAGCTGGACGGGAAGCAGGGTGGCCAGAGCTCCCACCAGGGCCCCTGTATGGGATGCCGGTGTCCCAAGCAACCACTTGGCCTGCAGCACCACAGTGCCCACCCCGCGGGTTTCCTTAGCAACCCAGAAACTCAGAGCCGCTTGTCCCGTGTGCATACGCTCTGTCTGTAAAGGACTTTTCAGAAGTCCCTGTTTTCTTCGGAGAGTGGCTCAAGGACTCTTGCACTGGTGGAGAGGATGTCTGGTTGTCAACTGTGGGTGACCCCAGCCAAGGCCAGAGCCCAGCGTCCTCGGTGGAGCAGAAGTATCTGGCATAGGGCCGGCGCCGCGGCTCACTAGGCTAATCCTCCGCCTAGCGGCGCCGGCACACCGGGTTCTAGTCCCGGTCGGGGCGCCGGATTCTGTCCCGGTTGCCCCTCTTCCAGGCCAGCCCTCTGCTGTGGCCAGGGAGTGCAGTGGAGGATGGCCCAGGTGCTTGGGCCCTGCACCCCATGGGAGACCAGGAAAAGCACCTGGCTCCTGGCTCCTGCCATCGGATCAGCGCGGTGCGCCGGCCGCAGCGCGCGGGCCGCGGCGGCCATTGGAGGGTGAACCAACGGCAAAAGGAAGACCTTTCTGTCTGTCTCTCTCTCACTGTCCACTCTGCCTGTCAAAAAAAAAAAAAAAAAAAAAAAAAAAAAAAGAAGTATCTGGCATACACGGTCAGCATCAGATACCGTGAAACGAGTGCCCACGTTTGCTGCAGAGTGGACTCAGAAATGCAGAATGGTGCTTGCTTCACTTTCCACCAAGCAAGATTTGGCCCTCAACCAACCCCCGCCCCTTCTCACCCCTGAAGTCAGCACAGAACTCCTCTCCAGGACTGGTCCAGGACACAGACTTGGGTCACCTCCCCCTGCTCCTTGCTGGAGCCCCAGGCTGTGTCTGGGCACCTCGGGCGGTGGGAAGAGGGGTCTCCTAATAGTTCAGTATGGCGGGAGAGTAGGGGGTTTGGAAAGTAAGCAGGGCTCAGTAGAGGCCCCTCTGGAGAAACACAGGAGAAAGGGCAGTTTGGGTTCCAGCTCTTTCCCAATCCGTTCCTACAGCAATTGTTTCTCTCTGTTTAAAGTATTGGGGTTTCATATAAGACTTCATTGGAAAAGAACAGGTGGGTGGGGCCGGCGCCACAGCTCACTAGGCTAATCCTCCACCTAGTGGCACCGGCACACCGGGTTCTAGTCCCGGTCAGGGCACTGGATTCTGTCCCGGTTGCTCCTCTTCCAGTCCAGCTCTCTGCTGTGGCCAGGGAAGGCAGTGGAGGATGGCCCAAGTGCTTGGCCCTGCACCCCATGGGAGACCAGGAGAAGCACCTGGCTCCTGCCTTCGGATCAGCGCGGTACGCCAGCCATGGCGGCCATTGGAGGGTGAACCAACGGCAAAAAGGAAGACCTTTCTCTCTGTCTCTCACTGTCCACTCTGCCTGTCAAAACAAAACAAAAACAAAAAACAGGTGGGTGGGCTGTGTTGCTGAAGAAAAAAAAAATCCAGTGTTGTGGGGCAGCAGATTTACAGATTTATTTATTTCTTTGAAAGTCAGAGTTACACAGGGGAGAGGCAGAGAGAGAGAGAGAGAGAGAGAGAGAGACTTCCATCCGCTGGTTCACTCCCCAGTTGGCCGCAACAGCCAGGGCTGCGCAGATCCGAAGTCAGGAGCCAGGAGCCAGGAGCTTCTTCCAGGTCTCCCACGCAGGTGCAGGGGCCCAAGCATTTGGGCCATCTTCCACTGCTTTCCCAGGCCATAGCAGAGAGCTGGATCAGAAGTGGAGCAGACGGGATTCGAGCTGGTGCCTGTGTGAGGTGGCGGCTTTACCTGCTATGCCACAGTGCCAGCCCCCTTAGTGGGTTTAAAATGAATGGAGGGTGACTGTAGACTCCGGGTCAAGACTTGGACAATTAGGGAAGAAGGAAGATGGCAGTGAGTCCAGCAAGGGTTCTTTAACTTACCCTGAGCAGCTGGGGCTCTGTGGAGGAGCTACAGACAAAAGGCCTCCGCATACCAGTGGTGGGACGCTGAGTGAGACGCCCGGGAATGACGGTCTGAGCCCGGAGCGCCTCTGTGTCTAGGAGTCAGAGACGAACAGACACTATACAGACGTACAGACGTACACGACACTACAGATGGTTTAGTGAACAACGGATAAATGTGATCACGGGAACATGTAACACTTCTGAATGGTAAAGGACAACACAGGCCTACAAAAGCCAAGCCCAGCCAGGAAAAAGAATGGGTACTGTGGGTACTGGTACTGTGGCAGAGTGGGTGAAGCCGCCACCTGCAGTGCTAGCATACCTTATGGGTGTCAGTTTGAGTCCCAGCTGCTCCACTTCCCATCCAGCTCCCTGTTAATGTGCCTGGGAAAGCAGCGGAGGATGGCCCAAGTCCTTGGACCCCTGCACCCATGTGGGAGACCTGGAAGAAGCTCCTGGCTCCTGGCTTCAGATTGGCTCAGCTCTGGTCATTGTGGCCATTTGGAGAGTGAACTAGTGGATAGAAGACCTCTCTCTCTCTAACTCTGCCTTTCAAATAAAATAGATAAATCTTAAAAAAAAATGTTTAACACATAGACTCAAGAGAGGATTAGTTGCTAGATTTCTTAAGAAACTTTAAAGAATCAGTATCAAAAAGATGCCCCACAGGGCTGGCACCATCTGGGTATTGAACCAGTGGATGGAAGACCTCTCTCTCTGCCTCTGCCTCTGCCTCTGTTGCTCTGTAACTCTGCCTTTCAAAATAAATAATTCTTTAAAAAAAAAAAAATGGCCTAAGTACCTGGGTCCCTGGTTTCAGCCTGGCCAAGCCCCAGCTATGGTGGCCATTCAGGGAACAAATCAGCAGATGAAAGATCTCTCTCTCTCTCTGCCTCTCTATCACTCTGCTTTTCAAACAAATAAATCTTTTTTTCAAGGAAAAGGGTAAAATGTAAAAATGTCCTTTATTTGCAGATGACCTGATCGAGTTCACAGAAAACCCTAAGCAATCTACAAAAAATAAAAAATAAACGCCCTCTCCCCACAGAAGCACAAAAATTCGCTAGAACTAATGAGTGATTTTAGCAAGGTTACCAGAAACAGAGGAGTTAATATTCAAAAATCAACTGTATTTCTCTAACAAGAAAAAATCGGAATTTTATATTAAAAATACCCATTATAATAGCATGAACACATGAAATACTCGGATAAATTTCACAAGATACGTGCAAGATCTTTAAGCTAAAGAAATACACTAAGTCTGAGAAACATTTCTGAGAGAAATGAAAGAAAATATAAGTAAATGGAGAGAGAAGATGTTTATGGATTGAAAAATGCCATACTTTCAGGGAGCCATTACTCTTTTTTTTTTTTTTTAAGATTTTATTTATTTGAGAGGTAGAGTTACAGACAGTGAGAGGGAGAAAGGTCTTCCATCCTCTGGTTCACTCCCCAAATGGCCACAGTGGCTGCAGCTGCACAGATCCAAAGCCAGGAGCCAGGTGCTTCTTCCTGGTCTCCCAGGAAGAAGGGTACAGGGGCCCATGGGCTAGGGCCATCTTCCACTGCTTTCCCAGGCCACAGCAGAGAGCTGGACTGGAAGAGGAGCAGCCAGTACTAGAACCTGGCGCCCATATGGGATGCCGGCGCTGCAGGCAGAGGATTAACCAAGTGAGCCACGGCGTGGGCCCCTAGGCAGCCATTACTCTTACATTGATCTAAAGATTCTGGCCAAACTCAATCAAAAGCCCAGCAAGGCTTTATATATATACGTGTATGATTTAAACTTCATAGGGATATGCAAAGAACTTAGAAGAAACAAAGAATTTTTTACAATAAACAGCAGCAGCATTTACGTCAACAGCAGGAGTTACAGTAATCAAGGCAGCATGTTGCTCCGTGGAACCCAGCAGCGTCCAGGAGAAGACTGGCGCCCATATGTGGTCAGCTGACTACATGGCACCTCTGCAGTGCACCGGGGAAAACGCTGGAGCATGGGTGCAGATCTAACAGCATGTAACACACTGCCCAGAGCTCTGCAGCTTGGTAAGAACCAACCACTCGCTGCTGCGAGTCAGGACCGTGGGAGTGGACAGAGTGTGCGACTGGCTGAGGGTCCTCCAGAAGAAGTCTGCCAGGATCCCAGCCAGGGCCACAGCTGTCGCATGCCCCAGTGGAACCCTAGGATCTGCTCCCGAGACAGCTCACTGTTGCTGCTCCCAGGACGGCCCACAAGAGCATGGCTGTTGGAAGGAGGCCTTACTTCCTCGCAGGCTATGGGCACGCGGCCTCAGCTCCTGGCCACATGGGCCAGTGATATGAGGGAAAGGCAGAGCAAGGGGAAGCCATAGTGCTTAAAACATTACCTTATTTATCTGAAAGAGTTAGAGAGAGGTGGAGACAGCGGGGCTCACGGGTTCACTCCCCAGATGGAAGTGGGAGGACATCGAACACCACCACACCTAATATGGCTGCTGACGTGTGCATTAAGGGCACACGTGCTTGTGTGGGGAGAAAACAGCATCCACATTCTGTTTGCTTCTGGAAAGTGGGAGGAAGAGGGGATGGCGTCCAAGTGGGGTACACAGGAGAATTTCACTGTAGCCTCAACACGTTACTGTTTTTACAACAGTTTTATTTTTAAAATTTGTTATGTTTTATTTGCTTGAAGGGCAGAGTTAAGAGAGGCAGAGATAGAGAGAGAGAAGTCTTCTATATGCTGATTCACTCCCCAGATGGCTGCCATCTTCCACTGCTTTCGCAGGCCATAGCAGAGACCCGGATTGGAAGGAGAGCAGCCATGACTCGAACTGGCGCCCATATGGGCTTCCGGGCACTGCAGGTGGTGGCTTTACCCACTATACCACAGCACCCACTCCAACACATTTTTTTAAAAACACCTGCAACAGGGCAGGTAAAGCCTCCACCTGCAATGCCAGCATCCTATATGGGTACTGGTTTGAGACTTGGCTGCTGCACTTCCGATCCAGCTTCCTGCTGATGCGCCTCGGAAAAGAGCAGAGAATGGTCCAAATGCTTGGGCCCCTGCCCCTGCATGGAAGACCTGGAGGAAGCTCCTGGCTCCTGGCTTTGGTCTGGCCCAGCTCCAGCCATTGCAGCCATTTGGGGACTGAACTGGCAGATAGAAGATTTCTCTGTCTCTGTCTCTCTCTATATAACTGCCTTTCAAATAAAAAACAAAGAAATCTTTTTAAAAAGACACTTTGGAAAATGGAGTTAAAAGATGAGTTTGTTGGAGGAGGGGGAGGGACCTGAAACCTGACACTTGGTAAATCTGGGGGATGCATGCAGGGCCTTGGCTGCATCATTCTGCCCGCCTTTCTGAGGCTTGAAATGCTTCCTAACAGAACAGTTTTAAGGGGCCCTTGGGGCTCAGCAAGGGGAGGTTCCTGGTGAACCTGGCTAGAAAGGTCCCCATTATTATTTGTAGCAGGGGTCACACAGGCTGCAAGCCGGCTGATTTGTAAATAAGAAGTCTTCAGAACGCAGACACACTCGTGACGTACTGCCTGTGGCTGTGTTTCACAGCTGAGCAGCTGAGACAGGTGTGCATCAGCAGGAAGCTGGGTAGGAAGTGGGGGAGCCGCGGCACCTTCTCTGTGCTAGAGATGCAGTGGGCCTTAGGGTGCGCACAGCAGGACGCTATCATGCTTCCTCCCACTAGAGGGCGGCCTGACACTTCCCTATAATGGCACAGTGGCATCTATTAACCCCAACCTCCAAATACAGCCAAGCACTGTCCTGGGGAACAAACACCACGCCGCCTAAGGTTTGAATTTATTCTATCAAGACTGTTATCAAATGTATAGAATGGGTTAACTCCTAGTCTATTTCAGGCACCACCCAGGAAGTCAAAACGTGGCGGGTGCAGGCATTTGAGGTGCAGTGGTTAAGACGCTGCTTGGGACACCCACATCCCGTATCAGGGTGCCTGGCCTGGAGCCCATGGTTCCACTCCCGATTCCAGCAAATGTGCATCCACAGGTGAAGGTTCAAATGCCTGAGTCCCTGCCACCCATGTGGAGGACACGGATGGAGCTCCCGGCTCCTGGCCTCGCCTGGCCCAGCCCCAGCTGTTGAGAGGGCATTTCGGGAGTGAACCAGTGGGTGGAAGACCTCTCTGTTTTTCTGTCATTAACTTGCAAATACAAAGCAACACAACAAAAATTATGGCAAAAACAGCCATTTGCTTCTCTCACCAACAGGTCCATAGGTCTGAATAGGAGAGATTCCTGGGGCAGACGGATCGAGATAATAAGCAGGGGACAGCGGGCCAGGACCCACCCTGGAAGCAGGAACAGGGACAAGCTTGCTTGCACGTGGATAGCAACTATGTGTCAGCCATATTGAAACAAGAGAAGAGGGGCTGGTGCTCTGGCCTAGTGGGTTAGGCCTCTGCCTGCAGCGCTGGGGGCAAGGGACATGTGGTGCAGGAGGAGGAGAGAGGGCACGATGACCTGTGCCCAAGGTCATGCCTTCTGTGCCGGTGCCCCTGCACAGAACAGCAAGCCTCCAGCCGGCAGTGACTTAGCACAGGGAGACCAGAGAGGACAGTGGGGGAAGCCACTCCCAACCGGGTGGACCTTGCGAGAAAGCTGTAGCGGCGGCCCTTCCTTGGTGGGCCCAGGACAGGAGACACGGGAAACCAAGTCTGCCCAGTCTCCTCCGGGTAAGGACGGCGACTGTGGACACGGGGACACAGGGACCACGCCGCGGCTGCCTCTGCCTCTCTACAGCAGCAGCTCTGGGTGCACAGACACGGTACGAGGGGCAGCAGCAACACCGTAAGGGCAGGGAGATGGGAAAAGGCAGCGTGTGGCTTCCATCCTGTACTCTCCCCACTTCTCTTCAGTTCATATCAGGAGTGAGCGGAGTTTCCTTCCTCACTTTGTACTTTGGGTTGAGTGTGTCTTGAGCTGCAGGTCTCCTCTCCCGAGTCACATTCAAGGAGTTTGTCTTGAAAATCTACACCATGGGGCCAGCGCTGGGGCCTAGCGGATAAAGCCACTACCTGCAGTGCCAGCATCCCATATGGACACAGATTTGAGTCCTGGCTGCTCCACTTCGGATCCAGCTCTCTGCTGTGTTCTGTGTCCTGGGAAAGCAGAAGATGACCCAAGTCCTTGGGCCCCTGTACCCATGTGGGAGACCTGGAAGAAGCTCCTGGATCTTGGCTTCGGATCAGTGCAGCTTCAGCCCTGCAAGAAACTCCTGGCTCCTGGCTTCAGCCATTGTGGCCAACTGGGGAGTGAACCTGCGGATGGAAGACCTCTCTCTCTCTGCCTCTCCTTCTCTCTCTGTGTAACTCTTTCAAATAAATAAATAAATCTTAAAAAAAAAAAAAAAAAAGAAAAGAAAAGAGAATCAGCCCGGTGCCTCAGTGGCAGGTGTTAACACACTGTATCAGACACAATCACCCGCTCGCCTGGGGACACAACTGGACATCCCCTGGGGACCAGATGGCGGAGGATCTTGTGCAGTGGCATTAGTGGGGTCACGTGACCCAGACAGACACATGACCCAGATTCTGGCCTGCCAGGCTGACTCCGCCCCTCCTGCTGCCACCAAGGCCTTTGCTCACTCACAGGTCTTCTGAGACGGCCTGACAGCTGCCCCTCTCTGAGACCAAACACGGGGCAGAGGTGGGGCAGGGGGTGACTGACAGCACTTGGTGTCCACTGAACCTGCAGGCCGTCTGACATTCACAGCAACCGGCTAAGTGCATTCTCCCATGAGCTGCTCCCACTCCCTGGAGGGTGGACGGCCTCCCCTCTTCCCTCCTTGACACAGGGCACAGCAGACGGAGGGCTCTCAATGCGCATTCACACACTGGTGCATGAGTGCCCATTTCCCTCTCCAGCGGGCGCTCCCAGGAGTCTGACTCCCCTGTATTGGTGCTGCCTGCCGGGAGGCCATCGACGGTCAGGGCGATGTTTGAGGCCATGCCAGAGCGAGGGCTATAAACAGCCCCTGCTATGCAATGCCAGCTTATTCTAGGCCAGAGGCCCTGCATGTGCCAGACCTATACTCCTGTTTAATCCTCCCAGCAATCCTGCTGCAAACCCAGCCGGGAGGGGAGAGGCCGAGGCTGGTCACAGGCAGAGGAGGCCCCGAGGGAATCGGCCAGATGAGGAAGATGGGGGGGCGTGGCTCGTGAGCCAGCATGAAAAGGCAGACGGGGCTAATGGGCAGGTCCTTCGGCAGGAGGGTCTGGGCCGTGCACTGGGCTGAGACTCACTGCTGGCTACACAGCGGGACCAGGAGGCCTAACACACAAATGAGCAGGACTTTCAACACCAGCACCTTGAATGTGAGGCTGCGAAAATAAGAAGCCATGCCTTCCTCCTGCCGCTTCCCAAGACGACAGTGTAAAATGCCACAAGGGGGCGCCTCCAAACGTTTCTAGGTAGGGGTGGGGTCAAGCCGCGGTTCACGCTGCTGGGGTCCCGTGTCATAGTGCTGGCTGGAGTCCCGCTGCTCCAGATAGAGTTCCCAGCTCCTGGCTTTGGTCTGGCCCAGACCTGGCTGTTGTAGCCATTTGGGGAGTGAACCAGCAGGTCCTCCCCCTCGCTCCCTCCCTCTCGAATGCTCTACCTTTCAAATAAATAAGTCTGTCTTTAAAATGGAATTAAAAGGTGAGTTTGGGGCACATGTTGTAGCACAGAGGTTAAACAGGCACTCAAGACACCTGTACCCCTTACAGGAGTGTCTGCATCAAGTTCCAGCTACAAGCAGAGTAGCTTATGATCCAGCTTCCTGTTAAAGTGCACCCTGGGGGGCAGCAGATGATGGGCTCAAGTCCTGGGGATCCTGAAACCCCCACGGGAGACCAGGATTGAGTTCTGGGTTTCTGGCTTCAGCCCAGCCAGGCCCGGTGGGGAGTGAACCAGCAGAGGAAAAATCTCTTTCTCTGTTGCTCTACCTTTCAAGTAAAATTTAAAGAAAATTATTTTTAAAGGATAAGTTTATTTAAAGTTTTCTTCATTAAAAAGACGTTTTTAATGTGGCACAGCAGGCTAAAGCCCTGGCCTGCAGCACTGGCATCCCCTATGGGGGCTGTTTGAAGTCTCAGCTGTTTCACTTCTGACCCAGCTCTCTGCTATGACCTGGAAAACAGTGGAAGATGGCCCAAGTGCTTGGGCCCCTACACCCATGTGGGAGACCCAGAAGCAGCTCCTGGATCCTGGCTTTGGATTGGCTCAGCTCTGGCCATGGCAGCCATTTGGAGAGTGAACAAGCAGGTGGAACACCTCTCTTTGTCTTTATCTGTCTCTCTCTCTTTTTTATTTGACAGAATTACAGAGAGAGAGAGAGAGAGAGAGAGAGAGAGAGAGAGAGAAAGAGAGAGGTCTTCCACCTGTTGGTTCACTCCCTAAATGGCCGCGATGGACGTAGCTGCGCTGATCCGCAGCCAGGAGCCAAGTGCTTCCTCCTGGTCTCCCATGCAGGTACAGAGGCCTAAGCACCTGGGCCATCCTCCACTGCTTTCCCGGGCCACAGCAGAGAGCTGGACTGGAAGAGGAACAACCCGGGACAGAACCCAGTGCCCATATGGGATGCCGATGCTGCAGGCAGAGGATTAGCCAAGTGAGCCACGGTGCCGGCCCTCTCTAACTCTTTCAAATAAATAAAATAAATGTAAAAAAACCACGACAATGAAAATGTTTAATGTACATATTTTGAAAGGCAGAGATAGATATCTCCCATCCACCAGTCCACTCCCCAAATGGCTTCGACAGTTTGGGCTGGGTCAGGCTGAAGCCAGGAGCTTAGAGCTCAACCCAGCAGAAAAGCAACTGCTATTCCCTTGAGTCAAATGGCTGGGAAGAGGAAGCCAAATCACAGGCCAGAACCCTCTGAGAGGAAGCCACGCCTTTCCCCTCCCTCCAGGCACTTCAGAGACCACAGATAAAGCTGTGTTGACCTTGTACCCACCCAAGGAGGCAGCTCTCCCCTCCCTGCACGCACGGAAGCTAGGCGGTGGGACAGAGCCCTCCTGATTATCCTTAACCCGCAGCAACTGAACAGTAGTAAAAAAAAAAAAATGATGCCAATCCCCTCTCAGATAGAGTGAGGAACTAGAAAAAGGGATTTTTTTTTTTTAAACTGAGCGTCTGAAGTCTTGGCAGTGCCTTCCAGCTGGCCCACGTGTGACAACAGTCAGAACCAACACGGCAGTGAGCTGGGCAGCACACGGTGGGGCAGGCTCCATCCACTGCGCCCCAGTGTCAGCCCCAAGTCTATCTTTTTTTTTTTTTTTTAAGATGATAAAGCAGGACAACAACAAAGGTGTTAGGAGCTATGGAATAAGGATCGTAGAGCTTAAGAACGTCACTAAGTGAACACTCTCGAAACAAACTGAAAAAGTCCCATAAGAGACACAAGAAAGAACTAAATTCAAATTTCTGAACTAAAAATTATAGTAACAAAGTAAAAATCTCACTGGATGGGCTCAAACTGGATGGAAATACACCCAAAGAGTCACTGAGCTTGAAGGCAGGCCAGCAGAAACTATTCAGTCTGACCACCAGAGGAGAAAACATAGAGAAGAATGAATACATGGTCGTGAGACAGCAAAGGCTGCCCACTCGTGTGCTGGAGAGGAGGAAAGAGTGGGGCGCACAGGAAGCATTCCACAAAATGGCTGAAGACTTCCCCAACTGGGCCAAGGACATCAACCTGCCAATTCAAGAACATGAGCGCACTCTGACGGGATAACCCAAACAGATCAGGGTCCAGACACATCACAATCAAATGAAAATTAAAGATAAAGAAAAAAATCCTGAAAGCAGCTAGGGTGGCACGTGGGTGGCAGGGTCCCAAGCACTTGGGCCATTCTCTGCTGTTTTCCCAGGTACATTAGCAGGGAGCTGGATCAGAGATGGAGCAGCCAAGACTTGAACTGGCCCCCATATGGGAAGCCAGCATTGCAGAAGACAGTTTAACCTGCTATGCCACAACGCCAGTCCCTACGAAACATTTTTAAAATTCTGAAAGGAAATAACTGATGACTCAGGATTCTATTTCCCCTGAAAATATCTTTCAGAAATGAAAATGAAATACAGATATTATGGGATGAAGGAACACGAACAGACTGCTCGCATCAGACCTGCTCCACTAGAAGTGGAAAGGAAACAATAACTTGGAGCATCGGGAGTGGAGAAAACCCAATAATGAGGGTAAATAACTGGGTGAGTATAATCTCTGGAGTTTTAAAAAAATGGGTTTAGGGGGCTAGCACTGTGGTGTAGTGGGTAAAGCTACCGCCTACAGTGCGGCATCCCATATGGGCGCTGGTTCGAGTCCCAGCTGTTCCTCTTCCGATCCAGCTCTCTGCTGAAGCCTGGGAAAGCAGTAGAAGATGGCCCAAGTCCTTGGGACCCTGCACCCACATGGAAGATGCTGAAGAGGCTCCAGGCTCCTGGCTTTGGATGGGTGCAGCTCTGGCCATTGTGGCCAATTGGGGAGTGAACCAGCGGATGGAAGACCTCTCTCTCTCTCTCTCTCTCTCTCTCTCTCTCTGTGTGTGTAACTCTGACTTTCAAGTCAAATAAATAAATCTTTAACAAATTTAACAAATTTAAACAAATTTAAAAAATAAAATAAAAATTTAAAAAAATGGGTTTAGATGGAAGACAGTAAGATTGTAACATTATCCCATGTGGTTCCCAGAGGTGATATTTAGGACAACAATGTCACAAATGGCCACAACAGCCAGGGCTGGGCCAGACTGAAGCCTGAACCCCAGAGCTCTATCTGGGTCTCCCGCATGCGTGGCAGCGGTCCAAATACTTGGGCCATCTTCAGCTGCCTTCCCAGGCACATTTAGCAGAGAGCTGGATTGGAAGCGGAGCAGCTGGGACTCAAATTGGCACTCTGATACAAGATGCCGGCACTGCAGGTGGCGGCTTAGCTCGCTGTGCTACAACAGTGACCCTCCAAAATTATATTACACATAAATCTTCCAAACACATCAATCAAAAGGACAGAGATTGTCAGCACCACCCCTCCCCCCCCCCACCCATCACTCAAGGCAGCAGAGCTGAGGCCACGGGGATCCGTTCCTCCACGGAAGCCACGGCTGAGCTGGAAGGAGTGACATGATCAGTCAGCTTGGAATTCGGGAACGTGACCAGGAACTCCCAACTCCCAGAGGGGTACTCAGGGCGACAGAGGGAGAGAGGTCTGGTCCTTCACGAGTGGCACGGGCAAAGCAGGCAGCACCTCCCAGTCCGCAGCCCTGCCGCAGTGGGTGATGCCAGGGCAGGCAGAGGAGGCCCTGGAAGTTCCGGTTTCTGCGTTTTGGTCAGTCTGATGGCTCTCAGAGAACCAGCGCAGATGCCGGCCTTGGCTACTTCGACTCCCTCAGCAGCAGTGGCTTCCTCCTGGGGCACCATTCAGATTTCACAAGGCAGAACCCGCCTCTGCCTGCCCTGTTTGGAGATGGACATTTAGGGAAATCTGTGTGTGGTCACCAGCCGGCTGCAGAGATAATGGGACAGAAACTTCAGTGACCACATGAGGGCACTGCACAAGTTCATGGAAAAATGAATTAAAAGGTGTCTGTTCTGCAATACACGCTGAAATCTATGCATGCTTTTCTTTCACACAAACACAAGGAATTTATACTTTGCAAAGACAGTTTGGAAAAGTAATAAAAGAAGAGCTCCAGCCCTTAGCAAGCAAAATTTAGCAACTCCCTGGGGCTTGTTACCACATTCTGACACATTATGACTCAACAAAGTAACTACAGCCTGCCTCAGGAAGAAAGGGAGAATTCAACAGAAACTGTTTCTGAGGAAGCCCAGACTGTCTGCTCAGACTAAAACATTATTAGGAAAATGTTTTCAAGAGTTATTTATTTGAGAGACATGGAGAAACCCAGAGAGAGAGAGCGCGCGAGAGCGAGCGAGCTCCCATCTGCCGGTTTACTCCACACACGTCTGCACTGGCAAGGGCTGGGCTAAGGCTGAAGCCAGCAGCTGGGACTCAATCCAGGTCTCCACGCGGGCCACAGGACCCGGTTACCTGAGCCCTCCCAGGGTCCCTCCCAGGGTCTGTGTGAGCAGGAAGCTGCAGTCAGGAGCCGGGGGGCGGGCGGGGAACCCGGGTGATCACTGACGCCATAAATAAGAGTGTCAATGGTTAAATCAACAACAGGAGTCACTGTGCATTTACTCCCCATGTAGGACTTCTGTCCTTAATGAGCTGTACTATGAGAATTAACGGTAAAACTAGTCTTCAAACAGTACTTTATACCTTGTGTGTCTGTGTGGGTGCAATCTGTTGAAATGTTTACTCAGTATAGAGTTGATCTTCTGTATATAAAGATAATTAAAAATGAATCTTAATGAAGAATGGGAGGGGAGAAGGAGTAGGAGGTGGGATGGTTTGGGGGTGAGAGGGTAGGTATGGGGGGAAGAACCACTATACTCCAAAAGTTGTACCTACGAAATTTATATTTATTAAATAAAAACTTTCCATAAAAATTTTAAAAACAGGTTTTCAAAAGTTTAAAGAGTTATGCTAATTGCACAAAAACTTAGGTAGTAATTTATTTGTATGTTTCTTTATTAAAATACTTTGATAAATAAAAAAATTACTAGGCTAAAGGTCCAACCATCATCCAACAACTTTAGATAACTCATCTCAGATATGCCCAATACAGAGACTCAAAGTCAGGAAAATAGTGGATGAACAAAATGAGAAGATCAATAAAAAGAATTATAGAAGTAAGCCAAAATTAAGTACTTTAACAGAAATGAAAACCCCACTGGAGGCCTCCATCAATATGATGATGTATGTAGGTGCAAGGAGGAAGGTCCCTAAAATAAAACGGTCTACCTAGGTTAAAAGGAAACAAGGATAAACATGGCATCCTGGGAATACCAGTAAGGAGAAAGCTGGAATAGTCCTACTAACCGTCAAAGTGTCCCTCAGATAAAGGAAAGCCACGGACAATGAGGAAAGGGGTCCGAGCAATCCCGAGGTAATACGCCAGTGCAGCTTCGAAACACATGAAGACGGGCGGGTGCTGTGGCACAGTGGGCTAAGCCTCCGCCTGTGGCACCAGCATCTCATATGGGTGCTAGTTCATGCCCCAGCTGCTCTACTTCTGATCTCTCTGTTATGCCCTGGGAAAGCAGTAGAAAATGGCCCAAGTCCCTGGGCCCCTGCACCCACGTGGGAGACTTGGAAGAAGCTCCTGGCTCCTGGCTTCAGATCCACTGGTTGGTTCCAGTTGGGTTGTGAACCCAGCAGATGGAAGACCTCTCTCTCTGTCTCTCCCTCTTTCTGTCTGTAACTCTACCTCTCAAATAAATAAATCTTTTATATATATATATATATATATATATATATATATATATATATATATATATAGTGTGTGTGTGTGTGTGTGTGTATATAAAATGAAAAAATTCAAAAAAACTCACAGAACTGAAAGGGGAAATAAACAAATACACAATTATACTTGGGGACTTAAAGATCTCTGTCTCAGGGACTGGCACTGCGGATAGTGGGTAAAATGATGTCTGGCTGTAGCACCGGCATCCCATATGGGCGCCGGTTGGACTCCTGGCTGCTCGACTTCAGATCCAGCTCTTTGCTAATCCACCTGGGAAGCAGCAGATGATGGTGCAGGCTCTTGGGTCCCTGCTGCCCACGTGGAGTTCCGGGCTCAGTCCCAGCTATTATAGGCATGTGGGGGGCGGATCGGCGGATGAAGATCTCTCTGTATCATCACAGCCAGCATGGCCTGCTCCTACCTGGGTGTAGGGAGGGCGTCCCTGACCACCTCATGAAAACCAGCGACTTTCTACTCTGCTGTTTCCCATGGTCACCATCACCACCTACACATCTGCTTTAGTGCCCATCCATTCTTGAAATAAACCGTCAACCTCACGCGGATAAGGCCTTTAGTTCCCTGCTTTATTCTCACGCCTAACGGTGTCAACCACAGAACCGACAGGCAGCAAGTGACTTTCAAATGCATGCGACACACACGTTCCCGTTCCGACAGAAGCATGGAATGAAGGCTTTGTGGGATGGCTCAGCAGCGTGGGAGTCACGGCTAAAAATACCCAGGTTGGGCCATTGACTGCAGTGGTTTGGAAACGTTGTCCTACTTAAAAAGGGAACCTACTTTCCGACGGAAGCACAGTATTCAAAAAGAGGTAAAGGGAAAGACCGTCACAGGGCTGGAAAGTCAGAAACTCCCCATTCAGCGTCTGCGCCTTCCGCCCTTTGAACTTTGAAAGCCGCCCAGGGGCAGGCAGGGAAGGTGCGGCTGGGGCACCCATAAGCCCCGTATGCTGGTGCCTGGGTTTGAGTCCTGGCTCCGACTTCCTGCTCAGGGAGGCAGCAGGTGATGTCAAGCAGTTGGGTTCTTGTCACCCACGTGGGAGACGTGACCAGATTCAGTAGGCTGAACAACAGCAGAGAAAGACAAGGACCAAAGAGGAGGCTGTTGGGATAGACGCCATTTAAAATACACATGCAGGGGTGGGGGCGGGGGTGCAGAGAGCCCAGGGGACGAGAGGAACTGAGTGATGGAGACAGCTGACTAGGGCCGCACCTCCCAGCGCCATGTGGCTGGCGAGGCACCAACTCCGTCCGTTTCAGGCCTTAGTGACAAGGACCCAAGACAGGCAGCCGCTACCACAGCCGACTTCGTATCCAGACGTAGTTTGAGGTGGAAAACGGGCACAGCAAGCCGCCCTGGGGCTGGCTGGCGCTGTGGTGTAGCGGGTAAAGCTGCCGCCGCCTGCGATGCCAGCATCCTTTATGGGCGCTGGTTCGAGTCCCAGCTGCTCCTCTTCCGACCCAGCTCCCTGCGGATGCACCTGGGACAGCAGTGGAAGATGGCTCGAGTCCTTGGGCCCCTGCACCTGTGTGGGAGACCCGGATGGAGCTCCTGGCTCGTGCCTGGCCGAGCCCTGGCTGGTGCGGCCATTTGGGGAGTGAACCAGTGATGGAAGATATCTCTCTAAAACTCTTTAAATAATAATAATAATAATAATAATAATAATGCCAGCTGCCTCCATCTGGAGGCACACAGGAGCATTTGAGAGCCATGCAGACCATCTTGGTAACCATGGTGCCGCATCGGGGCACAGGGAACTGGGGTCGCGGAACCCGAGGGAGTCGCACATGGCTCCTCCTGGGGCGTTGGACCCTCCTTCTCCCTCGACCCCTGCAAGGCCGGCATCCACTACCTCGCCGGCGCCCACCACAGGCCGAGACGGGCTCCCAGGTTTGGAACCGGCTTACCTGGCCCTGCGACATCCAGGCGGCAGCACCGCAAGGCCCGGACCCGGCGGACCCGGCGTCCGCCTCCCCGGCCCGCCCGACCCGCAGCTCCCAGCGGCCGCGGCCAGCGCTGAAGGCGGAGGGCACCGCGTGCTCCCGACGTGCACCGCGTGCTCCCGACGTGCACCTCGTTTATCGCGTCACAGAGGGCGTCTCCCGCGAGAAGTGCGCGTCGCGCCGGTTGCCAGGCAATGAGGCCCAGAGGGGAGCGGGTCGTCATCTCGCCGACTCGGGGAACCCAGTCCGATGACTTCTTTCCCAAGTGGAACTCTCACGTCCCTTAGGAGGCGTGAATTCCTCCAAGCCGCTGGCTCCCCGGGCGCCCCGATCCCCACTGAGTAGCACCCCAGCAGGTGCCGGCTCTTGAGGGGCTTCCGGGGAGGGAGCACCCTAGTACAGCTGGAGATTCCCCACTGTTTTTATTTCATTTATTTTATTTTTTATATCTTTTTTATTTTATTTTATTTTATTTTATTTTAGAGTATAGACAATGAGAAAGAGAAACAGAGAGAGAGGTTTTCCATCCACTGGTTCACTCCCCAGATGGCCGCAACGGCTGGAGCTGCGCCGATCTGAAGCCAGGAGCCAGGAGCTTCCTCCAGGTCTCCCACGCAGATGCAGGGGCCCAAGCACTTGGGCCATCTCCCACTGCTTTCCCAGGCCACAGCAGAGAGCTGGATTGGAAGAGGAGCAGCCGGGACTCGAACCAGTGCCCCTAGGGGATGACTAGGCAGCGGCTTGACCAGCTACGCCCCAGCCCCAGCCCTTGCCTTGTTCATCTTGCCTGTGAATCCTGCCTGCTGGATTTCCCGAGATAGGGTCCCATTTCCCACTCAGGATGGCCCTAAAAGAGGGGACCTGGTTTTATTTGCCTATTTCCTACTGTCTTTTGTGAATGATAACTCAGCAACGGTCAGAGAACGGACATGCATCAAGAGGATGTAACCGTCAGGAAATTACTCATTTTCAAAAGAATTTGAGGGGCCGGTGTTGTAACATAACAAGCCTATGACTCTGCCATCCTATATGGGTGCCAGTTCCCGTCCCGGCTGCTCCACTTCCGATCCAGCTCCCTGCTAATGGCTTGGAAAAAGCAGTAGAGGATGGCTCAAGTCCTTGGGCCCCTGCACCCACGTGGGAGACCCAGAAGAAGCTCCTGGCTTCGGATCAGCCCAGCTCTGGCCATTGTGGCCATTTGGGGAGTGACCCAGTGGATGGAAGACCTCTGTCATCTCTGTCTCTCTCCCTCTTTCTGCCTGTAACTCTGCCTCTCAGATGCCTCGCAGCAGCCCCTACGCTGTCAGTGTCGTCACGCGCATTTGCCACAGTGGCTCCGTGTCACTCCTGGAAGTGCTGTCCTCCTGGTTTTTCCAAGCCCCTGATTCTCTCCCTACTTCTCAAGGGCCTTCTTAAGATGCCTGGTGAACTTAGCCCCCTGTCCTGGAATTCCTCAAGTTTCCATTCCGGAAGCTTCTTTCTGCACCCCCCTCCCCACACCCCTGCCTTCTCAACTGTAGTTTCAGTTGCTTTCAAATTCTCATTGGCTGACTTAGAGTTCCAGGGCCCGACTGGGTGACCCCGCTGAGACCATGCCCCTCTCCCACGTGGTTGGCACCACCAGTTCCAGGTTATCCTTTGGTTTCTGATGTGCACGTCTGTCTTTCTACCCACAAAGGTCCTAAAAGAAGATACTTGGTTCTTTCAGGGGTAGCCCTCTCTGGTACACCCCATCCAAGCCAAGGCCTGTCCATTTGACATTGTACCCGTCTTTGCAGCCGGCCATTTCTCCCCATCTCTCCGGCTCATCTCCCCTTCCTCCGCCGTTCCCGGGGACTGTCACACTAGCCTCCTTACTGAGTTTCCTTCCACCTCCTCCTGCACATTGCAACCAGAACGGTCTTTTCAAAAATGCCTAATTCATCCTGTCGCTCCTTTGCCGAAAGCCTATCAATGTCTTTCCATTGTCCGGCTGACCTGCCCCTCGCCTTTCTGTCCAGATTCCTCTTTTTATTTTATTTTATTATTTTATTTTTTGCCAGGCAGAGTTAGACAGTGAGAGAGAGAAAGAGAGTTATAGACAGTGACAGAGAGAGACAGAGAGAAAGGTCTTCCTTCCGTTGGTTCACTCCCTTAATGGCCACCACGGCCGGTGCTGCGCCGGATCTGAAGCCAGGAGCCAGGTGCTTCCTCCTGGTCTCCTATGCGGGTACAGGGCCCAAGGACCTGGGCCATCCTCCACTGCCTTCCTGGGCCACAGCAGAGAGCTGGACTGGAAGAAGAGCAACCCGGGACTAGTACCCAGGGTGCCGGTGCCGCAGGCGGAGGATTAGCCAAGTGAGCCACGGCGCCGGCAGAGATTCCTCTTGTAGTGTCTGGGCTCCAGCCTCTCTTTAGGGTCCCCCCGCCTACATGCAGCCCCTGATACTGGGAGCGGGCTCTCTCTTGTTGCCTAGGTAACACCTCCTCGGCCTTTGTCTTAGCGCAACAATTTCTGTCCGGGAAGCTTTTCCAGACTTCTCCTGGTTTGCTCTCAGAACACTCGATGACTTTCCTTCCTTGCCAAGTTCAGTGTGGTTATGCTGCTGCTTTCTTATTATTGGATTGTGTTACACTTCCCTCAATAGCCTGTGCGCTCCAGTAGGGAGCGGCCAGGTCTATTTTTGCCGCGTTCCTGGTGTCTGCCACATTAGAGAATAAAGCATGAATTGGTGAACGCAGTTTTCGATGACAGGGAACATAAAGGTCTTATCTTTGACAATTTCAGGGCCCGCACAATGGATGGATGCACACAAGGGTGTAAGATGTCTACGAATGCAGAGTTCAAGGGGATCCATTCATCCACCCATTCATTCACTCCCAAGTCACATTGAAAGGGCTCCACACCAGGCCGGCGCCATGGCGCACTACGTTAATCCTCCGCCTGCGGCGCCATCATCCCATATGGGCGCTGGGTTCTAGTCCCGGCTGCTCCTCTTCCAATCTAGGTCTCTGCTGTGGCCCGGGAGGGCAGTGGAGGATGCCCCATGGGTGCCTGCACCCGCGTGGGAGACTAGGAAGAGGCTCCTGCCTTCAAATCTGCGCAGCGCTGGTCTGGCCTCCCACTCATCCATCTCAACCTGTGTTCCTTCTCACATTGGCAGCCCCTCTTCCAAAGCCCTAGGCAATTCTGTCCCCTATTTGTATAAATCCTATCCCCCCAAAACGCCCCTCCCCCATCAAGGCCATCATTCTGGTGGCCTGAGCTTATCACTCGTCTCAGCAGTCCGCCGGCCAGAGCGAGCGACTTAGCCAGGACTGGCCCATAGAACCCCACCCAGGAAGACCTCTCAGGCCGAGTACCACAGCCCTGGGGGCACCTGATCACGGCCACAGCAGGATGTTGAGGGCCAGTTCACCCCTGGGGGGAAGGAGGCCTCTGCCTGGAGAGCATGGCTGGCCGGGGCCACAGCTGGACCCGGAGGGGACTCAGAAAACCTCCACAGGGTGGGGGGCGTCTCCAACACAGTCCTGATGCCTGGCCTTCTGGACACCTGAGCTCTGGGAGTGACCAGCCGGACAGGTGTGCCCAAGAACCGTCCACTCTCTTGGTGGTGTGCAAATGGGGCAGGCTCACCTTGGCACCGTGCCATGGCGCGCAGGGCTCAGGCCTCCAGGTTTCTCCACATCTGCTTCCCACCGGGCACTTCCAACACCAGCTCCTGGCTACTTTCCTTTCTGTCCCTTACGAGACGTGTCACCATCACCGGGGCCAACTCCGCTTCCCCACCCCCAGCTCTTCTTCTGCTTTGCATCTCTCGCCAGGAGGCACCTTTGGTTTCACACCAGGCAGCACTGGGTTGTAGCCAGTCTGATGGCAGAAACCAGCCTGGTTCCGCCGGTCCTCTCCTAGCCGCACCTTGCCCTGAGCCTTGCTCTAACAGCTCTGCCCTCAGCAGTCACACCTGATCTGAAGGCAGCAGGCTTCATGTTCACCTCTAGGGTGGGGAGGGAGCAGCCCCGGCCTGATTCCTGATTGCAGGGAGAGACCTGCTCCTGGGGCTCTGGTACTCAGGAGCCAACTGGCCACCTAGGTGCTTGCTCTGTCATCACTGGCACGGGCAGTGCTGCGATCTGAGTAGTGCCCTCTCCCCATCTCATGCAAGGGTTTAAGCCCCAAGTCCTCTGTTAATGTCACTATGAAGGCGGAACTTAATCCATGCTGGCATTTAGTAAGGAGCCCACCATGTGCTGCCCAGTGAGGCCGTTCGCCCGCCGTGCAACAATACAGCTAGAGGGGCGCTTCCAAGCTCCCTGGGGCCATGCTGTTTGGATTTGCAGCTAAGTCAACCTCTTATCTAGTT
Organism: Oryctolagus cuniculus; assembly: GCF_964237555.1. Lineage (NCBI taxonomy): Eukaryota > Metazoa > Chordata > Mammalia > Lagomorpha > Leporidae > Oryctolagus > Oryctolagus cuniculus. The sequence goes on from NC_091450.1 coordinate 50,699,254, forward strand.
AGCCTGCCCTCAGGCATTTCGTTATAGTCCTGAAAAGCTGACCAATGGGACAGGGCCCCTCTCAAAGGGGCTGGAACTGCACCAGGTGAAGAGTGTTGTACCAGAGTGCGGGTTCCAGTCCCAGCCACTCCACTTCCCATCCAGCTGCCTGCTAACGTGCGTGGGAAGGCAGCAGAAGATGGCCCAGGTACTAGGGCCCCTGCTCCCGACATGGGAGACCTGGAGGGTGATCCAGGCTCCTGGCTTTGGCCTGGCTCAGCCCCAGACATTGCAACCATTTGCGGGGAGTGAACCAGTGGATGGAAGTGTGCTTGCCAGCCATCTTTCTGTGTGCCATTTAGCCTTTCAATTAAATCTTAAAAAAAAAAAAAAAAAAAGGCGCAAGCAAATGTTTCTAGGATCTGTTCCCGCAGGTGCAGAGCTACGTGGACCGCATGAATTTGGGGGCATAAATGCCAAGTTTTCAGATTCTCTCTGGCTGGCTGACGACCACAACTCTTCACCACCAGGCTGAAATATTTATTTGAAAAAAAAAAACGGAAAACACAGATGCACTGTATTATACAAAGAAAGGTCTGGAGAGCATAACAAAAGTATCATTGGAAGAAAAACAAAGGCCAGTGGCTACCTGTCCTGGGCAGGCGAGCACTCGGTGACAAGTGAAGTTCATGGGAACTATCCTAATGCAAAAGTGGGAGGAGAGGTCACCAACGGAAGAAAAAAACAAACCAATCCCAACCCTGCAAACCTCAGCGAAAGTCTGTGGTTAAGTTCGAGACGTGCGTGTCACCACCAAGATGGAACCGAACCCCTCGCTCCGCCCCCGCGGGTGGTAACCGGGTTCATTTAGGGCCTTCAAACCTGAGGTAGTTGAGGGTCACCTGCAAAACACATTCTGGAAGGATCCACTCAGAATGGGACCCGATGGTGTCCACCCGCAGGGCTGTGGCTCCTGGGGCAGGTGGGGACTGGTCCCATGTCTGCTGTGGCCCTGGGCGATGGAGGAGCAGATCCACCCCTGGCTGGGGGGTGGTGGCTTTCTACGCTACGGGTGGTGCAGTCTCTGGGGGGCCAAGGATGGCAGAGAAAGACCACTGCCACCCTGGCAGGAAGGCCAGCCCAGGGGCTGAAGGCTGTCCTTGGCAGGGGGGGCTTCCAGAGACTTGGAGAGGTCGCAGCAGGTGGCAGGGCGTCTGTTACCACTGTTGTCGGCCAGTTCCTCCATCCTGGAGCCGAGAGGCCAACGCGCGGGGATCTGAGCCGCACGACACGGCCGCTGTCAGCCCAGCGCTACCTGGTATAAACCTCGCTGTCTGACTTGGTAGCCGAAACAACTGCAAGAAAGATGTGCTCTGGACAGTGTGCGTGGGTCTTCCAGCCTCTGGGGTCGGGCCTTGTGTTTCATGAGCGAGCCTCGAGCCACCGCTGTCGCAGTCTAAATTATCTGCTTTCAATGCCTCGCTTGGATATAAAACGACCCACAAAGGTAGGTCTCATATTGTTTTTTTTTTTTCCCCTTGCTATTTACACAGATTTCCTTATTCTAACAGGATTAGAATACTGTATTACAAAATTAAATAACATGTATTTCAAGCGTATTCATTCCCAAGGTGTAATTCTGTTGCCGCCCTGTCTTGTCCTGACCCACACACGCTTCGGTCCCCAAAGAGACCCGTGACACTTCTGTCACTGCTGGCACCCAGGGACTCAGCCCAGCTGCGTGAGGTTCATTTTTTTAGCTTTCAGACGCCACTTCCTGTTTCAATCCAAGGCAGCACATGCTGACGCTCACAGTCTGTTTTAGACTAGCCGAGGCCTGGCCCTTGGATTCTGGTTCAAGAACGGAGTGGTTTCCACGCTTGGCTGGCGCCGAGGTAACCACACTACGTCAGATGGCTGTTGCCTTGCATGGCGCTGCCTTGGCGTGCGCTCCTGTCTGAGTGCCTTCTCGGCTGTTCCATCACTCAGGCTGAGCCCAGGGAGGTTTACGAAATTATCATGGCTTCTTTTAGAGGGAGTGTTATCATATGGAGACTACCGTCTGGTTACGATCAAACACATCAGATAGCCTTCCCTGCCACTGGCGACGTGGAACACGTGGCTGAGCGGCCGTGACTGCCAGGATGGGCGTGAATGGCACAGCCGAGTCAAGGCTGCCACACACTGCTCCCCGGGACGGACGAACGCGGAGTGCGAAGGCTGCCCGGCATGCACCCTGGACACCTCCGTGGCCTGGCCCGGAGGTTCCTGGGCCTGAGTACGGGAATCAGAGTTCTCGGGAGAGAGTTTTGTGAGTGTCCCACTTAGAAAATGCAGAGACGAAGAGTTGGGAGGGGGAGGGAGTTGGTTCACAGTGATCAGACAGAAGTCTCACAACCTGTCACGTGGCGAAGCTGAGCACTGTTCCTTGGGACAGGTCCTGGGAAGCTGGCTACGACCTAGGAGCTGCTACAGAGAAGGAAGACGTTGTTTTTCTTTTTTCTTTCTTTTTTTTTTTTTCTGAGCTCAGAAGGGCACTTAAATGTTGGGGTCCGTTTGGGAGAGGAAAAGTGCTGGCAGGCCGCCTGCCTGGAGGAGGCTGCTCCCGTTGCCCTCATCCTGTTGTGGGACGGCAGGCTGGAAGCAGTTGGAGCAGTGGCTACCCCATCTTGTGTTCCCAATCCAAACGCTCCAAGGAAGCCGCGTTCTCTGGGGGTGGGGGTGGGGGTGGGGGGGTGGCTGGGCGGGGGTGCAGGCCAGCAACAGTCCGGGAGTGGCATCTCGGGCCTCGTTTGGGTGCCCTGCCGACAATGTCACAGGGCAGGGCAGCAGTGCAAACCTTAACAAGGCCACACCTGAGACCCCGATGGCTCCCAGAGTCCTTGCTGCTCCCAGGAGGTTAGGAATAAATACGACAGGGCCCGGCCCAGCCCAGCACTGGGGGGTGCTCCTGATGCGGGCAGGGCTGTCCGACCGTTGGGGTCTAGCCAACGGGTAGAACGTGGAACTGTTCAGAGGGTGCCGCGGCAGACATGTGGCCGAGGAAGTGGCCCGGCTCTCTCCGAAGGCCCTGCTGGGCGGGCCGGGGCACGGACTAGCTCTGGAGTGGGGGGAGCTGCGCTGTCACCCTTGGCCGCTCCATTCAAGCACACGTGGGAAGGTTTTGGAGCCCCCCAGGAGCTGGCCCCCGAAGGCCTGGGCTGGGTGTGCGGCTCCATCCACTCGTCCTGGGACCCTGTCACCCGCGAGGCTGGACAGAGGCTTTCGGCTGGGGTGCGGCTTTAGGGACCAAAGGCACTCGCTCTGTTTCTGCCTCTGTCACCAACCCTGGCGAGCGGCCTGGGCTGCCCAGCGCATGCTCAGCAGGACACCCAGCAAGGAGGTGGCCGGGGTGGAGCACCAAGGTGACGCCCGAGCAGCACCGTGGCTGTGACTGCCGTGGCGTGGGGGCCCCCAGGCAACCCGGAGCGCCTGGGCTGCGGGTGGGAGCCATCGCCACGGTGTTCACAGCCTGGACACTCCTGCCATTGCCGACAGCACAGACCCAGTGCAGCGTCCTAGGCTGGAATACCCACCAGCCCTCGGACACGCACGAGTTTGTGCCTGTGATGAAACGGAAAAGGCTGAGAAGAAGAAGGGAAAAAAAAACCCCACACACATATACACATACACACAGAAAAGGAAAGGCGTGGGCTCTCCCCTTGCCACGCTGGCCACACGTGCACCCCGGAAGGAGGCTGCTGACCACTGCGGGGTTCAACCAGAGGGGCGTTGGCTGCCAGGGAGCCGCGTGTGCCCACCTCTTTGGACCTGGGCTTGCTCCCCGGCTTGCACAGGCCGGCCCAGACGCTCGGGACGCGGGTGGCAGGTTTGCACAGAGAGGGTGTCAGGGTGCGGGGCGCCTTTGCAAGGGGCGGGCCCTCAGCACTGTGCTGGACACAGCGGGGTGTCCAGGGGTTGGGGTCTGTGGCGGGGGCAATGACACACGCACAGAAGGGTCACGAGGATTTACACTCTGACGTTACGGGGCGCTGGGCGGGCTCTAGTCTTTCTCGGTCGCTGCGTCCTGCGGGGTAGGTGGAGACGCTTCTGTTCCTAAAAAGACAACGACAGTTTACATGGCGCAGCGCTGCCTGCACGCACGCACGCACGCACGCACGTGCTCGGCTGAACCCCTGAAACTGCCCTGCATGGGGCTCTCACCCACACGGTCATCACAACCGCGGTGTCACCCGGACACCCCACTGCTATGTCTAGGAGGAGCAGACCCCAGCTAAGGCGGTTGCCACAGTCGGCCAGGGTAGACAAGAGTCAAGAATCTTTGGGCACATGGAAAACAACACGCGCCACCTCCGGCGGATGGATGGCAGAATGTGGGTGGGGCAGGCGGGACAGCCCCTTCCACTCTGCGTCTCCTCCTGTAGACATTCCTATTGGCTCAACACAGGTTCAAGCTTGTAATTCACCTGCCCGAGCACCAGTCATTCACGACAAACTCCCGCCTCCCGGGGAGTCACCCAGGGAGAGAGTCCGTCCCGCGATGGCTGGGTCTCACGGGTGACAACAGCACTTTCGCTTCACACACATCTACCCATCCTCAGTTACCCTCGCTGCCGGGGCGGCCGGCCCTGCGGGGTCAGCTCACCTTCTTCCCAGCCCTCGGCGACACCTGCAAGTTCATAGTGCTTTTTCCGAAGCTCTCCCAGCTTCTGACGCTCCTTCTGCAGGTCATTCTCCAGCTCCAGCACCCTGACCTGCGCCGAGAGAAGGCGGGGTTTCTGACGCCTGCCTGGCCTAGGCTCAGTCCCTTTCCTGTGAGTTCCGGGTCTCCTCGTGCATGGCAGTCTTGGGTTTCCATGGCACCCCCAGTCCTCGCTCTGTGCTGCCCCGCCCTCTCTGGTCGTCTCATCCATCCACCTGTGCCAGCGGCTCTCAGCCTTGGCCGCTGACCACTTCCGCTGGGAATGAATGACGCCTTACAAACTAATGGCCAAGCTCCTGTTCCCGTGAGGAAGTCACTGCAGACGACCCTAGCGCTTAGCCTACCCACGTGGTGGGTTCCAGGCTAGCGGGAACCCCTCTCCTTCTATCCCAGGACCCCGAAAGTCCAGACAGGAGGACTCTGGCCTCTCTACGGACAGCCTTACTAAAGGAAGAGGTGGTTCTTGGGTTAGCCCTGTGCCTCACCAATTTAATTGATTAACTAGTTGAAATATTTATTTACTTATTTGAAAAGGAGAGAGAGAGAGAAAGAGAGAAAGAATGAATATCTTCCATCTACTGCTTCACTCCCCAAATGGCTGCAACAGCTGGGGCTGGGCCAGGCCCAAGTCATCTGGCTCTCCCACGTGGGTGGCAGGGGCCCCAGCACTCAGGCCATCATCCACTGCTTTTCCAGGTGCGTTAGCAGGGAGCTGGATTGGGAAGTGGAGCAGCTGGCACTCTGATACGGGATGCCAGTCCAAGTGGCAGCTTAACTCACTGAGCCGCGGCGAGTTAAGTTTATAATTTGTTAACTTAATATCTGCTGAGCGTTCAGCATGGACCAGAACGTCTGTTCCAAGTGCCAGAGACACAGGGGCGACATGCTTACCATGCAGCGGACAAGAGACATAACGAAACGAGAAAAGTTCAGATTGTAAGGAAAACGACACACGGAGGGGTGTGGCTGACTAAGGGTGTCAGCAAAGGCCTCACTCAGGAAGTCACTTTTGGACTGGCACCTGGATGGTGGCTATGGTTTGAACTCAGGGGAATATTAAAACCCCCGAGTCATAAGTTAACGGTATCAAGTAGATGAGAAACTATCCATGTGTGCTATCTGGGAGGCGGGCCTGGGGGAGGTCCCGAGATCATGGGGGTGGGCCCTTGGAAGGCAGTTCCTGTGCAAAAGGGGTGGTTACCAAAGCCTGGATCACCAGGCGGGGGTGGGAATATTTTTCTCGTCTTGTCAGTATTCCCTAAATCATCCAGCCAAGCCTCTGGCCCCACCCTCCCAAGGTCAAACTTGAACTTGAGCCTCCAGAAAGGGTGAGCTGCACAAATCCTTTCTCTTCCTAGCTTTAGTTGCTCAGGCATTTTGTCATAGTAACAAAAAGGTGACCAATAACGGTGGCCCAAGGAGCTCAGCCCCTTGGAGAACTGCGTACGGCTCTCTCCAGAGAGACCAGGAGGGACAAAGGCTGTGAGGGCAACGCATGGGCAAGACGGACGGTGTCATGCGTGGGATGAGAAAGCTGCCAGGGGTCATGAGATGAAGCCAGAGGTGTTTCACCCAGGCCCATGGGTTGGGGTCAAGGAGGAGATGGACGCAGGCTAGGGACAAGGACTTGGTACCAATTCACAGAGGGATGGGGTTTCAAGCCAACAGGATCTCGGGGACGCGTCTGGCGCTGTGGTTACGTCCAGTGTCCTTGAGCCCTATTCGAGCCCTGGCTCCTTCTACTGCCAGTCCAGCTTCCCACACCCTGGGAGGCAGCAGGTAATAGCTCAAGTCCCCTGTCACCCACTTGGGGAGACCCGGGATGGAGCTCCTGGTTCCTGGCTTCCGCCCAGCCCGGCCCAGGCTATTGAGGACACTTAGGGGAGTGGACCAGCACAGGGAAGAAGATCTCTTTTCTCTGTGTCTCTCTCTGCCTCTGAAACAAATAGTGAATGGCATTCGCAGACTTCTAGGACATCCCTGGTGGCATTTAGAGGAATGACAGTCTCAACCTCAGTCCCGGGCAAGGGTTGAGAGTCCAGTCCTGGGCTGGTGCGTGCATCTGTGTTCATGCCCCTCCACCCCAAGAGTCCATCTCTCCATCTGGTCTCCCTCCAGGGGAGTAAAACTGGGGGTCCCTGTCTCAGCGCTAGGGACCACCTAGATTTAGAGGCGAGCTTCTCACCTGGGAGTCCATCTCCTGACGTTTGATCTGGGTCAGGGTCATGCTTGAGAAGTCCATACTGTCTGCAAGGACAGAAAACAGAATGTCTTGGCGAAAAAGCATTCCTGGCTGATGCATACTTGAGGCAGCCGATGCTGACGCTGACACTGACGCTGACGCCGATGCCGACACTGTGCATGGAAAAGGAACCGAGGGCCCTGGGCAGGAAGGAAGCATGAAGGGCTCATGGTGGGCCCTGGAACGCACCTGTCTCCTCGATCTGCGATTTGCCCGAAATGGTTGAGGCCACGACCCCGGCGGTGGCCTGGCTCACTCCCCGAGACGCCTGCTGCAGCTGGGCTAGGTTGGGGCTGTCCTTATCGGCTTTCACCTGCCATGACAGAGTAGACTTAGGTTCACACTCACAATCCACATCATCACCCACCAACGTCTCGCAAACGGCTGCCTACGGGGTCAGCTCCTGGCATGTCTATAACATAACAAACGTTCCTGGCCCATCGGCTCGGTGGGCCCCAGGCACTGGCATTGTCACCAATTTGGATCACCTGTTCTAGTTGTGAAAACCCATTTGGGACCATCAGAGATAAGGAGACTTAAGAGCCCTTGCTGGGATCTGAGCTGGCTACAGGTGTGGTGAGACCAGTGGCTGGGTGGGGCGCTGGGAGGGGGCGGGGAGGGGGGCAGTGTTCAAGTTCAGAGATGAAGGAGGGAGGGGCAGATGCTCGTTCTGGAATGGGAGCCAAACCAGGTGTCCTGGTTCCATCGCTCCTTGAATGTCTGTCGGGGCTGCTAATCAGGTGCTGGCGTGGCTGGGACCCTCGCGTGGGGAGCTGGGGACGGGGGCTCTTTGGCAACAGACCAGATGCCTTTAGTGGAGAATGGCGTGGGAGCCCGGGGAGGCACGCTTTGTGTGTGAGACCCCACCACCTTGACTGTCGAGGCCAGCTGCACTGTGCAGATGGTCCCCAGGCTCCGGGGGTTGAGCCACGGGGTCCTACCTTGGATGCAGCCACCAGCTGGGCTGTGCTAGCAGCAATTTCGCGTGAACACACCATGAGCTCCTCGAATTTCCCTCTGCCTTGCACCACCAGGTCAGCTGCGTCCCTGACAGGAAAGAATGTGACAAGGGCCAGGTCAGAGGCAGCTCAGGACCCAACCCCTGCAGCCCCTCCCGTTGGCCCTGTCTAGACTAGAAGGGGACAATGCCAGCCCCGTCCTTGTCAACTCCAGCTTCCCTGTGAAGCCTTCAGTCTTTACCAACAACAGTTCCCTTCCAGGGGACTATGGGTCAAGGGAGCGGGACCGAGGGAGGGGACCGGGCGCTGTAGCCACTTACACCATGACGGTGGCTCCCCAGCCCACCGCTTTGGAGGCTGAGATGAGCCCTTCTGTCCAGCGAGAGTTCTTGGCATAAAATTCCTTAGGGGACGCAGTGCCCTGAGAGGGGAAAGGAAAGAAGGGGTCACCTTTTACCGAGCGCCTGCTCTGGGTCTACCACTTCGGTTGACGGGTCCTGGGTGGTCCTGGCTGGTCCTGGCAGTAACTCAGGGAGGGAACCAGTGGTCCCGTCCCATTGCTCAGGGGAGAAAACCAAGACCCAGAGAGGCGACTGTGCTCCCCCCCGGGGGGCACTGCACACTGTCAGTCCTGGGCATGTCTACTCTACCTCAATCTTCCTACCATAAGTCCCCTACTTCTGTGGACTCAACAAAACACTGCTCAGAATTAGTTGGCGGGGGTGGGAATATTTTTTTCCTCTTGTCAGTAATCCCTAAACCATACAGTAGGAGCAGCTGCTTCCATAGCACTGACACTGTATTTGGCCTAAGTCATGTAGAGAGGATTTGAAGTTTACGGGAGGGGACTGGTAATGTTAGGCAGCAAACTAAGCCTCCGCTTACAATGCTGACATCCAGCATTGGGGCACTGGTTCAAGTCCCGGCTGCTCCACTTCCAATCCAGTTCCCTGCTAATGGGCCTGGGAAAGCAGTGGAGGATGGCCGGAGTACCTGGGCCCCTGCCACCCACATGGGAGACCCGGATGGAGATCCTGGCTCCTGGATTCAGCCTGGCCCAGTCCTGGCCACTGTAGCCATTTTGGGGGAGTGAATCAGTGGATGGAAGATCTCTTTCTCCCCTTCAAATAAATGAATAAATCATAAAAACAAAAGTTATGAAAGGGAGCGTGCAGATTATGTACAAATATGATGCCATTTTATATAAGCAACTTGGCATTTCTATGGGGCGGGGGGTGGCGGGGAAGGTGTCCTGGCACTAATCCACAGTGGGTTTCAAGAGGAACCGAGATATCAGAACTCACATACTCAGCGATGAGTCAGTTATGATCTGGGGCGAGTCTAGCTGCTTTCCACCATTTCCCAAAAGATGGGAGGACGCGATGAATAATTTACAAAGCATTATGTCTACTTGAAGTTCCAGAACATTCTCAGGCTTTGTTAGTGTCTGCCAGTGTGCCAGGCCCAGATGGATCAGGGGGCACCCCCAAAGCAGAAACAGCTGCTGGCTCCCTCCCTGGGCCCCTTCCTAGAGGGAGAGACAAACTGGGCCAGGCAGGGACCAACAGCCCAGCGACGGCAGAGCTGGTTGTGAGAGACAGCAGGGAGCGGACTCGGATGGAAGCAGACATGGCCAGACTCCCGGGAAATGTCGGTCCCAGGCATGCGTGTCCATCTGCCCAGGTTCCAGAAGCCCTTGTTCCTCTCAGAGGGCCTGGAAGTGCCGTGTAAGGAGGGTTCCCAGGGCCGGTGTTGTGACGCAGCAAGTTAAGCAACCACCTGCCAAGCTGGCATCTTATGTGGGCACTAGTTCAAGTCCTGGCTGCTCCACTTCCGATCTGGCTCCCTGCTGACGCGCCTGGGAAGGCAGCGGGGACATGGTACAGAGTGCTTTGGCCCCTGTGGGAGTCCTGGATGGAGTACCAGACTCCTGATTTTGTCCCGGCTCAGTCCTGGCCATCGTGGCCATTTTGGGGGGTGAACCAGTGGATGGAAGATCTGTCTCTCTCTCTCTCTCACTCTGTAATTCTGCCTTTCAAATAAATAAATGTCTTTTTTAAAAAACAAAACAAAACAAAACAAAAAAAGAGGTTTCCCCGGTTGGGTCACAGCGGCGACTCACCAACCCAGACCACCCGACCCCCAGGCTGATGACCGATCACGAGAAGGGGTGGCTCGCCCACGGGGGGTTCACAGGACCAGACATCAGTGCCGCTAGACCCCAGGGATCATGGAGTCAGACCTGCGCTCCCCACCTGCGGGCCCAGCCTGCATGCCTACCCGGCCGCTCTCTACGATCTCCCTCTGGAGGTCCTTGGAGGCCACAATCAGGACCTGAATGGCTTGCATCAGGCCGGTACAGGAGCCGAGGATCCTGGGAGAAGCAAAGCAGATAGTCAGGGCCGCGGGCACGTGGGAGCCCCAAGGACAGCAAGGCAGGCGAAGCGACCTCACTGTCACCGTCAATGCTGTCGCCCCCGGGGCAGCTCAGTTCCCTCTGACCCCTGAACGGGTTTGCAGAGCACAGCCCCCGGCCAGCGAGACTCATCCTGCCCACACGGGTGCCACCGCCGCTCAGACCAACCTCTCGTTCACCTCCAGCTTCACGCCTGTGTCTCCTGCACGGGATTTGCTCAGCATTTCCTGTTTTAAAAAAAAAGCACAGTTTTCCAAACGCACCTCCAGGACCGAGAAGCCGGTTCTACTGTACCTCCCTGCGGAAGCTGGGGAACCTGAACTGGGGAGTCCCCAGGCAGGGAAGGGCTCTGGCCCCATCTCTGTGCAGGTGCAATGGGCAGTGACAGCAGGTGGAGCAGGCTGTGCGCCCTTTCCACACCCTGTCCACCTGGCACCTGGGCTTGTGTGCACGGAACCCTGGCAGCCACAGGCCCGGGGGGTGCCAGAGGCAGGTGCTCACACCTCGGGGGGTGGTCTGGGCCCCTCCAGCGAGGGAGCAACCTGGGACCTTCCCCAAGGCGCCCGCTAAGCTTTCCGTGAATGAACCTCCCATGAGGGGGTGCCACCAATTTCCGGAGTGCCTGGCACCCAGAGGGAGATGGGCACTGTCTCATGTCACCCGTGCAGCAGGCCCCTGGAGTGGGTATGACGACTGCTGCCATTGTGGAAATGGTACAGGGATCCTACAGCAGCCGGAAGGCTTGGAAGGGGTCCGTCTGGAAGTCGACCCCCGGATGTGCTCACACTGTAGTGGCTCCTTAAACGGCTCACTGCCCTTCTGCAAGGACTTACTGTTTTCTGACCCTTGGATTGGCATGGCTTGGGTAAATGGGGGTGGGGGAGGGGCATGTGTCTGTGGCTTTGATGAGAGACTGTGACACGTGCACTGGGTGTTGCCGCCCGGGCACAGCCTGCCCCGCAGAGACCTCCTACCTCTATCCTGGCCGTGGCGGCCTCGATGGCCGCAGAAGTGGCAGCCATCTCCTTGTCCACCAGGTCCCCAAGCTCCTCCTGTTTGATGTCCAGGCCCCTGGGCAGGAGCTCCTGTGAACAGCGTCACAAAGGCTGAAGTGATCCCTGGGCACAGCTGTGACCCTACAGCGGAGGGGGGAGGGGCCCTGCTGCGGAACACCTGCAAGCTGCGTGGGCAGACCTCCTGGGAACTCTGAGATCTCACATGCCTTTCCTCCTCCTCCTGTCCTCACTTACCCCAGGAAGCTGTCACTGCCTGACCCCAGCAGGTGCACTGTGTTGGCTGTGTTTGCTATGTGGGGGGGAGTTTTGAAAACTTTATCAAACACAGACGATGATCTCTCAATGAGTTCGGCCCTTCTTGAACTTGGCTTCCACAGCAGTCGTCTTTACCATCCCTGCTTGCACGGACGGGAAGCCGAGGTACACAAAGGCAAAAGGTCTCGACTACACAGCACAGCAGGGATCCAAACTTGGGTCTGACGGATGGCAAAGCCCAAGATTTTAATTTTTTAAAAGTCTTCTATTTATTTGGAAGGCAGAGTGACAGAGATAGAAGGAGACAGGGAGAGAGATCCTCCATTTACTGGTTCACTCCCCAAATGGCTGCAACAGCTGGGGCTTGGGCCACGCTGAAGCCAGGAGCCTGGAACCCCATCTGGGTCTCCCACATGGGAGGCAGGGGTCCAAGGATTTGGGCTGCCTTCTGCTGCTTTCCCAGGTGCATTGGTGGGGAGCTGGAATGGAAGCAGAGCAGCCTGGACTTGAACTGGCGCTCTGCTATGGGATGCCGGTGCTCCAAGAATTGGCTTAACTTCTGTGCCTGGGAAAGCAGTGGAAGACGGCCCAAGTGCTTGGTCCTCTGCCACCCATGTGGGAGACCCAGACACCATGGCTTCCTCGGCAATTCACACCCAAAGCCATCCCCTTCCTGCACACTGACTGCGGAGCGCACCTCGCCGATGGCCTTGATCTTGCTCAGGCAGCTCCTCATGGCGGTGCTGTCGGCACTCTCGAGGGCCCCCTCCCCGTCCAGGGCGGCCAGGTAGATGAGGGTCTCCCTGCCGTACTGCTTGCAGGCCTCTGTCAGCGCTGGAGACGCAAGTGGACGGGGCTGTTGACAGGCCTCCTGCGCCCCGGCTCTGGGGACTCACCCTGCCCCCCACCCCCACCCCCTACTCACAGTCAGCAGGCTCTGGTGGGGCGCGGAGGCTGGTGGTGCTGCCATGAACGATGGTGTCGCTGGTCAGGTGGGCCAGCAGGGTGATGGAGTGGAGAAACTCGCTGATGTCTGCGGAAGCAGGGAGGGACTCTGCTCGGGCTTGGCTGGGGGGGTCCCCTTTCACACCCCTCTTTCCCGCTCCCCCTGTTGCATACCCACCTTTCTCAGTGCCCAGGAGCTGTCCCTGTTCCCACATCTGAACCCCGCTCAGCCGTCACTCATGACGGAGCCCGCCCTCCCCCTTCCTCACCTTCCGGACAGGCCAGATACTGGCTGCGGCTCTTTTCCAGTTGCTCGGTGCAGCTGGAAACAGACTTGACCTTGGAGAGGAGGTGATCTGCGAGAGGGAAGACAGGGCAGGAGTCCTCACGGCTTGCTAGCCGCCATGTATGGGAAGCTGCCCGGCGGAGTGACCCAGCCAACCCTGCGGGAGCTGCTCTCGGTAAAGGAAGGCCAGGAGCACAGCTGGCCGAGCTGGTACTGGAGTGAGTCCGTACTGGGGCTTTGACAAGCGACGCAGCTGAGCCTACCGTGGTCTTTGCCCAGAGCCTCGTGGCTCACGACTGCCCCTCCTATGACATCCGGGCCTTCCTGGGAGGTCCATGGAAGCCCTGGGAGTCTCACAGCCCTTAAGCCTGCGCTCCCGCTCTGCACACAAGCTACCTGCTCCCCACCCTGGCCCGGCTGCTGTGCCTCTGTCTGTGGGTCCGTGGAGCTGAGACATGAGTCACCCTGCCTGGGTGTGTGGTCTGCTGTGGCGCCACCATGGGCATCTCTGGCTATCCTGTGTCTGCTTCCTCATCTCCAGGCAGGGGCAACATGGGACTACCTGGTGGCGTTCGCCCAGATGCTTGGAACTCAGGAGGCTCTCGGGGGTGTAATTCTTCCCCATCTTGCCTTCTCTCCGAATCTTCCGAACCCAGCTCACATCATCTCAGAATCTGCGCCCCCAGGGCCCCATTTCCTGGGATTTTTTTACTCTTTCTGCTACTCCGTGCTTGATGCTGCCCCCCTAAGACTCCAGGTTCATGAGCAACCACCTGTCGCCTCAGATCTTAAAGAGACACAGAACTGTTCCCTCCCCCCACCCATTTGCCTTCAGCTGTGGCCAGATTCTGGTCCTAGAAGGAAGACATCCGCCAGTGTGACCGGCTGAGTAAGGCGCCATTTCTCATACCTAGGAGACCAGGCTCGGTGCCACAGAGCTCCCAGTTTAACTGAGCCAGGACAGGGCCTGGGCATCCCTGGTGACAATGACGCACAACTGGGCTCAGTTTCCCGTGGGCTCCAAGGCCGTGAGAACGTGGCACCTGCGCGTGTACCTGCAGAGCCGGCACAGCTGATGAGAGTGGGTTCTTCCAGCTGGCTCAGGGCCTCCCGGATCACCTGCTCTGCGGCCTTCCTGGACCCCTCCAGAAGCATTTTCCGTTGTTCCTTTGCAAACTGGCACACAGCTTCCTAAACAAAGGGCCCGGGGAGGTGAGAGTCGGCCCTGGGCCCCCACAGCGAGCCCCGACACAGCAGCCAGCTGGGACCCGGCCGGCAAGCCTGGCGTCTGAGCTCTGGCTGTTCCTGATGAGGTCCAGGCTTTAACTTTGCGCACAGCTGTGTGCTGCTGGCCACAGGAGGCCACGGGGCTGGGTCGTGGCGACCCGGGGAGAAAATGCCAGGTGCTTGCCTTTGCATGTGGAAAGCAAGCGTGCCTTGCTCTCTCCTCGTTGGCTTTGTGGGTGATGCGGGGTATGCAACCCAGCCCAAGGTCTCTAACCCGTCACACGCCCCTCCCCTGCCTCCACGCGGGCACTGGCGCCTGCAAGTGGTCAGCTTGCGCGGGTGTCCCCCACTCACCTGAGCGCCAGCCAGCTTGAGCTGGGTGTCCTCCAGCTGTTTCCGAAGCGAGGAAAATTCCTCCTCCCGCCGCGTGGCGGCGCTCACCAAGCTGTCCCGCTCCGTCTCCAGCTCGGTGATCTGCGCTGCCCTGGTTGCTTCTGACTGCAAAGGCAACCACGTGGGAAGAGGGGGGCACTGGGAGAACCACGCCGTGCGTCCCCTCCCGGAGGTCCAAGCCCACGCCCTGGCCGCCGGAGGCAGGAGGAGGAGGTGCCTCTCTGATCGGCCGTGTGATGCACCTGGGGCCGGCGTGGCCAGGTGCAGGGCCAGGAGGCAGGCGCTCACCTGGGCCGAGGCCTCCAGGCTACTCTGGAGCACCTGCAGCTCCTGTTTGCTGGTGGCGAGTTCTTGCTTCAAGCTCTCCAGGAGCTCCTGCTGCTCTTCAGTCTGCAGGAAGAGAACCGGGGGGAGACTCTCACGGGCGAGGTGGTAACCGGGCAGAAAGGAGGGCAGAGCCCCCCTGAGCAATGCGGGAGCCGCGTGGAAGGAGAGATCCCATATTGCAACGGAGGTGTTCTGCTGGCCGACGGGAATGTCAAGGGAGGAACTTGAGGGACATTTTCTCGGGTGTCACCCTTGAGCCCATAATGTTAAATCTGAGCTGGATTTTTTAATTTTGGCATCCCAGGACCTGGGACACTGTGCCACTAATGCATCCGGTCGACTTCAGACGATTTCCTGTCTTGGGTGTCTTCCTGTGATGGCGGTTTTCAAAGAGCAGGCTGAGTTCCGTTATTGAGAAATCATAGCTAATTTTTAATTTTTTAAAATTTATTTTAATTTTTTAAAAAATATTTATTTTATTTATTTGAAAGAGCCACAGAGAGACGTAGACAGAGAGAGAGGTCCTCCATTCACTGATTCACTCCTCAGATGGCCGCAACGGCTGGAGCTGTGCTGATCTGAAGCCAGCAGCCAGAAGCCTCCCCGGGTCTCTCACATGGGTGCAGGGGCCCAAGGACTTGGGCCATTTTCCACTGCCCTCCCGGGCCACAGCAGAGAGGTGGATCAGAAGCGGAGCAGCCAGGACCAGAACCGGTGCCCATATGGGATGCCGGCACTTGAGGCCAGGGCTCTAACATGCTGTGCCACAGCGCTGGCCCCTTAGCTGATTTTTTTTTAAAGATTTATGCATCAGGGCCAGTGTGGTGGCACAGCGGGTTAAGCTACCTACCACCTGTGATGCCGGCATCCCATGAGGGCACCAGTTCATGTCCTGGCTGCTACGCTTCCAATCCAGCTCCTTGCTAATGGCCTGGGAAAGCAGCAGCAGATGGTCCAAATGCTGGGGGTCCTGCACCCACGTGGGAGACCTGGAGGAAGCTCCTAGCTCCAGGTTCCTGGCTTCGGATAGGCCCAGCCCCAGCTGTTGTGGCCATCTGGGGTGTGAACCAGTGGGTGGAAGATCTCTGTCTCTCTCTCTTGCCCACTACAGCTAACATTGAAAAAAAAATAATGGATTTAGGACAGGTGTTTGGTGTAGCTGCTTGGGATACCAGCATCCCATATGGGAGTGCCTGGTTCGATTCCCAGCTGTTCTGATTCCAGTTTCCTGCTAATGTGTACCCTGGGAGGTACCAGGTGCTGGCTCAAGTCCTTGGGTCCCTGCTACTCATATGGGAGACCTGGTTGGAATTCTGGGCTCCAGGCTTTTGGTTGGCCCAGCCCTGTGCATGTGGGGAGTGAACAAGTGGATAAAAATTTCTTTCTCTCCACGTCTCTGTAATTTCAAATAAATTTAGGAAAAAAAAAGGGTTGAAGAGAACACTGAGGGGCTGGTGTTGAGGCAAAGCAGGTAAAGCCTCTGCCTGCACCGCTGGTATGCCATTATCAGTGCCAACTTGAGTCCTGGCTGCCCCACTTCCAGTCCAGCTCCCTGCTAATGCACCTGGGAAAGCAGTGGAAGATGGCCCAAGTGCTGGGGCCCCTGCACCCACGTGGGAGACCTGGATGGAGATCCTGGCTCCTGACTTCAGCCTGGCTCAGCTCGGGCTGCTGCAGCCATTTGGGGAGTAAACCAGTAGATGGAGGACCTCTCTCTTTCTGACTCTCCCTCTCTCTACAACTTTGTCTTTCAAATAAAATAAATCTTAAACAAATATAAAACAAAAATGAAAGAGAACACTGAATATACAAATGCATTCACATATGAGGACTGCTTGGTGAGATTTTATTTCCAGTAGATGGATGCATTTAAATAAAAGGTCTATTTTACTGGAAAGGCAAGAGAGAGAGAGAGAGAGAGAAATATTCCATGGACTGGTTCACTCCCCAAATGTGCACAAAAGCCAGGGCCTAGGCCAAGCTGAATCCAGGAGCCAGGAACGCCGTCTGGGTCTCCCATGTGGGTGGCAGGGGCCTGAGCACTTGGGCCTTCCTCTGCTGCCCTCCCAGGCTGAGTGAGCAGGAAGCTGGATCGGACATGCAGGCGCCAGGACTTGGACCAGCACCCCGTGTGGGATGCAGGCGTCCCAGCAGCGGCTTAACCTGCCGCACGGCACTGCCTGCCTGGTGACAGATGCAGCTTTGACTCTGGGTCACAGAGACATGCACAAACCGCTCCTCTCAGCCTACGGCTTTAAGCTGTGCCCGCCCAGCCTGTGCCCTGCTTGCCCATGCTGCCGCAGCCCTAGCTTTACCACTCCGCTGGTGCCATGTCTCCATGAGCCCGCTCTCCCTGCACTTGCCTTCCTTACTCAAACTCTCCTGCACCCTCACCTTAGCCTGGGTTTGCTCATTACTGCCTGTCCTACTCACATACATGCAGGGAACGGCAGCCCGTGCGGTGGGGACGATGGGTAGCAATGGGCAGCCCCTGCTCGCCTCCACCGGACGCCCCTCCCATTCCTGGAGGGCTTCCTCTCCCACTCACCTTCCGCTGGGTCTGGTCACTCACACGCTCGAAGGAATCCTCCAGTTCTTTTTTCTCTCGTTCCAAATCCACCTGCGCTTGTCTGGCCACGGACACCTGTTTGGTCACCTCTGCATTCTGGAAGGAAGAATGGCGTCTGGCAGGGCCTCCTCTCAGGCTTAAAGGACGCCTTTCCCCTCCCGAACAAAGCATTCCATTCAGCCCGGGACCTCCCCCCTTAGAAGGAAGCCACAGGCACGTGACAACCTTCTGGGTCGCGATGAGTCTGTCATTAGGAAATCATCAGGATGGGGGGGGTAGCCGAAGAGGAACCCAAGATACGGGGGTCACAGGGAGCTTGGGAAGCGGAGGTTCCCAAGAAACGGAGGCGATTCCTAGAAACCGGCATGGGCGATGGACACAGTGAAACCCTGAGGCCTGGGCTACGAGCTCCACACCGTGTGGGCACTGCAGGACGGCAGGGGTGCAGGTCCTACCTTGCGCAGCAGGTCGGCGTGGTTCTGGACCAGCTCGCTGTACTTCTCCTTGAGCTTGCTGTACCGCTGCTCATTGGCCTGAGCCTTCCCTGCACGGTCAGGGGCCAAGGTCAGGTGTCTTCCGCTGCCCCTCCGGCAGGCCAGGGGCGCTGCACAACTCTCCTTCCTTCCTTCCACAAAAGCATGGACCTTATCCCCCAAACTACGTAGGGGCCGGCGTCGTGGCGCAGAGGGTTAAGCTGCCGCATGCAATGCCGGCATGCCACATCGGTGCACCGGTTTGAGTCCCGGCTGCTCTGCTTCTGATCCAGCTCCCTACTAATGCGCCCGAGAGGGCAGCAGGTGATGGCTCAAGTCCTTGGGCCCCTGCTACCCATGTGGGAGACCCGGATGGAGCTCCTGGCTCCTGCGTTCAGCCTGGCTGTTGCCATCATTTGGGGAGTGAACCAGCAGACAGAAGATTTCTCTCTCTCTCTCTCCCTCCCTGTCATTCTGATTTTTGATTAAAATAAAATAAAACAAAAAAGTGAACCCCTCTGGGGAGTTGTCTTTCAAAAGATAATCCCTCTGCTGACTTGCGTCTCCTCTGTGTAAGAACACGGCTTCTATTTTATCAGGCTTCTCAGCCTTTCTACCGACCTCCCTCTCAGGCACTGGGTCCTGTCTCCCGGCCCCTGGGCCCACCTCTCGCCCAGGGCAGGCGCCCCCGTGTCACTGCCTGGACTCCCTGGACCCACCTCTCGCCCATGGCAGGCGCCCCCGTGTCACTGCCTGGACTCCCTGGGCCCACCTCTCGCCCAGGGCAGGTGCCCCGTGTCACTGCCTGGACTCCCTGCCTCCATGGTCCTGGCCTTTGCCTCCCAAGCCTCTGTGGCTGCTGGATCGAAGCCGGCTAATAAGAGCTGGCAGGCCCAGGGGGCGGAGCCTGGCGGGATGCCGCCCTCCCGCCCCGCCCCGGGGCGGTGCCTCACTCTCAATCTCCGTCAGGCTGCGCTGTGCCTTCTCCGTGTCTTCCCGCTGCTTCTTGAGCTCGTCCAGCTCGGCCCGGAGGAACTCGCCGTCGTCCGCCGCCTGCTGCCGCAGGTGCCGCTGCTCGGCCAGCTCGGCCTCCAGCTCGCTGAGACGGCCCTTCAGCTGCAGCACGGCCCGCTGGCCCTGCGGCGGGCGGGCGGGTGGGAGTGGGCACTCGAGTTTCCAGCCCTGCCCAGGCAGATCCCGCGGTGTCCCCAGCAAGCCCGCGCCCAGCGCCCTGTGACAGCTGAGTTCTGCTCCTGGCACCACAAGCTGCCTGCACACCAACAGGGGGCGACAGCAGGTAGTCTGGTTCTAGTCAGAATGGCCTGGGGGCTGAAGGATGCGGGGGCCTGGCTTCTGATGAGCCACAGAGCTGAGAGCTGCCTGGTCCTGCATACAGCACCAGCCACGAGCCACACGCCACATTTTTCTCATGGCTGTGTCATAAGAACCGGCCTTTCTCACCACGGCCTCCAAGCCAGGGGTGACCCATGACTGCCTCTGTTCTCAGGGTCACCGCAGCCTGGCTGAACTGCTGCCATCAAGGCGCGTGCCATAAGATCTCAACACAGGGGCTGGTGCTGCGGCGTCGTGGGTAAGCCCACCGCCGGCAGTGCTGGCATCCCATGGATGCGCCACTTCCGATCCAGCTCCCTGCTAATGGCTGGGAAAGCAGTGGAAGACGGCCCAAGTGCTGGGGCCCCTGCGCCCACGTGGGAGACCCAGTCCTGGCTTCCAGTTGGCCCTCCCCTAGCTATTGCAGCCATCTGTTGCTTGAACCAGAGAATGGAAGTCTCCCTCCACTACCCCCTCCCCCAGCACAGGAAGGGAGGACGGAAGGGAGGGAGGGAGAGAGGGAGGGAGGGAGGGAAGGAGGGAGGGAGGGAGGAAGGAAGGGAGGGAGGGAGGGAAGGAGGAAGGAAGGGAGGGAGGAAGGAAGTGCATTACAATGGAGATGGCGTTTCTACTCATTAATCTGCCTTAGGATGTGATGCTACGGATTTAATCTGGCAACCCGGCCCAGGAGTTGGGGAAGCAAGGGCCAAGGCATACCTCAGCCTTTGTACTTTCCAGCTGTGCCTTCAGCCCACTGATCTCTCGGTACAGTCGCTCGATCAAGTGGTCCCTGCGGAGGGGAGCGGAGGGAGCTGAGGAACAGAGCCGGCCTCTGGGAGGTTGGGGGAGGAGCAGCATCCAGGGCTAATCGGAGGACAAGTCCTCGGGACTCCACCAAGCACAGAGTCAGTTCTCTCGACCAATGGGGTCCACATCCATGGATGCATCCAACTGTGGATCAAAACACTCAGGGAAAAAAAAGTAAAATCCCACCCGCATGGAACTCGCACAGACCCGTCTCTTGGTCATTATTCCCTAAACAATATGGTACGACAGCTTTTGCCGTGGCATTCGGCGTCATCAATAACCTGGACATGGTTTAAAGCATGTGGGAGGGCATGTGGGGGATGTATGCAAATGAAGGTCCTTTGACACAAGGGACTTGGGCGTTGGTGGCTTTGGGCATTTTGCCAGGGCCCTGGAGCCGACACCCAGGAATGGCTGCACCCTACGTGATACCAGGTACTAAACCCAGCCCCCCCAAGCAGCAGTTACTGATTCCCCTCTGGGACCCGAGGGGCCCGTATTTGAGGTCCAGACATGTGCTATCTAAGCAGCCCAAGAACCATCACAGATTCCTCTGGAGGTCGGCACTTGGCACAGCAGCTAAGAGTGCTCGATGTGAGTCCTGGCTTCTCCACTTCGGATTCTAGCTCCCTGCTAGTGCACAGCCTGAGGGGCAGCCGGTGACAGCCCAAGTCCTTGGGTCCCTGCCACCCACATGGGAGACCTGGACTCAGTTCCAGGCAGGCTTCTGGCTTCAGCCTGGCCCAGTCTCAGCTGTCGTGGACATTTGGGAAGTAGATTAGCAGATGGAACACCTTGCTGTCTTTCAAATAAAAAAAAAAAAAAAAAAAAAAAAAAAAACCAAACAAACCTTGAAATAAACATTAAAAAAAAAAAGTTCCTCTCTGGCCGGTGTTGCAGGCAGATGGCGGCGCCACCCGCCCAAGCCCGCTTGGACTCACTTCTCATCCTTGTTCACGCCATTCTGACTGTTGAAATTGAAGGGGTCACTGCTGAACGAGCTGCCGAAGATGTCATCGAACTTGTTGTCGAACAGATTCTGCAGTGACGGAAAGGGAAGAGGTTAGGGGTCCAGAGAGTTCTGTGTGGGCTCAGCCCTGTGTGGGAGCCCTCCAGGAAGCAAAGGGGCGCAGTGCTGAGTGCAGGCTGCTGCTGGGTTAAGAGAAGACTGAACCTGGTCAGAAGCGGGGTACCTGCGTCTGGCCTTTCCCGACCTCTCCCTGCACCGGGAAGGGTCAGCTTCCTCCCCGACGCTGTCCCCACCTGCTGGGAGGCGTCCATGTCCATGAGGTCATCCTTCTCCGAGACGGGCTCGCTGTCGGGGGACGACGCCTCGGCGGGGATCACCACCACGGGGCTGATGTGCTCCGACAGGGCTGAGGCTCGCAGGAAGTTGGGTGGGTTCTGGCGGGGGGGGGGGGGGGCGGAGGCACATCCTCAAACAGTGCTCACCTGCCAGGCCTCTGGGGACTGGGGGCGCCTGGGCTATGGCCGGGGCGGGGCGTGCTTACCTCGGGCAGCTGGGGGATCTGAAAGAGCCGCTTGAAGTACTGCAGATTGCTGGAGCGGTAGAACAGGTCTTTCAACCTAGGGGTGGACAGGAGCCTGAGGGCTGCTGGGTGTCACCAGCTGGGTGCCCCAGGGAGGGGACAGAGCATCCCCCAACCTCCCGGCTCCCTTACCCCCTACCCGGCCCAAAGGCACAGGTTGTCAAGGAGATGGCTGTCCTCTGTGGCACTAGGGCCCAATTGTGACACTACAGACAGGGACTGCTTAAAGCCAGTGCCCAGTTATCTTGTGGTGAGCAAAAGCCATGCTTACAAATTTCTCCAGAAGGGCAGAGCACTGGAAAAACGGATCACCCATCGCCGGAGGATGGCTGTTGTCCTGCAGATCTGTCTCCCCAGGAAAGTGGTTTTTTTTTTTCTTTAAGATTTATTTATTTATTTGAAAGAGTTACAGAGAGAGGGGAGGGAACGAGAGACAGAGATTTTCCATCTGTTGGTTCACTCCCCAGATGGTGGCCAATGGCAGGGCTGGGTGAGGCCAAAGCCAGGAGCCAGGAACTTCTACTGGGTCTCCCACTGGGTGGCAGGAGCCCAAACACTTGGGTCATCTTCTGCTGCTTTTCCCCAGCCATCAGCAGGGAGCTGGATTGGAAGTGGAGCAGCGGAGACTCAAACCAGTGCATATATGGGATGCCGGCGACACAGGCAGCAGCTTAACCCACTGCACCACAACGCTGGCCTCTCTAGGAAACTTTTAGGCTTAGCAGAGTTTGGAAGCTTTTCTCTTCAAAGGGCCATCTAGATATTGATAACATCATTGGTGAGCCATACAAAGTGATCAACTTAAAAATGAGCCTGCTGTACAGAGGTATTAAGTTTCGAGTCCTGTCTGTGGTTACTTTGGCAGGGCCAGACCAAATGATTTCTCGGGCCTCACATGGCCCACTGGCTGGACGTTCCCCACCCCGCTGGCTTGGAGTAATACTAAAATAAATTTGCTTTCTGAGGATAAACCAACTAACAGTAGGAAAGGGAAGGCACCTAGTTGCTATGGTAATTCTCAACTACTTCATGTTGACTTTGAGCTACCATCTCCCCGATTAGACTGGAATCTGCTAGAGCAGAGTGACTGGACCCTGCCAGGCCACAATGCCCACGGCGCCAGCAGAGAGGACGGCTCAGTAAGGTTCTGTTGGGACGGTAAGAATCTCTACCGTGCCCTAGTCCCGGGTGAATGCCGGAATGAAGGAGCCAACTTTTTTTTTTTCTTCTTCTTCTTCTTGAATTGCTGACTCTGAATCAAAACTCTAAATACCAAGAAAGGTGAGACTATCCAGAGTATGCGAGGGCACCTCAGAAAGTTCCTGGAGAGACTGGAGCTGTGGCGTAGCAGGTTAAACCTCTGCTTGCAATACCAGCACCCTCTAGCAGGGCGCCAGTACGAGTCCTGGCTGCTCCACTTCTGATCCAGCTCCCTGCTAAGGCCACCTGGGAAAGCAGCGGAGGATGGCCCAAATACTTGGTCCCCTGCCACCCACGTAAGGAGTCCTGGCTGGAGTGCCTGCCTTCTGGCTTTGACCTGGCCCAGCCCTGCTTGGTTAGCCATTTGGGGAGTGAACCAGAGGATGGACTCTCTCTCTTTGCCTTTCAAATAAATAAATGAATAAATAAATCTTTTAAAGAATTTTGTGGAAAATGGATTAAAACATAAATGTATTTTGGTGCAAACTTTTTTGAAATCCATGCATAGTTTTTTCATAATATGTAGTAAAATATTTTATTTATTTATTTACATTTTTATTTGAAAGGCAGAGAGAGAGAGAGAGAGAGATCTTCCATCCACCGGCTCACTCCCCAAATGCCTGCAATAGTTAGAGTTAGACCAGGATAAAGCTGGGAGCCAGGAACTCAATCTGGTGTCCCATGTGAGTGACGGCGACTCGACTGCTCGGGCTAACACCTGCTGCCTCCCACACTGTGCACTGACAGGAACTTGGATTGGAAGCAGAGAAGCAGGGACTCCAGTATGCAATGGGCTTGAGTTGACAGCCAAGTGCTCGTCCCCATAATATGCATGTGTCATGAACTTTTCCAAGATCCCTTCCTATGCATGAACTTTGAAATTTTTTGCCCTAAAATAAATTTATCTTTTATTATTTTAAAAAGAGATTTATTTATTTATTTGAAGGGGTGGGGGAGGACACAGAGAACTCTTCCATCTGCTGGTTCACTCCCCAAATGGCTACAATGGTCAGGACTGGTTTAGGTTGGAGCCAGAAGCCCAGAGCTCCATCCGGGTGGCAGAGACTCAAGTATTAGGGCCATTCACTGTTGTTTTCCCCAGGCACGTTGGCAGGGAGCTGCACTGGAAGTAGAGCAGCCAGAACTGGAAAGTTCTGGAGAGACTGATGCTCCAATGGGAGATGCTGTTTCCCAAGCAGTGGCATGACCTGCTCTGCCACCATGCCCACTCCAAACACACTGATCTTCTACTTCCATTTTCCACGCGCTTTCTGTATATATCCTGAGAGGGAAGATGATTCGCTGGTCTCAGCACCGTCTCCCTGCAGGGCGGGATTTTCTCTAGTTCAGCCCAACAAACTGAACCCCAAGAGTCAGGTCTGTCCCTGTGCCATCCCTGCCACTCTCCCCGAATCCAAGGACAATGGGGTCTCGGTGGGGGCAGCTGTGTGCATGGGCAGCTACTCACAGAGATGCTTCGATACGCTGGCAGAAAATGAAAGGAACTAAAAGCTGCTGACCGTGGCGCTCCCATCTTCTGGGCTGGTGCCAACAGTAGCAGGCCCCACTGCTTTCACAAGCTGCTTGGACTTGACATTCCAGGAAACCCGCCCCAGGGCCTGTCTCGTGGAATTTAACAAGCCATTTATTGCAGGCTCTACCCCAGGCTTCTCAGATGGAACCGGGAAATTGGGAGGTCAGTGCAGCCCTGCACTTGTCCTGCGAGTGCTCCTGTGGAATGTGCCGGAACCATCCACCTCTCAGCCAGACCAGCGCTTCCTCTCCCGGACGACACAGCAATCATTATTCCACAGTGCTCTGAGCACCACAGCTCTACTGACTGCTGCTCGTCGACGGACAAGACGGTCAGAGGGAAGCAAAGCTGTGCTAAGAACTCTGGAGGAAACAGTGACTGCCCTTTGGCAATAGCGGCCTCTCACACTGCGACCCCAGTTCAAGTCCCAGCTGCTCTGCTTCTGATCTAGCTCCCTCTAATGTTCCTAGGAAAGCAGCGGGAGATAGCCCAAGCGCTTGGGTCCCTGCACCCATGTGGGAGACCTGGATGGAATTCCTAGCTACTGGTTTCCATAGTGTGGCCATCTGGGACGTGAACCAGTGGATGGAAGATATCTTTCTTTTCTCCGTAACTTCACCTTTCCGATAAATAAATAAACCTTTTTTTTTTTTTTTTTTTTTTTTGACAGGCAGAGTGGACAGTGAGAGAGAGAGACAGAGAGAAAGGTCTTCCTTTGCTGTTGGTTCACCCTCCAATGGCCGCTGCAGCCGGCGCACTGCGCTGATCCGAAGGCAGGAGCCAGGTGCTTCTCCTGGTCTCCCATGGGGTGCAGGGCCCAAGCACTTGGGCCATCCTCCACTGCACTCCCTGGCCACAGCAGAGGGCTGGCCTGGAAGAGGGGCAACCGGGACAGAATCCGGCACCCCGACCAGGACTAGAACCCGGTGTGCTGGCGCTGCAGGTGGAGGATTAGCCTACTGAGCCGCGGTGCTGGCCCAAATAAATAAATCTAAAAAAAATGATTTTGGAGGGGCCAGCAATATGGCATAACAGGTTAAGCCACCACCTGCAATGCCAGCATTCCAGACAGGTGCTGGTTTGAGTCTTGACTGCTCCACTTCTGATCCAGCTCCTTACTACTGCACTTGGGAAAGCAACAGAAGATGGCCCAAGTGCTTGGGCCCCTGCCACCCAGGTGGGAAAACTGGATGGAGCTCTAAGCTGTTGGCTTTGGCCTGGCCCAGCCCTGGCTGTTGTGGCCATCTGGGGAGTGAACCAGCAGATGGAAGATCTCGCTCTCTCTGTAACTCTGCCTCTCAAATCAATCAATCAATCTTTAAAAAAGAAATAATGAAAGACAGATGACCTGGGGCTGGCCAGGCTGGAAGGGCATCCAAAGGAGAGGTAACAGAAAGTGCTAGGGCCCTGATGGAGGAAGGCGGTGGGTCCACTCCAGGACTGAAAGACCCCCGAGATGCGGTCAGAGACGGTGGACTGGGGCCAGATCACATGGGGCCTTGCAGGTCACAGAAAGGAGCTGAGACCTCATTCTAAATGTAACAGAGCTATTAAAAGATTCTGAGGGATCCTGGTTTGCTTTAGGAGTTCACTCAGCAGCTGGGGCACCAGCACCCCACACTAGAGCACCTGGGTCCCAGCCATCTTACGGGAGACCTGGATTGAGCTCCTGGCTCCCAGCCTTAGCCCAGGCCTGGCTGTTGTGGGCCTTTGGGGAGGGAAGTAGTGGGAAGACAGGAGCTCTCTCTGCCTCTCAATTAGATCACATTTAAAGAAAAACACTTTTTAAAATATTTTATTTATTTGAAAGGTAGAGTTATAGACAATGAGAGGGAGAGAAGAGAGAGAGAGAGAGGTCTTCCATCTGCTGGTTTACTCCCCAAATGGCTGCAACAGCCAGGGCTGGGCCAGGCCAAAACCAGGAGCCAGGAGCTTCTTCCGGGTCTCCCACCTGCGTACAGGGGCCCAAGCACTTGGGCCATCTTCTTCTGCTTTCCCAGGCCACAGCAGAGAGTGGGATTGGAAGAGGAGCAGCCAGGACTAGAATTAGCACCCATATGGGATGCCGGTGCCACAGGTGGAGGATTAACCTGTGCCACAGCGTCAGCCCCTTAAGATTTTGAGCCAGGGATTTAACATTGTCCAAGGTTACTGTATCTGCAGGGTGAGAACTGGGCTGTAGGGAGCAGCAGCGCAAGTCCAGAGAGTCTGGTCAACACTGGAGGACCCTAGCTTTAGAGAGAGAAATATAGCTGGGCCAAGCCGTTGGGAGGGAGTCAGCTGGAGCCAGTAATGACCAGCTGTGGGGGATGAGGGAGACCGTGAGTTCCAGATCTCTGGCTTCAAGGGATGGACACAGTATTTCCTGAGCAGAAGAGGCTCTGGGCCAGGGCTGGAGGTCAGCCATGAGGCTCAGCGGAAGACTCCCATCCAAGAGCCGTCAGTGTATAAACTGGCAAAGACCAGGGGAAGAGGGCGGGGTCCCTGCACAGAGCGGGTGACATCAGTGGATGGACGGAATCGCCCTGGGCTTTCCCGCCACTGGTGGGGCAGGTTTGCCGCCATCCCAGCCATTTCCTGTGACTCCCTCATCTTCAAGGACAGACACCCTCATCCCTCAAGCCTTTTAAAGTGAGTGCACGCGTGCCAGTTAAAGGACCTTCTGGCACTTTCTTGAGATGTCGGGCCTCCTACCACGTGAGCCACTCACTTGGTGAACTGCTCCATGAAGCGGTCCCGGTGGCCTTGCAGGGTGTCAGCTGGGAGACCTGGAAGAAAGGAGAAGAGCAGGTGACGCAGGGGCGGGCGGGACCAGAGGGAGGCACAACAGCACAGCAGGGCTCCGGAGGGGGGCGGGCCAGGCCACTAGGGATCCCTGCTGGCCTAGACCTGGAAACTAGCAAACCCAGAGAAGCGTGGGGACACTCATTTCAGATCTTTCCATTTCTGCTTGCTCCTGAAATACAGCCCATCCTGGGTACAGCGAGGTGGAACTTCTCTGTCCCTGACTACAGACATGGTGGCAACCTGACCGAGTGGCGGGCCCAGGTGTCGTGTGCACTTGTTTTCGTGTGCACACGAGCCTGGGAGAAACCATGAGCTTGCCGGAGAGGAAGCCATCAGAAGGCAGAGAAGTGGGCTGGGATTCGGGGCGGCTGGGTTTCTGTCCTGCCTTGGACCAGCCTCGGCCTTTGCACGGCTGGTTTTTGGCAGTTCTTGGACCTCCCAGATGGTGTTGAGTCTGTGTATTTCAGCCATGGAGCAAGAACTCTGCCAGCCTTGTGGGTTTTGTTTCATGTTTACAATTTAAATGTTAGCTACTTCAGAATGGGTGATACGTTCATCTGATATGAACAGGGAGCACACGTTCAGGATCACTCAGAAGTGGGCTTCCGAGGCCTTTCTCCCAAGAACCCTTAACCCCAACCAAATAATGGGAAAACATCAGAAGAAAAGAGAGGGCGGGTGCTGCGGTACAGAGGGCTAAGCCACTGCTTGGGACACTGGCTTCCTGCTTAAGTGCCAGCTCCTCTGCTTCCCACCAGCTTCCTTGCTAATGCATCTGGGACGTAGATGATGGCTCAAGCTCTTGAGCCCCTGCAACTCACATGGGAGACCCAGATGGAGTCCTGGCTCCTGGCTTTGGCCTGACCCAGGCCAGGCTGTTGTGGGCATTTGGGGAGTGAACCAGTGGATGGAAGATGTCTCGCTCTCTCTTCCTCCCTTTTTCTCCATTGCTCTGCCTTTTAAGTGAATGAATGGATATTTTGTCTCGCCTTTAAACCTAAACACACAACTACCTGCCTCTTCTCCTAACTGCCCACTTTCTACACAGCAGGTGCCGCTGCACCGGGCAACCCTGTTCTGCAGCATCTCAGAAACAAAGCCCACGTGTGTTCAGTGCAGCGGAGCCCCTGCCTGCCGCCTTCTCCTGGGGTTGGGTGCACGCCCTCCGCTCCCCTGGGGCACACTGACTCCATCCAAAGCCCTTCTAATCCTCCCGCCAGACATTCCAACCTCCCTTCCAGGAAACCATCCCGGATTCATCTGAGTGACGCTGCTCCTCTTTCCTTGTCTAAATGCCCAGATGCAGTCCTGGGCAGTGACCACAGCTAGGGAGCAGCCGTCCCCTGTACTTGTAGACAAATAGGACCTCCTGGTCCCTTCTGTGCTCCCAAACCTTCCTGGCATCCAGTTCTGCTGGGTTTTCCACCAGCCATACCCTGCATGTACACGTCTCCCACGGTAGCCACCTCGGGGTGTGGCCTGCACACCCCCACATCAGACTGGGGATCTGTGTTTAACAATGCAGGACTCACCCTGGGCCTTCTACAGTGGACACCAGGGGCAGCAGGGCCAAGATACATCATTTTATTTTATTTCACTTTTGAAGATTTATGGATTTAATTATTTGAAAGGCAGAGTGACACAGGGAGAGCAAGAGAGACAGATATTGAGACCTTCCACCTGCTGGTCCATGCCCCAACAGCCAGGGCTGGGCCAGGCTGAAGCCAGGAGGCAGGAGCTCCATCCAGGTCTCCCACGTGGGTGGCAGGGGCCATCATCTGCTGCCGGCTTCCCAGGTACATTAGCAGGAAGCTGGGTAGGAAGTGGAGCAGCTGGTTCTAGAACCTGGCACTCAGATACAGGATGCTGGCATCTCACGGGATGGCTTAAGCCACTGCACCACAGCGCCTGCCCCAGACACAACAATTTAAACAAGAACCATAGTGAAGTCTGGAGACTTCTGCAAGACCAGAAGTTTCCAAAGTATATTCTGCTAAGGGCGTGCCAGGGACCTGCAGCCTCAAGCTGATGTTTTGTGCTTTTATTACTTTTCCATGAAACCCCATCTGAACAAAGGGACCACGCTGACAGGCGGCTTGGAAGTCGCTGTCTTAACTCGCGTGGGTCTGGGCCAGGCCTGCCGTTCCCTGGGTGGTTCTGAGAACGCGCGATGTCCCTGGTGAATGGCAGTGAGCTAGAGCTAGACGTGGGCACAAAGGGACTTCCTGGTGCCCAACTAGGGCGAGCCAGGCACTTTGCCAGGCACTCGGAAGCTTGGGCCGTGGTCTCCTGTATTCTCATGGAAGACCCTCCAGGGCCTTTTAGAACTGAGGCAGAAGGCCAAGGGCATGAGGGGCCTGCACCCCTCCAGGACACCCCCAAGGCTGCGATGCTCTGTTGGCCCTGGGCTCACGGCGGGAGGAAGGGCTGCGTACTCACAGGAGTGGAGCTTGAAGAGAAGCTTGACCGTGTAGTCGTACAGGTGGCTGCAGTCCAGTATGACCTGGATCAGCGGGGCCAGGCGGCACTGCCCGGCCGTGGTCACCGACACAGAGCGGGACATGTCCAAGGAGTTGAACACTAGGACATGGAAGGGGGAGTGAGGCAGGAGAGCTAGGAAGTGACTGGTGAGCTCTGCGGGGGAGCACACACTGAGGCCTGGCCTGGGCGTGCGCGACCTCGTTTAATTCCTGCAACCATTTCAACAGTCCACGTGTGCTCTGCATCACACAGGGAAGGCGTAGGGCGAAAGTGAGCTTGCAGGTGGTCACAGAGCCCCGAGGTGGTTGTGCTGAGAGGCAGTGACCGCTTAAGGTCCCACTAGAGGGCCCACGTGGCCAACAACTGGCCAGGCCAGGTCAAGAACCTTGGTTGTGTCATGGATGGAGAACCGGGCCCTGGAAAGACCGGATCGGCTCAGAACCTGGGAGCGCTCCTAGGATGGAGGAGAATCCCTCTGTTGGGTCTTTGAAGAACTCCCTAGTCCCAGCCCTGAGTCTGATCGAAAAGGCCAATGGGCATCATGGTTTATAAAGGATTTCTGGTCTAACGTGAAGACGGGTGACTGTTGAGGGAGAGCCCTGAGATTTCCAGGGAACCGGAATTTCAGGACCGGAAGCGGCTGTGGAGCCAGCCCCTCCAGCCCTCCCTCTCACGACTGCACTTAAAGGGTTAACCCTTGACCTTCAGGAGTGCGCCTGGTGGTGGCGGAAGCTGACCCGTGGCTGGGGAAAGGATCAGTTGGAAAATGAAGAAGGGAAATGTGCAGCTGTGGCTGCCCACGTGGCTTCCGGGGACAGCAGAAGGGACACCTAGAGGGCCCACGAGGGCCGAGAGGGCAGGGCTGAGCGTCAGCATCAAAGGCAAGTTCAAGGTCCTTGGGGGGACTGGTCAAGAGAAGCAGCGCCTTCTGCTCTCTGAGTTCCAAGAGGAAGGGGCTCCCTCCCGCTCCTGCCCCAGTGGTCCCTGCACGCTTACCGCTGACTCCAGATCCTAGACCAAAGCCCCCAGTGCCTGGGCAAAGCCCAGCAGCTCACACCCTGGCCGGGGCTGTGGGCTGTCCTCTGCCTCTGGAGACCCCATGCACTGCAGGCGGCTCTCCCTGCAGTCCGTCTGGAGGCAAGCCCAGGGCCGCGTGTGCTCTGCCACCCCCGACTGCGCCAAGCCTTGCTAACTGCAGTAGTCTGGCCCCTGGTGGTGGTGGTGGGGGATTCCTCCAAACTGGTCTCTAATAAAAGGTGGCTTTTCTTCTAGATACAAATGAAAAGCAGCTGTCACCATGAGGCAGTCACGCTGCCTACTGGCTTCCTTGGGCTCTGTCTCCCGGGTTGCCCGCTGCCTTCTGGAGTGCTCAGGGCACCCAGTGGACCTGCAGCACCGTGATCGTGGACAGCTCACTCAAGCTGTCTGTGCCCCAGGATGCACAGACCTCACAAGGGACTTGTAAGGTGAGCTTTGGCTTTGTGGTTGATTTGGGTCTGGGGAAACTGAAGCCTCCCTCATGTCTGCCTGTGCCTCACGCCCAATCTCACCACTTCCCCGCTAACCTCCCACAGTCAAAAGTGTACTTCCTTTTTTTTTGTTTGTTTGTTTGAAGATTTATTTATTTCCTTTGAAAGCCAGAATTCCAGGGAGAGAGAGATCTTCCATCTGCTAGTTCACTCCCCAGATGGCTGCAACAGCCAGAGTTTGGCCAGGCTGAAGCTAGGGGCCTCTTCCAGGTCTTCCATGCAGGGTGCAGGGACCCAAGGACTTGGGCCATCTTCCACTGCTCTCCCAGGCCATAGCAGAGAGCTGGGTGGGAAGAGGAGCAGCCAGGACACGAACCGGCGGCCATATGGGATGCTGGCACTGCAGGCAGATGCTTAACCTACTATGCCACAGTATCAGCCCACAAAGCCTGCTGATGAGCTCATCTAACTTCTTGGCTATTGCACAGAAAGTGAAAGACAGAGTGGTGGTATGGGTATTGCTTCTGTGCCACCGTAAAGTTGGGAAACCATTGAGTCTGGGGCCAGCACTGTGGTGCAGGCGGTTAAGCCGCCACCTGCCTTGCTGGAATCCCATACAGCACCGGTTTGAGTTTTGACACCCCACTTCCAATCTGGGTCCCTGCTAAGGCACCTGGGAAAAAGCAGCAGAAGATGGTCTAAGCGTTTGGGCCCCTTGCACCCTGGGAGAGCCAGGTGGAGCTCTGGGCTCTTGGCTTCTGCATGGCCCAGCTCTAGCTGTTGCAACCATTTGGGGAGTAAACCAACTGATGGAAGACTCTCCCTTTCTCTTTGTAACTCTGCCTTTCAAATAACTAACTAACTAACTAACCAACCAACTAATTAACTAAATCTTAAACCAGCAACCGAGATGCCTGCGTCCCCTGGTGTGACACCTGGCTCTGGCTCCTGACTCCCGCTTTAATGCTGACCCTGAGAGGCAGCGGTGACGGCTCAAGTCATCAGGTTTCTGCTACCCACATGGGAAACCCAGACTGAGTTCCTGGCTCCTGGCTTCAGCTTGGCCCAGCCTTGGCCACTGAGGGGATGTGAGGACTAAACTGGTGGATGGGAGCTCTCTCTGGGTCTCCTTCTCTCAAATAAATAGATAAGTACACCCAGCTAGGGATTGTGAGACGTGGGGGCAAAAAGGATGTCTGAGTCACACCTGTACCCCCCTCATCTCTCAGCCCCCTCTCTGGGGGGTCACCCCCATCTCTTCCTGCTTACTTGCAGTCTATCAGGAGCTCGAAGGCCATCGGCAAAGCCGCCTTGCTCTCCACCAGCCTCCATGGGCAGCAGAGGCCAGAGCTCCAGGGAGGCAGCTTGGAGCGGCTGGTTGGCCCCTTGGAGACTGGACCCTGCGGAAGATGGCAGTTCCTAGGGCCTCCCTCGGACACGCACTCCATTCTAGCGCATTCCAAAGCTAAATGTGCCGGAATGCTGAGTTAACCTCCTCTGTCTTCCCACATGGCTATCTGGAAGTAGTGCTCTTAAGTTGTATGCACACATTCTCAATGCATCAGGGACTGTATGCTGTGTTTTACTGTTACTCCACTGCCTTATGACACAGGCTGCTAACAGGCTGGTACCCATTTCCTCTTGTAGGTCACGGTTTCCAACTCTTTTAACTGTTCCTCTGACACATCCTGTGCTGAACTGATTGACTGGTCAAAGCATCACGCCAGGAACTTGTCGCCCTGTTATAGGCCTTGGCCAGTGCTGGACCAGAACAGGCCAGTGGTGCACGTTGGCTGCACATATGGACAACAGCGAAAGAAGCCTGCGGTCAAGGTCAGTCAATGCCCCAAGAACGGGCCCAGTGGGGAGAAGCTGCTGAGCTGAACCCACAGTCTGCAGCTCACTGCGAGCCAGACGCTTGTCGTGGGGCCCCCTTCCTGCCCCCCAGTTCTCAGAGTCCCTCAGTGATGGCAGGGGAGGCAGGCTGGGAGGTAGGGGTGGGGTGGGGAGAGAGATGCGGGGAGCAGGGAGCTGCAGGGGGCTCCACAACTCCCAGGAGAAGGGAGCCTGGCAGGGAGGCCAGCTTCGTGGGCTGCTCACGTGGACTTGAGTGACAGCCAACTCCCCTAGCTTTGCCCCAGCAGACGTGATGTACCAAGGCCTGGCCAGGGCTGAGGCCAACAGGGAGGGAGTGGAGAGATCTCCCTGCTCAGGTCTGAAACCACCAACAAGGAAAATACCCTCCCACCGCGAGGAGCTGGGAGAGCAAAGGCCGGGTGGGGATGCCTCCCAGCCCCTTGTTCTTCATAGGGACAGGGAGGGGAGGGCTGGGCCAGCTGGGCATTCTGGGAGCCCGGGTCAGACAGGAGGGAGGCGACTCACCAGTTTGGAAGAGGTTTAGCTCACACTCCAGGTAGTCAAACATCTCCACTGTTAACTGGAAACTGGACCCAAGAGGAGACAGCTTATACTCCACAGTCCCATGGCCAGGCCCCCACCTGCCTCTGCCCACATCCCATACGTACACACACAAATACCCTCAGATACGCATGTGGATACACACACACATGTGCACGCATGCTCGTGTGATTCACTCATGCACGCACGCACACATGGGGCACGCACGTGTGTGAATGCAGTCACACGCACAATGCATGTATGCACAAATGTATGTGAGCAGCCCACCGCCAATTCCTAGCCCCCACCCCAAAATGGACACTTTAGAGCCATCCGAAGCCCAAGCAAGACAAAGAATTCATAGTGGCAGTGGCCAGGGAGAGGACAGGCACAGGACTGGGATGGGAGGGTAGGGGAGACAGAGGGAAGCAGGGGGCATGGGACAGACCACCGAGGGTCTGCATGAGGCCCAGCAGGAGGTGGCCCCAAGGCCAAGTTCATCAGAGGCTGCAGAGGAGACCCCACCTCAACCCCTGCCTCTCCCATCAGGCTCCCAGAACCCTCACAGGAAGCTTCTCTCCCCACCAGGTCCAGGACACGGGGGCCACCACTCACAAGTTGTTCACGTCACTCTCTCCAGCCTCGTCCAGCTGCCGGTCACTCATCTGAAGGTTGCCTGGGAACCTGGGATTCTGGAGAGGAGGTGGAGGGGGGAACCAGTCTTATAACTGAGCTAAGCCAACCACAAGCCCGCTGTCCACGTGAGATGCAGGCCATCGCAGGCGAGATTCGCCTGGGCAGCTCATGCTCGCATAGGCCCCTCCCTGTGCTCAGGAGGTGGGGCTGGGTCCCTGGCCCTCACACCCACAGACCCTGACTGGCCCACAGCAATGACCAACTGCTACCTGTCACTGGAGGCAAAGGCTCTGCCCCACTCCTCCAAGCTGGCAGGGGACCCTTCCCTCTAAACCGCACCCTGGAACATTCTTTCTTTCTTTCTTTCTTTTTTTTTTTTGACAGGCAGAGTGGACAGTGAGAGAGAGAGACAGAGAGAAAGGTCTTCCTTTGCCGTTGGTTCACCCCGCAATGGCCGCTGCGGCCGGCGCGCTGCACCGCGCTGATCCGAAGCCAGGAGCCAGGTGCTTCTCCTGATCTCCCATGGGGTGCAGGGCCCAAGCACCTAGGCCATCCTCCACTGCACTCCTGGGCCACAGCAGAGAGCTGGACTGGAAGAGGTCCGACAGAATCCGGTGCCCCAACTGGGACTAGAACCTGGGGTGCCGGCGCCACAGGCGGAGGATTAGCCTATTGAGCCGCGGCACCGGCCAACCCTGGAACATTCTATGGATGCCCTCCCCAGTGCAAAGGGTCCCTATGTGTAAGCGGGGTGGGGGGTTAGGGGGTGGGGGCAGCCAGCTCAGGGCTCCTGCTGTCTTTTGTCACCTCCTGAAGCCGTGACTGTGAATTCAGGAAACGCAAACCCATTCTCACACCAGCTTTTGCATGAAGCATAACGAGTACAACAAACAACGGCAGGACAATACTACCCAATGCACATGCAAAGTCGAGAGGAAGGAGAGCGTGGCTTGTCACTAGCGCTTCACCCATGTGCTTGGTTGGAGTGGACACAACCCAAGGCCAAGGGAGCCGGCCGCAGAAGGGCAGGGGGCCATCCTGTCATTCCAGAGTGAATACTTCCGGCTCTGACAATAGGATGCCTGACACAAAGTAGCAGGGGCCCCGGGAGTTCACTGTTTCTGCTCTGCCTCAAGTCTACAGCAGTGGGTCTCCACGTGGGATCCTAGGGCCAGCAGCAGCACCACCACTGGGGCGCGGGCTAGAAATGCACACTCCCAGGCCCCACCCCGGACCTGCTCCGGGGGTGAGAGTCTGCGGGTGGGGCCCTGGTGACTCTGGATGGGTGGGAAAGCAGGGAGTCTTGGGGGGGCTGCAGGTTCCCTGGAAGACCCGACGGTCAACCCTGACGGGGAAGACTCACTTTGGTGTGGAACTCCATCTTGGTTCTCAGCAGTTTGAGGTAGATGCTGCATAGCTGTCCGTAGCCCTCACTCAGGTGGCCCTGGGGGGAGGAGGAGAGAGCATCAGCTGACACCAGTCCGGGTGAGCCACCCACAGCCAGCACTCTGCCAGTGACGAGTCGTTGTTTTCTTAAAGATTTTCTGTTATTTATTTGAAAAGCAGAGTTACTGAGAGAAAGGGAGAAACACAGACAGACAGGGGAGACATCTTCCATCTGCTGGTTTACTTCCCAAATAGTTACAATGGCCAGGGCTAGGCCAGACCAGAGCCAGGAGCTTCTTTGGGGTCTCTCACACGGGTGCAGGGGTGCAAGGACTTGGGCCATCTTCTACTGCTTTCCCAGGCCATAGTGGACAGCAGGATCAGAAGTGGAGTAGTTGGGACTCAAACTGGTGCCCATATGGGATGCCAGCACTGCAGGCGATGGCTTTACCCACTAAGCCACAATGTCAGACCCAGGAATCTCTTTTTCTGGGTCATGAAAATAACAAATGCCCACTGTTGAGAACAGGGAAAGTATGGAAGAGCACATCAACAAACCCCCCACGCTCCATCTAACCACCGGCTGGAATGGCAACGACCACTCTGGGATTCTGAGGGCTCTTAAAAGAGGTGGTGGACGATACTATAAAAATAGCAGGTGAGGATTTGAAAAATGTTTTGCACCAAAATAAGCTTATCTTTTAATTCAATTTCTTGATATCCTCTTGTATAACTTCCCTGTTAGTTTATATGTTCTTTTTTTAAAGATTTACTTGTTTTACTGGAAAGTCAGAGTTACAGAGAGAGAGAGAGAGAGAGAGAGAGAGAGAGAGAGAGGTCTTTCATCCACTGGTCTACTCCCCAATTGGCCGCACAGCCGGAGCTGTGCCGATCTGAAGCCAGGAGCCAGGAGCTTCTTCCAGGTCTCCCATGCGGGTACAGAGGCCCAAGGACTTGGGCCATCTTCTACTGCTTTCCCAGGCCATAGCAGAGAACTGGATAGGAAATGGAGCATCCAGGACTTGAGCCAGAGCCCACATGGGATGCCGGCACTGCAGGTGGGGGCTTCACCTGCCAAGCTACAGTGCTGGCCCTATATTTTCAACTCAAATGTATAACTTTTTTTTTTTTTTTTGACAGGCAGAGTGGACAGTAAGAGAGAGAGACAGAGAGAAAGGTCTTCCTTTTTGCCATTGGTTCACCCTCCAATGGCCGCCGTGGCTGGCACGCTGCGCTCGGCACACCACGCTGATCTGAAGCCAGGAGCCAGGTGCTTCTCCCATGGGGTGCAGGGCCCAAGCACTTGGGCCATCCTCCACTGCACTCCCTGGCCACAGCAGAGAGCTGGCCTGAAGAGGGGCAACCAGGACAGAATCCGGCGCCTCGACCGGGACTAGAACCCGGTGTGCCGGCACCGCAAGGCGGAGGATTAGCCTAGTGAGCTGCGGCGCTGGCTCAAATGTATAACTTAAAAGTTATAGTACTTAGGGGGCTGGCGTTCTGGCTTAGCAGGTGAAGTCACCATCTGCAGTGCCGGCATCCTATATGGGCACCGGTTTGAGTCCTGCCTGTTCCACTTCTGATCCAGCTCTCTGCTTTGGCCTGGTAAAGCAGTAGAAGATGCCCCAAGTCCTTGGGCCCCTGCACCCGCGTGTGGGGCCCTGAGGAAGCTCCTGGCTCTTGGCTTTGGATCGGCACAGCTCTGGCTGTTGTGCCTAATCGGTGAGTGAACCAGAGGATGAAAGACTTCTCTCTCTGCCTCTTCTCTCTCTGTGTAACTCTGATTTCAAAGAAATAAATAAACCTTAAAAAAAACAAAAACAAAAAAAGAGCACTTGTGGGTGGGTTCACAGCAAAATCGAAGTACAGAGTTTCACATACTCAGTGCCCCCACCCTTGGCAGCCTGCACCACGGCGGTGCGTTTGTCACAGCTGCTGCACCTACACTGATGCCGCTTACCCAAGAGCCACGGTTTGTGCAGGGTTCACTCTTCTGTTGGGATCCTAGAACTCTGACAAACACCTAACAACCTCTACCACGATCGTATCATATAGAGCAGTTTTATTGCCCTAAAAATCCTCTTTTTTCTATTTCTTTTTCTCTAAAAAATGTATTTTTTAAAGATTTATTTATTTGAAAGGTAGGAATGACACCAAGAGAGGGACAGACAGAAAGAGAGAGAGAGAGGGAGAGAGAGAGAGATTCCTTCACTTTCCAAATGTTCACAATAGCCAGGGCTGGGCCAGGCAGGATCGAAAGTGGAGCAGCCAGGACTTGAAGCAGCACTCTAATACGGGAGGCCGGTAGCCGCAGCAGTGGCTTAACCCACAGCACCACAATATCTACCCCTCTGCCTTGATTCTTAGATAAATGGAATCCATTTCCTCCTTAATAGCCTGCATTTTTCCCATCTCAACCCTTCTTCTGTGAGGTCATGTTCAGTGACTGCTCAGAACCTGAACCATGATTATTTAAGAAGGGGAGTGGGAGCACCAAGAACCCTGCACCTGTGCAGCTGTGGCTGCCACACTCAGGTCTGATTTCTACGCTTCCTTTGACCTCTACGTCCTTGAGGGCAGAATAAAAGAACTGCATGGACACCTGTCTGATAGCACCCACGGGAGACGAGCAACCACAGGGGGCATGTTTTCATGCTGCATTCACTTTCTGCAAACACAACTCATTTATTTAATTTTTTAAAGATTTATTTTATTTATTTGAAAGGCAGAGTTACGGAGAGAGAGAGGGAGAGACACAAGAGAGAGGATCCTCTTCTATCCACTGGTTAACCCCTCAAATGGGCACAACAGTCAGGGCTGGGCCAGGCCAAAACCAGGAGCCAGAGACTCCACCCGTTGTTGAATTCTTTGTTTAGTGGAGGGTTAAGCTTGTGCTTATAAAATAAACTAGAAGTCTGTCATTGTAAAAATTAAAAGAAAAAATAAGAAGGGAAGGAGGAAGGGAGAGGGAGGGAGGACAGGGTGGGAAGTATTATGCTCTTAAATCTGTATATATGAAATACATGAAATTCATTCTTCTTATATAAATTAAAAATTAAAAAAAAAGAAACGCCATCCAGGTCTCCTATGTGTGTGGCAGAAGCCCAAGTACTTGGGCCATCTCCTGTTGCTGTCCCAGGCACGTTAGCAAGGAGCTGGATCAGAAGTAGAGCAGCTGGGACTTGAACCAATACCTGCATGGGATGCTGGCATTGCAGGCAGTGGCTTAACCCACTATGCCACAGTGCCAGCCCCTTCAAATTTGTTAAAAAATATTTTCATTTTGTTTGAAAGGGAGAGAAAGAGACAGACATCTTCTACCCACTAGCTCATTATCCCTACGTGCTCATAACAGCCAGGGCGGAGCCTAGCCAAAGCCAAGAACTAGGAAGCTTCATCTGGGTCTCCTGCATGGGAGCCAGAGACCTAGGCACTTGGGCCATCTTCCACTACTTTCCCAGACGTGCGTCAGCAGGGAGCTGGGTCAGAAGCGAAGGAGCCGGGACTTGAACCGGGCAGTCTGATACAGGATGTAATGTCTCAAGTGGTGACTCATCCACTACACCCAACACCTACTCCAACAATTCATATTTAATTCATCAAATATGTATTCATTATAGAAAAATTGGAAAGTACCAAAATAGTAGGAAAAGGAGTAAAAATATCCTCATCAAAGACAACCACAGTTAACGTGAAAATGTACAAGAAGGAGCCAGGATCCCACATCAGAGCCCCTTCAGGTCCCACATCAGAGCCCTTTCAGGTCCCACATCAGAGCCCCTTCAGGTCCCACATCACAGCCCCTTCAGGTCCCACATCACAGCCCCTTCAGGTCCTCACTGCTCCGCTTCCAACCCAGCTTCCTCCTATCTGCACCTGGGAAGGCAGTGGGAGATGGACCAAGTACTTGGGTCCCTGCCACCCACAGGTAGATCAGGATGGAGTCCCTGGCTCCTGGCTCCAACATGGCCCAGCCCTGGCTATTGTGGTCATTTAGGGACTGAACCAGGGGATGGAAGCATTCTCTCTCTCTCTCTTTAGCTCTCTGCCGCTCTTACTAAAAAAAATCTCGGGGCTGGTGTTGTGGATTAAGCCAATACCTGCAGTGCCGCCATCCCATCTGGGCACTGGCTCAAGTCCCAGATGCCCCACTTCCGATCCAGCTCTCAGCCATGGCCTGGGAAAGCAGTAGAAGATGGCCTAAGTCCTTGGGCCCCTGCACCCACGTGGGAGACCTGGAAGAAGCTCCTGGCGCCTGACTTTGGGTTGGCCCAGCTCTGGCTGTTGCAATCATTTGGGGAGTGAACCAGCGGATGGAAAATCTCATTTTGTCTTTCTCTCTCACTCCCTCTCTCTGTAACTCTGCCTTTCAAATAAATAAGTAAACCTTTTTAAAAAAATCTAAAAAAGTAAAAAGAAAATGCACAAGGATCAAAAAGTAGAAGAAGGTCCTCCCTTCAGAGACTCTTAGTCACGAGGAGGAAACAGGCCCACAGGAGAAAGGCTTGGAGCTCTGAGTTCCAGGTGCCAGAGCCACACTGACAACTGCCAAACACGTTGGGTAGAACAGCAGAGCTTCTTCGAAGGCATTAATGAGCTGACAAGTGACTCAGGCCAGAGACTGAGGAGACACAGGTACTCAGGTACCTGGGATGCTGGGATGAGAGGGTACAGAACACGGGGGCTTTTCTGCACCACACGAATCTGCACTTTGATTTTGCTGGCCCCTAATAGTCAGATGAAGGGGGCTGGTACTGTGGTATAGTGGGTTAAAGCCCTGGCCCACAGCCCTGGCATCTCATATGGGTGCTGGTTTGAGTCCCGGCTGCTCCACTTCTGATCCAGCTCTCTGCTATGGCCTGGGAAAGCAGCAGAAGATGGCCCAAGTGCTTGGGCCCCTGCACCCACGTGGGAGACCCGGAAGAAGCTCCTGGCTCCTGGCTTCAGCCTGGGCCAGCCCTGGTCACTGCGGCCATCTGGGGAGTGAACCAGTGGGTGGAAGACCTCTTTTGTTCTGTCTCTACCTTTCTCTGTAACTCTGCCTTCCAAATAAATAAAATAAATCTTAAAAAAAAAAAAAAAAAAGTCAGGTGAGATCCCAGTGGGCGGCCTCTTTGGCAGAGAGCAAGGGTAAGTGAGGAAGTCCTCCCAGGAGCACAGGGAGAAGCTGTAGCCTCAAAGCCCTGCTGTGCTCAGAGAGCGGCCCACACCCTGCTGAGAACTGGACCCAGGAGCCAGCCCTCCAGGGGCTCTGCTGAAAATTCCTAACACTGGAAGCCGAGAATTTAATTCTGAGTGATCTCAACGGACGCGAACGCCAGCTCTCTCTGGAGGAAGCCGGCTTTGTTACCAACTTTGGAGAACTCGCCACCAATAAGACCCCCAAGGAAAGTGAGCAGCTCAGGGTGAAAAATCACTCAGCACAGAAGGAACCGACACACCGTGAGCAAAATCCGCCCAAAGTGGTGGAAGGTGGGAACAAAGCTCTGAGGACTTTGGATACTGCAATTCCAAGAAGTGATTTGTGAAATGCCAATGTTTAATACATCTGAAGAAATAAGATCGCTTCCCAATAAATACAAGACATTATAAGAGATATTCAGCAGATTTGAAAACAAGCAAAACAAACGTCAAGAAATCAACTCTACTAAAACTCAAAAACCTTTTAAGTACTACCTCTAAGACACAAGGAGATAGGAAAGTTGGGGGCAGGCATTTGGAACAGTGGTTATCCTATCCAGTTCCTGCTCATGTGCTGGGAGGCAGCAGGAGATGGCCCAAGGACCTGGGTCCCTGCCACCCACGTGGGAGACCTGGACGGAGCTCCTGGCTCCTGGCTTCTGCCCGGCCCTGCCCTGACTGTTGTGGGAATTTGGGTGTGAACCAGTAAATGAAGATCACTCTTACTTTTCTGTCACTCTGCTTTTCAAATAAATAAAAATTAAATAAAACTTCAAGAAGCTCATGGAAAATGGAATTTAAAAATACCTTAAGTCAAAATATAGGAAAGTTAAAACTCAAAGGATTGGGTCTAGTGCTGTGGCGTGGCAGGAAAACCCAGCACCTGCCATGCCAGCATCCCACATGGGTGTTGGTTCGAATCCTGGCTGCTCCACTTCCAATCCAGCTCCCTGCAAATACACCTGGGAAAGAAGCAGGAAATGGCCCAAGTGCTTGGGCCCCTGCACCCACGTGGGAGACCCGGACTATGGCCATCTGGAGGTGGGAACCAACAGATGGATCTTTCTTTCCTTTTCTGTGTAACTCTGCCTTTTCTATAAATAAATGAGATAATTATTAAAATTAACATATTATTTTTTAATAAAACCCGAAAACGTTGATTCTCCGGGCACTGGCAGCCCAGAGGGCCCGGGGGAAGGGAACAGAGGCAGTGCCTGGCTGAGGGATCGCCGTGCCTGGACAGCAGAAGCTTCCAGGTCCTGACACTGCTCTGCAGCTCCCGGGGACCAGGTGAGGAAATGGACATGCTGGGCCCACCTTGGGGGGCATCCTCAGCCCATCCTGGACACTCTGGGCGGCAACCCTGACCACGTAGAAAGAGACGACTGTGTTCCAGCCCAGTGGCCTTGACCTCAGGGGAGGGGAAAGAGGAGGAAGAGCCGGTGGGCACCCCCCTCCCCGGCGCATCTCCGAACTCACCCACATCCTGCTCATGTCGCTCAGTTCATTCTTGTATCTCAGCGAGTCCTTCAGGACCTGCGGACAGAGAACACAGCCTCTGAGGGAGGAGTAGAGAGGGCTGGAGGGCAGACGAGAGGAGAGGGGGCGGCGTGGGTGCCCACGGTAGCCTCCGCCCGCAGCCCTGGGAACTCACGTGGGGGTGGCCGTCTCGCAGGAGCTTGTGGAACACGTGGCAGAACTTCCAGCAGAGCACGGCGTGGCTGGACAGCGGTAGCCGGCTGACGACTGACCAGAAGGTCTGCGCCCCTTTCTCGTGGTGGGTGCCCAGGATACATGGTGAGGACACAGTCATGGAAAACGCGCAGGCCACACAGGGCAGCCAGCTCCTGGCAGGTGGGGCTCCTGCAGCTGGCCACCGCTGTGCCGAAGCAACCAAAGAGCTCGGCATTCATTCTGGCAAATTTTTTTTTCCGGGGCTGTGAGGGGGTGGCGGATGGCAATCAAATGTGGTGTTCCAACAACATCCCCATAAGACAACTTCCCTGGAGACAGCCGGGTCTCGGGAGAAGGGAGTCTCTGGCTTGCATGAGGGCCCTGGGGGTTGGCATCCTCCAGGTGCACTCAGGGAGGGTGGTGCTCCCTGGGGAGGTGCCATAGCTAGCATTTTACGACTCATTATGGCTTCTCCAAGCTCTCTCTTCTCCATGATTAAACACGAGGGCCTGCCTCGGCATGACCCGGCCGGGGACCCCCCACGCCAGCATGCTAACTCTCCTGTCTCCTCCTCCAGGCAACACTTTCTCTTCTCAAACATTTATTTTTTAATGTCTTTGAAAGGCAGAGTGACAGGGAGAGAAAGAGGTCTCCCACTTGCTGGTTCACTCCCTGAAAGGCCCCAATAGCCGGAGCTGGGCCAGGCTGAGGCCAAGACCCTGGAGCTCCATCTGGGTCTCCCACGTGGGTGGCAGGGGCCCCAGCACTTGGACCATCCTCGGCTGCCCTCTCATGTGCATTAGCAGGGAGCTGGATTGGAAGTGGAGCAGCCGGGTCTTGAACTGGCGCCCACGTGCAATGCAGGCATTGAAGGTAGCACTCCAACCTAGGCAGCACTTTCATCTCCTCTCCAGCTCCCCAGCCCTGCTGTTGCCTTGAAAGCAGCACCTCTGTCTCCATAAACCCCAAGCAACTCTGGTACCCACTTCTTCCTGAAGCACCCCCAGCCTTGCTCAGGGGTGCCTTCCAGCACCTTGAACTGCCAGCAGGGGCAGTCCTGTGGCTGATGCTCCCCAGACCCAATTCCCAACATATCCACTGCCTGTAGCCTGCCCGCCATGGTCTGCATGGGGGCGATGTCCATGCTGCCTTGCGGGATGGTTGGTTTTACCAGCCAGGTCTCTGTCATTACCGAGCCTCTCTGGGAGTGCCCCCTAGAGGATTTCTGGGTGAATTTTCTAACTGTTGCCTACACCGGGCCAGCAGCGGGGCAGCGTGGATCTACCCTACTAAGCAACAGCTCTTTTCCCAGAATACCAGGCTTCTCTCTGAAGGCTCAGGCAAGAAGCACGGCGCCGCTCAGGGCAGAGCAGCACATCCAGAAGACGTGTCGTCTTGCTCCCAAGCCAGACTGGCCCAGACACGGCCTTCGCCAGCTGGAACTTTTTGACAGGGGTGGGTTTGAACACAGACTTTTGGGTCTGGAAGCTGAGATCAGATTTTAGTCTTGGAATGATTTCTTTTAAATTTTTATTTTTATTTTTTGATTTGCGAGACAGAGAGAGTGCCCATTCACTGGTACACTCACCGAAATGCCCATGACAGTCAGGGCTGGGCCAGGCCAAAGCAGGGAGCTGGGAATTCAACCCAGGTCCCCCACATGGGTGGCAGAGACCCAAGCACTTGAGCCACGACCTGCTGCCTCCCAGGGTCTACACTGGCAGGAAGCTGGAGTTGGAAGCAGAGCTGGGACTTGAACCCAGGCACTCCAATATAGGATGCGGGGTCCCAAGCAGGTTTTCACTGCTGTGCCAAAGGTCCACCCCTCGAGTGATTTTTGAAACTGGTGATGGGTCCACCCAAAGGCCTTGCAGACTGGAAGGAAGCAGAGGAGAGAGGAGCTGCTCCCCACCCCGGCATGTGCCACCTGCTCACAGCTGGTTGTGGTTAACCGGACCCAGGAGCGGCCTCCACAGGAGTCAGGTCGGGGCACAGTCCCTCAGACACCCCATGCAAGAGGCCAGGGGACTTTTCCATGGTTCTTTGATTTTATACACATTGTTATGCCCCCGATCATGAGTTAGGGACCGTAAAGGGCATTCAGGGAGAAGAATAAGAAAATAAAGAAAGATTAAGACTCAGACCCCGGCCCTGGAGGAGTGATTCCACGGTGCGGACCCAAGCTGTGTATCAGTCAGGTGTCTGCAGGAAATCCCTGTCTGGGCAGCGCTTCTGGCCTCTCTACGAAGCCACAGAGCCACGACGCTGGCTGCCCACGGCCTCGGGGACCACGGCGAACTCGGAGAAGGGCCCTCCAGTCGCCGAGTCCCCCGTCCACTCCGAGGCTCCTGTCTTCTCCTCTGGGACTCTGGGACACACACTGCACCTGCTCACGGGGCCGACTGCCTCTCAGCACTGAGCCCCTGCCCTGGTGTCTGTGGAGACTTTGGTTCCTATGCTCAGAAAAAGGGGGGAGGAGATGGTGCCCCCTGAAGTGGGGGGGGGCAGAGTAGCCCCGGGGGGGCCTTGGACAGCACAGGTGGGAATCCCCCCAAGATGGGCCTCGGAGCTGACCTGCAGG
Organism: Oryctolagus cuniculus; assembly: GCF_964237555.1. Taxonomy (NCBI): domain Eukaryota; kingdom Metazoa; phylum Chordata; class Mammalia; order Lagomorpha; family Leporidae; genus Oryctolagus; species Oryctolagus cuniculus. The sequence goes on from NC_091450.1 coordinate 50,744,058, forward strand.
TTCAGTGGATTTGGTCCTAGGGGACAGGGGCAGGATCTTGGCAAGCTGATGGCCTCACTGGCGCCTTCCAGCCTGCCAGGCTGTGGGTCCAGGAAGCCACCTGCGGAGCCTGGCCCAGGTGGGGCTGAGCGGAAGAACCTGGCTGTGACCTCTGTCCCCATCACCTGACCTTCCCCCCCACCCCCCGGGTGGGGGTCGGCTTTCCAAGCAGCATCCGAAAGGATATTTCTGGCGTGTTTCTCCTTCACTGCCACTTCCTGCGTATTAATGGCCTTATTGATGCTGACGGTCTGGAAAACAAGAGGGGGAGGGGCAGCAGGAAGGGATGAATGAGCATCTGAGTGGTGGAGACCCTCCAAGACACCCTGCCCCCTCCCCTCCTCCGTGAGCCTCAGGCTTGGCGACTGGCCCCTCGCCCAACACACACACACAGTCCTCCAACTGGAGGTGGCCTCTCCGCCGGTGCCCAGCTGGGGGCAGAGGTGGGCAGCGCTCCCGGGGCCAGCTGGCCCAGGCTGCCTGGCAGTGGCTGTGCCCAGCTGCCGCGCCCGCCTGCCACTCATGGGCTTGGCACAACAACACGGCAATTAAAGCCCACACAAAGGGATGCTTTTCATCCCCAGGGAGACATGATCCCTCCGGGAGCGGGAGGAAGAGGCGCTGGGATCAGGGAGCCACTGTGGCCGGAGAGTGTCCCTTGGAACCAGCCCAGGGCCCTTCTGCCACCACTGGCGCTGGCAGTGGCCGCCCTGTAGCCCTCATTTCCTACTGTGGGGTGTTTTTCCATTCCCAGGCAAGTGCCCCATGACTTCCTTAATTACACCCAAGGATGTGAAAAATATTCACACCTAGCCAGTCCTTTTAAAAATCACAACTCTCTTCAGTACGGATACACACACACACACAGAGAGAAGGGGTTAATCCTGTCACTGCTCAATGGGGTTGGCAGGTGTACATTCTTCTACATCTTGTTTTTTTCTGACTTGAAAATACCTCACAGAATATTCTCCAAGCAGACTGTAAAACTCTAGTTCATTCTTTAAAAAGCATGCTATTTGACGATGTGGGTGGGCGTGACTGATACAAGCATTCCTGTATTTATAGGGCATTGATTCATTTCCAGGGTTTTTTTTTTTTTTTTAATTTTAACCACTGTAACTATTTTTGTAAACCCTGTTATAAAAGACTTATTATTTGAAAGGCAGATTTACAGAGAGAGGGAGAGAGTCAGAAAGAGATCTTCCACCCACTGGTTCACTCCCTAAACTGGAAACCAGGAATCTGGCACTCCATCTGAGTCTCCCATGTGGGTGACAGGGGCCCAAACACTAGGCTATTCTCTGCTGCTTTCCCAGGGAGCTGGACTGGAAGTGGAGCAGCTGGGACTGGAGTCAGTGCTCATATGGGATGCCAGCATGGCAGGCAGTGGCTTCCCCCACTGCGCCACAATGACAACGCCAGCCACTACGTGTGCCCTTGCTAGTGGACGCTTTAACTTTCCAAGGGACAGATTCCTGGGAGTGAAATGACTGGGGAGACGTTTGTGTTTTTCTTTTCTTTTGCTTTTTTAACCATTCCTTATGGAAAAAGCTAGACCAATATGCAGGTCATTTGGATAGTCGCGACAGTCCCCAGCATCAACTGTGTGAACTTGGCCAGGCTCATTTTCCATGGATGAGGGGTCGGCCAAGATTTTCTTCGAAGACCCAGATGGTAAATATGAGAGGTCTTCAAAAAGTTCATGGAAAAATGCATTCTATGGGTGCTGTGGCTCATTTGGTTAATCTTCTGCCTGTGGCACTGGCATCCCATATGGGCACCAGGTTCTAGTCCTGGCTGTTCCTCTTCCAGTCCAGCTGTCTGCTGTGGCCCGGGAGTGCAGTGGAGGATGGCCCAAGTGCTTGGGTGCCTACACCCGCATGGGAGACCAGGAGGAAGCATCTGGCTCCTGACCGGTGGTGCAGTTCTAGCCGTGGCGGTCATTTGGGGGGTGAACCAATGGAAAGAAGACCTTTCTTTCTGTCTCTCCCTCTCACTGTCTGTACCTCTACCTGTCAAATAAATTTAAATAAAAAAATGCATTCTATGAGAAACTATGTGAGTTTCAAGATTTGTGGCACCAAAATAAACTTACCAAATAATTCCATTTTTCCATGGAGTTTTTGAAGTCCTACATATTTTAGACACTGCAGGCCACATAGTCTCCATGGAAACTATTCAACTCTGCCACAGAATACTAAACAGATACTTAAATAAATGAGAGTGGCTACATTTCTGTAACATTTTACTTCTAAATCCACTTGGTGGGGCCAGAGCTGTGGTGCACTGGGTTAAATGCCCAGTCTGCAGTGCCCACATCCCATGTGGACGCCAGTTCAAGTCCTGGCTGTTCCACTTCCTATCCAGCTTTCTGCTATGGCCTAGGAAAGCAGTGGAGGATGGCCCAAGTGCTCGGCCCCCTGCACCCACATGGGAGACCCAGAGAAGCTCCTGGCTCCTGGCTTCAGATCAGCCTAGCCCTGGCCATTGCGGCCATTTGAGGAGTGAACCAGCGGAAGGAAGACTTCTCTTTCTCTCTGCCTCTGCCTCTCTGTAACTCTGCCTTTCAAATAAAAATAAACCTTAAAAAAAAAAAAAAAAAACCAACAAACCACCATGTGGTGGCTTCGTTTCATCCTGCAGCTGTAATTGGCTGACCCCTGCTCCCCGCTCCACAGCAAAAGCTACTGTCTCCTATTCCTTGGATTTTTATTTTTTAAATTAAAAATTTATTTGAAAGGCAGAGAGAGAGAGAGAGAGAGAGAAATCGATCTTCCATCCACTGGTTTGCTTCCCAACTGTGCACAACAGCCAGGGCATGGCTAAGCCGTGGCCAGGAGCCCAGAGCTTCAATCCGGGTCTCCCATGTGGGTGGTGGGGACCCGAGGACTTGGGCCATCCCTGCTGTTTCCCTGGATGTGCGTTAGCACGAAGCATAACTGGACCTCAGACCCAGGCACTCTGATATGGGATGCAGGTGCCCCAAGTGGCATCTTAACCATTGTGACAAATGCCCGCTCTCTAGATTCTTCTTCTTCCTTTTTTTTTTTTTTTTGACAGGAAGAGTTAGAGAAGAGAGAAAGGTCTTCCTTCTATTGGTTCACCCCCCAAATGGCCGCCATGGCCAGCACTCTGTGCCAATCCGAAGGCAGGAGCCGGGTGCTTCCTCCTGGTCTCCCATGGGGTGCAGGGCCCAAGCACTTGGGCTATCCTCCACTGCACTCCCTGGCCACAGCAGAGAGCTGGTCTGGAAGAGGGGCAACCGGTACAGAATCTGGCGCCCCGACCGGGACTAGAACCCAGTGTGCCGGCGCCGCAAGGCAGAGGATTAGCCTAGTGAGCTGCAGCATTGGCTTGGATTATTCTTTTTTTTTTTTTTTTAATTTTTTTTTTTTTTATTTTTTGACAGGCAGAGTGGACAGTGAGAGAGAGAGACAGAGAGAAAGGTCTTCCTTTGCCGTTGGTTCACCCTCCAATGGCCGCCGCGGCCGGCGCGCTGCGGCCAGCGCACCGCACTGATCCGATGGCAGGAGCCAGGAGCCAGGTGCTTTTCCTGGTCTCCCATGGGGTGCAGGGCCCAAGCACCTGGGCCATCCTCCACTGCACTCCCTGGCCACAGCAGAGAGCTGGCCTGGAAGAGGGGCAACCGGAACAGAATCCAGCACCCCGACAGGGACTAGAACCTGGTGTGCCGGCGCCGCTAGGCGGAGGATTAGCCTAGTGAGCCGCGGCGCCGGCCTGGATTATTCTTAATACTAGATGTCATATAATTTATCAGCGAGTCACCACTGCAGCCGGGTGACAGTGAGAGACTAAACACTCAGGTAAGATCCGGTGGCTTCCAGGTCCCTTTCATATTTTTAGACGTTGGAGGGTCTGGGCTATCATTGCAAGAAGTGAGGGTCTGAAGGGGGCTGGGGAGCCACAGGAGAGGGGCCTGTCACCAACACCCACGCATCCTCCGGAATGCAGAGTTCCTCCTCCAAGGTCCTGGGAAGGAAAGTGCGGGGCGAAGTCTACGCAGGTGTCCCCCCCCCCCCCCCATTTCAGCCCAGGACACATGGCAGGAGCCTAGGCGAGCACGGGGTTCTGGAAAGAAGTCTCTTCCTAAGCCCACGGCTACAAGGCATCTGCCAGCCCTGCCTGCCCCTGGCCAGGGCCGCCCCAGAGCCTCCTCCCGCAGCCCCCGCAGGCAGGCCCCCAGGAGCCCTGGGTTACTGCAGCCAGGGTGCCCACTGTTCTCCAAGTCAGCGGCCATGCCCAAGAGGCAGAGTCCATGCCAGCGTCCAGTTCCCGTGGCAAGGCCTCCCGGGGCTTGGAAGCACAGAGGTAGGGCTGAGCTCTTGAGGCTCTGGGCTCTTCTTGAGAGCAGGCTCTGGGCCCTCGGGGCATCAGACACCAAGAGGTTTCCAGGACACAAGTTCCCTGCCAGGGCCCCTGTCCTGCTGCCTGGGGGGTGCCACCTGTCCAGCATCATCCTCCGTCATACACATCTCCCCGCCCTCCTGCACTCTGAGCCCCACCCTAACAGCCCAGACCGAACTTGACCTTGTTTTAGACTTGCCAAGCTACTGGGGCCAACTACATTTTTTTTTTTTTTAAAGGAATTCCAATTCCTCCTAACGTGTTTGGCATTTCATACATGGGCACTTCCAAATGTTTGTGGAAACACAGAATAAAAAGGTCATTTTCTACTAAGTGCAAAAAATAAACCAAGAAAAAAAACTTGCAAAATTCATGCATAGTTTTTTCTATAACACACATTCTCTAGGAACTTTCTGAAAACCCCCTTGTAGAGGTCAAAATACTTGCACCGGGTTTCAAAATACATTTGCACCAAAGTAAGTTTATCTTTTAATTCCACTGTCCGGAACCTTCCGAAGCACTGGTGTATACTGCCTTCTCTCTCCAGCAAGATCCAAATCCCAAGGGCAGGGACCTGGCTTCCTCCTTCCCCGTGGGCTGGTGGTATCTAATTAATCCCTCCCCCAGCCCAGCTCCCTGGGACAAGCAACAGGTGCAAGAGTTGCGGCCACTTGAGACAGTCTGCTCCCTCTCCCTCCCTGCACCCGGCCTGGACGGGGTCTGAGCCGGCCCTGGCCCTGGCCCTGGCCCACCCGCAGGCTGGTGTGGGGGCTGGGGTGTCCTAGGACAGAGGGTGGGAAGTGGGGGCTGAGGGTCTCACCTCTGGAGGGGGGCCCACGTTAGAGGACATCCTCTAAGGACAGGCTGTTCTCCTGATGCCCCTGCAGTCACACGGGCCCTAGGACCAGCAGCGCCGGCCCTGAAAGGGGGCCATTGTGCAGCACTTCCTGCCCCAGCTGGCCCTGGTGTCCCGCAGCGGCAGTTCCGGAGAGCCGATTAGCGGCAGGCGCCACAGGAAGGGCGGCTTTCTCCCAGCCTCTTCCTCCCTCCCCGGCCCTCCCCGCCGCCAATGGGAATCCTGCAGGCCTGCGGGGCCAGCTGGGCACCGTCTGGTCACGCACACAGCTCCTGGCAGGGACCCAGCTCTTGGGCTGCCCAAGGCCAGGCTGGCCGCTGAGGGTTTCCGGGGCAGGGGTGGTCAGCATGGCTATGCCTGGGGCGGGGGCGGCAAGACCTGAATGAAGCCAGGGACGGGAGGAGAAAGACCTGAGCGTAGGCAGGGCAGAGGGGGAGAGGAGGAGCAAGCACGCCAGGAGGGAGGGGGAGAACAGCAGACAGCATGAGGGCTGCTGTGTCTGGAACGCAGCTTATCCCCTCTGGGGCTCATGCTGACATCTGCTGGTACTGACGGATGGGGCCCTACAAGGTTATAGGGGTCACGGAAAGGGCCTGACACTTCTGGGGAGTGGGTTTGCTCTAGGGACAGCAGTTGTTATAAAGGAGGCTGCCTTCGCTGTTTTCTCTCTTCCTGGGCACCTGCTTGCCTGTCCACTCTCCGCCAACAGTGGAAGCAGCAAGAAGCCCTCACCAGAAGGCAAGCATGTGCTCTTGAACTTCCAGCCCCAGCAGGCAGTAGCGTCCAGTGTCCAGGAACCACGCTCACTCCCCTCGGAGCTGGAGAAGCTTCTTCCCCGAGTGCTTAGGCCTGGGCCACAAGGAAGAGCAGCCTCCTCTGGGAACCTCGGTCCCATCTGGGGGTATCGAGGCTGGGGCGGGGGGTGAGACACCTGTGGCAGAAGCCTGCTGTGACAGGTCCCGTCTTCCATTCAGCCAGGACCTTGAGCCTGAGCTGGGATGACACAGTATTCAGGACCAAGCTGAGATCAGATGAATCTGGGAGAAGGAAGCCGCGGAACACGCGGCACCGCCCTCAGCTCTCAGTGCCACTGCTCTGGTCTTGGCTCTGACACTTGAGACTTGGGTGTCCCACGGCCAGGTCTCAATTCCTCTCTTGATCAGAAATGCAGGGAACAGAGCAGCCGTTGATGTTGGCGCAAGGTGAGTGGTCGCAGCCGTTACCAGACGCTTGCTTGGGCCTCTGCCTCCTACCAGGCATTGCGCCGGGCCCTGGAAGACAGATCTGACTCCCTACTTTCCAAGTCAAGTTGCCCAAAGTAGCACAGACAGCAAGAAACGGGGCCAGAATTCCCATGCCTGCCCCTCCCCACCCCGTGCTGCCTCCTGCAACTTCGACAGAGCCCCACCTGCCCCATCTTCTACCTGTCTGCCTCATCATCTTCCCCATGACAGCTGGCTCCTTTAGTTTCTTTGGTGGTTCATCCCAAGGTCTCTATCCACCCGCATTTACTCCTTCAAGATCAGCTAGGCCCATCACTTTGAACTTGAACTTCCGCCGGCACACCTACTTCCCCAACTATTCCTTCTTCCACTCTAATCTCACCACACTGACCACCAGCTGTTTTGCCCCAAACACCTGCAAGTCACCCAGGATGGCTGCTTTGCCTTGTGTTGCCACCAAATCCATCAGCAGTGCTGTCTGCTCCACCTCCCACATCTTGCTGCTTCTCTCCATCTCCTTTGCTTCCATCCAAGCCCAAACCACTCTGACATCCCCACTGGGCCACCCAATGGATCCTTAGAAACCCAGTGGATCCTGGGGCTGGCGCTATGGAACAGCGGGTAAAGCCACCACCTGCAGTGCCAGCATCCCATATGGGTGCCGGTTCAAGTCTCGGCTGCTCCATTTCCGATCCAGCTCTCTGCTATGGCCTCGGAAAGCAGTGGAAGACAGCCCAAGTCCTTGGGCACCTGCACCCATGTAGGAGACCTGGAAGAAACTCCTGGCTCCTGGCTTCAGATCCGCACAGCTCCAGCCCTTACGGCCATCTGGAGAGTGAACCAGTGGATGGAAGACTTCTCTCTCCATCTCTCTCTCTCTCTGCCTCTCTGTAATTTTGACTTTCAAGTAAGTAAATAAAATTAAAAAAAAAAAAAAAAAGAAAGAAACCCAGTGGATCCTTAGGGATCACGACTTCCTGCCCAGGGTGCCCCACCACACATGGGAGGACTCTGCCCTCGGAGTGCCAGTTCCCATCACATACCATCTCCTCCGGCCCCAGGCCACAGGGGCTGCCTTTTTGTTCCCCATGTCCGGATGACTCGGATCACCGGAATGCTCTTCCTCCCAGAAGGCTGGGTTTCTCAGGCTCCTTCAAGGCTATCTCTGTCACTAGCAGCGTCCCCAACATGACTCACAGCCATCACCCCAGTTGTTTCCGGGACCAGCTCTGATCCCCACGCGAAGTCCTCTTGTTGCTGCTGTTGGTCTCACCTCGCTGCAGCATGAGCTCCAGGTGGGGCAGGGTGGATGAGGGGGGGCCTTGCTCCCCGCCCTTCCCTGGGGGGAGGGGAGAGCTCTCGCTGCAGTTCCTGCCTCTCTGTCCCCTCACTGGCTGGACACTGCACTTCTTTCTCCCCCTTCAATTAAAGATCTTTGCTCATATTTAAGAGCAAGCTGCCCTAACGAACGATATCCAACACTTATTCCTTAAACACACCTTTTATACACAATAAGGCTCCATTGCAGCTAAATACCTTGACTCATTCACATTTTTTTTTAAATTTATTTTTGAAAGTCAGAATTACAGAGATGGTGAGACAGAAAGGGATACAGAGATAAAAGAGAGGTCTTCTAGCCGGCGCCGTGGCTCAATAGGCTAATCCTCCACCTTGCGGCGCCGGCACACCGGGTTCTAGTCCCGGTTGGGGCGCCGGATTCTGTCCCGGTTGCCCCTCTTCCAGGCCAGCTCTCTGCTATGGCCAGGGAGTGCAGTGGAGGATGGCCCAGGTGCTTGGGCCCTGCACCCCATGGGAGACCAGGAAAAGCACCTGGCTCCTGGCTCCTGCCAGGATCAGCGCGGTGCGCCGGCTGCAGCGGCGGCCATTGGAGGGTGAACCAACGGCAAAAGGAAGACCTTTCTCTCTCTGTCTCTCTCTCTCACTGTCCACTCTGCCTGTCAAAAAAAAAAAAAAAAAAAAAAAAAAAAAAAAAAAAAAAAAAGAGAGAGAGGTCTTCTGTCTACTGGTTCACTCCCCAGATAGCTACAATGGCCAAGGCTGGGCCAGGCCAAAGCCAGAAGCCAGGAGCCAGGAGATTCATCCAGGTCTCCCACATGGGTGGCACGTGCCTAAGCACTTGGGCCATCCTCCACTACTCTCCCAGGCCATTAGCAGGTAGCTGGATCAGAAGTGGAGCAGCTGGGACTTGAACCAGTGCTCATATGGGATGCTGGCATCACAGGTGACAGCTTTACCCACTGAGCCATAACACCAGCTGCCATTTATGTGTTTTTATGAAAAGTATTTGCTATGGACTGAATTGTGTCCCTCTAGAATCCACATTTTTTCTAAAGATTTATTTTACTTATTTGAAAGGCAGAGAGAGAGAGAGAGGGAGAGAGAGAGATCGTCCATCTACAGGCTCACTCCTCAAATGATCACAAGGGCTGGGGTTGGGCCAGGCTGAAGCCAGGAGCCTGGAATGGCATCTGGGCCTCCCACATGGTTGACAGGGGTCCAGGTACGTGGATCATCCACCACTGCTTTCCCAGGCACATTGGCAGGGAGCTGGATGGGAAGCAGAGCAGCCGGGACTAGAATCGGCACACTGATACCGGATGCAGGTGTCGCAAGCGGTGGCTTAGCCTACTGTGTTATAACACTGGTCCCAGAATCTGAATGCTGCGGTTCTCACCCAAGAAGGTATAATCTGGAGCTGGCACCTTAGAGAGGTGGTCAAATTTAAGCGAGGTCACAGGGGCAGGACCCCATGATGGGAATCCCCCACGACGTGAGGACACGGTGAAGTGGTGGTTTTCTGTAAGCCAGGACAGGGATCCTCCCTGGGAACCACAGGGGCTGTCACCGTGACAGTGGCTTCCCAGGGATGAGGATGAGAAGCCAATATCTGTTGTTGAAACCACCCAGCCTGTCTTTTCCCCTTGGTTTTTGTGGGTCTGACCTGCTTCTGAAATTAGGGTCCCTTCTGCCTCTCCCCCCCTCCACTCTAAAGCCCCCCCCCCCCCAGGCTGGCTTTTGGACATGTGGTGAATAACGGACCTAAGTCAGGCAGATTTCAAGAGGTTTAGCAAAAAAGAAAGGCATTTTGGCTGGTGCCGCGGCTCAACAGGCTAATCCTTCGCCTAGCGGCGCCAGCACACCAGGTTCTAGTCCTGGTTGGGGCGCCGGATTCTGTCCCGGTTGCTCCTCTTCCAGGCCATCTCTCTGCTGTGGCCCAGGAGTGCAGTGGAGGATGGCCCAAGTGGTTGGGCCCTGCACCCCATGGGAGACCAGGAGAAGCACCTGGCTCCTGCCATTGGATCAGCGCGGTGCGCCGGCTGCAGTGCGGCAGCCGCGCCGGCTGCAGTGCGGCAGCCGCGGCGGCCATTGGAGGGTGAACCAACGGCAAAGGAAGACCTTTCTCTCTGTCTCTCTCTCTCACTGTCCACTCTGCCTGTCAAAAATAAGAAATAAAAAAAAATAAAAAAAAAAAAGGCCGGCGCCGCGGCTCACTAGGCTAATCCTCCGCCTAGCGGCGCCGGCACACCGGGTTCTAGTCCCGGTCGGGGCGCCGGATTCTGTCCCGGTTGCCCCTCTTCCAGGCCAGCCCTCTGCTGTGGCCAGGGAAGTGCAGTGGAGGATGGCCCAGGTGCTTGGGCCCTGCACCCCATGGGAGACCAGGAAAAGCACCTGGCTCCTGGCTCCTGCCATCGGATCAGCGCGGTGCGCCGGTCGCAGCGCACCGGCCGCGGCGGCCATTGGAGGGTGAACCAACGGCAAAAGGAAGACCTTTCTCTCTGTCTCTCTCTCTCACTGTCCACTCTGCCTGTCAAAAAAAAAAAAAAAAAAAAAAAAGAAAGGCATTTCCTGGTCCTCTGGGAAAGAAGTTGGACTAAGATAGTTCAGAAGCCCGGGGCTGGCCTTGTGGCGCAGCGGGTTAGGCCTCTGTCTACAGCACCAGCATCTTGTAAGGGCGCCAGTTTGAGTCCTGGCTGTTCCTCTTCTGATCCAGCTCCTTGCTGGTGCACCTGGGAAAGCAGTAGAAGTGTTTGGGCCCCTGTACCCACATGGGAGGCCCAGAAGAGGCTCCTGGCTCCTGGCTTCAGCCTGGTTCAGCCCAGGCTGCTGCGGCCATCTGGGGAGTGAACCAGTGGAAGAATGACTTCTCTTTCTGTGTCGCTCCTCTTCTCTCTCTAATTCTGCCTTTCAAATAAATAGTCTTTATTTTTTAAAGAAAGTCCAGAAGGTTTACATATATATGGTAGACATTGTGGTTAAACCGCTATTTGGAACACCCAGGTCCTGTATGGCAGTACCAATCTGAGTCTTGGCTATTCCATGCTTCCAATCCAGCTCCCCACTAATGTGCCTGGGAAGGCAGCAGGTTGATGGCTCAAGCACTTGGAGACCACATGGGAGACCCGGATGGAGTTCCTGGCTTCTGGCTTCAGCCTGGCCCAGCCCTGGCCATCGCAGGCATTTGGGAAGGAAACCAGCAGATGAAAGATCTCTCTCTCTGTGTATCACTTTGTTTTTCAAATAAACAATAATCTTTGTTTAAAAAACGATGTAGCTTCTGCAGTTGCCTGTGTTTCAGAAGCAGGGCTTCCAGTGCCGGGGAAGCATCCGAGAGGGCTGAGGGATGGCGGTGGAGAACACGAGCGAAAGCGCCCAGCGTCTGTCCAGGGGTGAGTGGATAGGAGAGAGGTGGTGTGGGTGGCACATCCACGCTGCAGGATATCACCAGCCTTCAAAAGGAAGGGAAAACTGAGCCGTGCAGGAGCACGCAGGCACCTTAAGGATGAGATGGAAGTGAGATACACCACCACTAAAGCACAGAGCTCACATGGTTCCACTTCTACGGGTGCCTGGAGGAGTCAAGGCACGGGGGCAGAAAGTAGAAGGGAAGGTGCCAGAGTTAAGATGGAAAAGGACGTCCCAGAGATGAAGGCCGGTGTCGGGTAGAGCAGGGTGAGTGCTAAGCGTCGCTGAACTCACGCTCAGAGTGGCTGACGGGGTGAACACTCTGGCATCAATCAAAAGAGACACACGGGGTGGGGATCCTGCCCAGTGGTTCAGACACTGCGTCCCACATCAGAGTGCCTGGGTTTGAGTTTCATCTTGGGCTCCTGGCTCCAGCTTCCTGCTAATGTACACCCTGGGAGGCGGCAGGTAATGGCTCAAGTGCTTGGGTTCCTGCAGCCCATGTGGAAGGCCCGGATGGAGTTCCTGGCTACAGGATTCAGCCTGGCCACAGTCCTGGCTGTGGGCATTTGGGGAGTGAAGCAGAGGATGGGAGCTCTCCGTCTGTCCCTGCCTCTTGAATAAATAAACACATAATAAACACACCAAGGTTTGATGAACCCCAGTCATTTGTTTTATGAAAGGAACCAGGCACAGGACACGGTTCCATTCACATGCAACAGCCAGAACAGGCAAGCCCAGGGACAGAGAGTGGGTTCTCAGTGGAAGGGGGATGGGGAGTGACTGCTCTGTGGGTACAGGGCTTCCTTTTGGGGCAACAAACATGTTCTGAAATTCAGCATCTGTGATGGCTGCATGACACTGTAGATGCAGTAAATACCACTGAATTCCACACCTGAGGTCAGTTAAGACCGTGGATTTTACGCTAGGGGCATTTTATCACAATTTTTTGAAGAGGATGGAAACCACAGAGGGACTGTGATATTATTGAGTGCCTACCACACGCAGGGCAGGGGCTGCTGTACAAGCGGTGAGACCGGGAGATGCACAACCCCACAGCTATGCTACCGGAGATGGCTGCCTGTAGGGTAGGGAGCAGGTGAAAGAGATGGGCCTTGCCCTCAGAGGGTGACCTGCTGAGGAGCACATAAAGTACCCCCCCCCGCCCCCTCTGTCTCCTCTGACCATGTGATTTCCAAAAGACTTCAGGAAGAAAAGCAGCCAGGATGGGATTCAAGGTTCTAATGCCGAGGAGTCTATGAACAGCACAGGAAAATGAAGCGCCAGAAAGCTAAACCCCACATATGGGGAAGCTTCTAGAAAGTGTGCAGGTTATCCCAAGAGAGAACTCTTCTGGCATGAACAGCAACAACAAGAAAGGGGTGAGTGGAGCCGGTGCTATGCAGCAAGTTGAGCCGTCACTTGTATACCACAGCGGAGCGCCCATCTGAGTCTTGCCTGCTCTGCCTCCCATCCAGCTCCCTGTTAATACGTCTGGGAAGGCAGCGGAAGATGGCCCAAGTCCCTGAGCTCCTGCCACTCACGTGGGAGATGCGGATGAAGCTCCTGGTTGCTGGCTTGGCCTGGCCCAGCCCTGGCTCTTGCAGCCATTTGGGGAGTGAACCAGCAGATGGAAGGTCTCTTTCTCTCTGTCTCTTCCTCTCACTCTCCCTTTCAAATAAATACATCTTAAAAACAAGGAAAGAAAGGGATGGGCATGGTGCTTTCAGCCGATGTCTTTTCTTTCCAGAAAGATCTTTTGACTGAAAAAGGCAGAGAGCACTGGAAGAGAAAAACCCAAGGCCAGGGTGAGTTAGGAGGGTGCAGGAGCCACCCGGGGGGTAAGTGAGCTCCAGGCTGATGGGTGAGGAGTGGACAGGGAGTCAACGACCACCGGGGATCATGGCAGTACTGTGGCAAGAGGCGGTGTGACCCAAAGGCCGGACGTGGGGGAGGACAGCTGGGATTTGCTGGAGAGACGGGTCCAACTCCACACGTCACCCACGACAGAGTCCAGGGAGAAAAGCAGGTGCCAGTCCCCAGGAGCCAAGGTGTTCCCGTCTCATAAGTCACGTGAGACGGAGGTTTCCTTGTTAGATTCTCCAGGGCAATGTTACAGGAAAAAAAAAAAAAATGGAACAGACATGGGGTGTGTCTGAACTTCCATCATCAAGACATCAAAGACATTGGAGGAGGAGGAGAAGGAAGGGGAAGAGGAAGGGTGAGGAAGAGGAGGGGTGAGGAAGAGGAGGGGTGAGGAAGGCTGGAGGAGGAGAAGCTGGGCAGTGGTGCTGGCAGTGCAGGAGCAGCAAGATGCTGCAAAACCAGAAACATTTACTTTGTGGCTCTTGGTGAAGAACAGCCTGCCAGCCCCTGGGCCAGACAGGGAGGCCGAGGGTGGACGGCAGCATCGGGCTTTCAGGAGCTCATCACTATGCCCCCAGCACCTTGGGGGCCGGCGCCCAGGCCTGTGCCCGCCTCCCTAGGCTCCCCAGGGCGGGCAGACGCAAGGCACAATGACTGAGTTCACCAATGCTGGCGGCAGCAAACACAGCTTCAGGACACTGACGGAGCCCAGGCAAAGTGGCAGCCAGCATACTCTCCCCGGGGCCTCGCATCTGCCCACGTCTCGGGGAAAAAGGGCTGAGTGTGCCCTTCCCGGTCAGTCTGCAGCGTGAGCAGGATGACGGGGCCATGGGAAGACTCAGTCAGGGAAGCCAGTTACATCCCCAGCGACGTCAACGTGTTAGGGAGCTGAGCCTCGCACCAGGAGTGAGCGCCAGGCCCTCCTACCCTGGACCCGCGAGGCAGAGCAGAGAGGACAGAGGGAGAATGTTTCTGCTCCGGGGAATGCGGACTAAGTTTACACGTGCACAGGGAATCGACCGGGAAGGTAGACCACTGCAGGTCAGACTGGAGACCAGAACCCAGGGTTCCAAATACCTTTGCTCCCTGCACTGGTGATGGGGCACCCTCGAGTGAGAAGTACAAGATGCCAGATTGTCGCTGTGGCGTAGCGGGTAAAGCGGCCACCTGTAGTGCTGGCATCCCACACGGGCACCAATTCGAGTCAGCTGTTCCACTTCTGATCTAGCTCCCTGCTGAAGCACCTGGGAAAGCAGTGGAAGATGGCCCAACTGCCTGGGCCCCTGCATCCACATGGGAGGCCACGATGAAGCTCCTGGCTCCTGGCTTCGGATGGGCCCAGCTCCGGCCATTGCAGCCGTCTGGGGAGTGAACCAGCAGATAGATCTCTCTCTGTGTGTCTTCCCCTCCCCAATCTCTCTTTTTTATTTGACAGGTAGAGTTATAGACAGTGAGAGGGAGAGACAGAGAGAAAGGTCTTCCCTCCGTTGGTTTACTCCCCAAATGGCCGCCACGGCTGGTGTTGCGCCGATCTGAAGCCAGGAGCCAGGTGCTTCCTCCTGGTCTCCCATGCGGGTGCAGGGCCCAAGCACTTGGGCCATCCTCCACTGCCCTCCCAGGCCACAGCAGAGAGCTAGACTGGAAGAGGAGCAACCAGGACTAGAACTTGGTGCCCATGTGGGATGCCGGCGCTGCAGGCGGAGGATTAACCAAGTGAGCCACGGCGCCGGCCATCCCTCTTTCTTTGTAACTCTTTCAAATAGATCTTTAAAAAAAAAAAAGAAGAAGAAGATGCCAAGCCCTGTCTACATCAGCTCCCAAAACTGGAAACAGCTCTACTTCCCTCCAAGCAGTGAGCAAATCCACAGAGCGCAGCATAGCCACACCAGCAATAAATGGGAAGAGAGGAACAATCCACGTAATAACACACATGAGCCTCTCTATTTATAAACCACCCAGCGCAGATATTCTGTTGTAGAGACAGAAAATGGACTAAGATAGCGTTTGAGAGCTTAAAGGTTTTTTTTTTTTTAAAGGCTGATTCTGGCTGCTGTATTGAGACAGACAGCAGGAGGAAGTAGGGAGACCTGTTAGTAACCTGGACCAGACGTGCAAGAGGCCAGGACCAGGGTAGTGCGGAAGGAGTGAGGCTGAGACACAAGGCCAGATAGATCCTTAAGGAAGCACTGAGGGGACCAGCTGGGGTCTGGGTGGGAGGGGGCTTAGAGAGAAAAAGACAAGAGACAAGAATGAATCAGGAAATCAAGGCTGGGCCAGAATTGTGGCCCCGCGAGTTGAGCCTCTGCTTGTAATGTCAGTGTCCCCTACCTGGTTCGAGTCCTGGCTGCTTTGCTTCCAATCCAGCTGCCTGCTCACGCATCGGGGAGGCAGCAGATCATGGCCCAGGTTCTGGGGCCGCTGCCACCCACTGAGACCCGGCCGGAGTTCTTGGCTCCTCGCTTTGGCTAGGCCCAGCTCTGGCTGTTGTGGGCATGTAGTGAGTGAACCAGAGGATGGAAGATCTCCCCCTCTCTCTGTCGCTCAGCTCCCACTCTCTCTCTACCACCCCCCATTCTGTTCTCCCTAAGATAAAAAGTCTTCTGTAGCTAGCTGCGTCCTCTCCTTCTACAAACCCGAAAATCCTAACATAACGGAGCCGCATCTCGCACTGCTACTCTGTCTCACATCTAAATGCTCTCTCGCACGAAGACAAAATCTCTGCTCCAGCCATCTCCAGTGACATTTTTGGCAGAGGTAGCAAAGAAAAACTCCAGAACAGTGGAAAGTCCTGAGCAACTCTGCTCCAAAGCATGCTCCACGCCCCGCCTTCTTCTATCTTTCCCCTGCCTTGTCTGGTGGCAGCCAAAATCTCTTCGCTGATAACTGAAATGGGTTCGTTCTCTCCTGTAATGTACCCGTTATACATGTGTGCATATTGTATGTCTACAAGGAAAATTTATTAAGAACTCTGCTTTAATTGGCTTATATTTGTGTTAGAAATTCAAGAAATGTTTCCAACTATGTGTACTCTTAAAATTTATGGAAGGCGGAGGTCGGTGCTGTGGCATAGCAGGTAAGCTGCCACCTGCAGTGCCGGCCGGCATCCCATATGGGTGCTGGTTCGAGTCCTGGCTGCTCTACTTCCTATCCAGTTCTCTGCACTGGCCTGGGAAAGCACTGGAAGATGGTCCAACTCCTTGGGCCCCTGTACCCGTGTGGGAGACCCAGAAGAAGCTCCCGGCTCCTGGCTTTGCATTGGCACAGCTACGGCCGTTGTGGTCTTCTGGGGAGTGAACCAGCAGATGGAAGACCTCTCTCTCTCTGTCTCTCTGTAACTCTGCCTTTCAAATAAGTAAATAAATAAGTCTTAAAAAAATTATGGAAGGCATTAGACTGTTCGGTGAATGTTTTCGTAAGTTATCTGACAGTTAAAACTGTTTGCTAATTTTTCACCTGATAATAAATTATTGGTATTGAGCAATCCGGGAAGCCTGACTTGTTCCCTCATTTCTCTACTCTCTGCAAGATGGGAAAAGTGATTCTATCCCGAAGGACTCGCCATCAGGATGTTACAGTCTCATCCTCAGATCTTATATAAGACTGTGTGGGTGACGTGGTCTTAATGCTTGATCTTACCTAGAAGGACACAGCTTTCCTCATGGGCTTCACCTTATCTCACAGGAAGAATATTGTCATAACATGCCTGTGACCAGATTTCCAGTTCAGGCCACCAAGGGTCAGGGACAGGACTGAGCGCCCCACTGGCTGATGTTCCTAGAGGCTGCCTCCGTGGTCTACTGTAACAGACCAGGAGGAGGAGGAGCGAGCCGAGCAGTAGGCGCAGCGTCAGGACAGGTGGCAGGGCAGTCAACGGCTGCTTTACACGGCCATCTGCCATCAAGGGGACCCGACAGGCCCGTCCACCCCCAAATGGCATTGGGCAAGCAGCTGTTGTGACGGCAGCTGGCTCTGAAGGGCCCTGTCAGCCCTGCCAGGAGCCAGGCCACTGGAATCGGAGCTGCTCTAGGGGTCGAAGGACTCCTGGGCCAGAATCGCAGACCCTGTTAGCCCTAAGCTGAAAGCCCTTCACTCTGCCCAGCTTCAATGTAACCACCACCACCAGGGGGATGGTCAACGGTCAAGAACACTGCAGGGGCCAGTGCTATGGCACAGCAGGTAAAGTTGCCACCTGTAGTGCTGGCATCCCACATGGGTGCAGGTTTGAGTCCTGGCTGCTCCACTTCCAATCCAGCTCTCTGCTATGGCCTGGGAAAACAGCAGAAGATGGCCCAAGTCCTTGGGCCCCTGCACCTGTGTGGGAGACCCGGAAGAAGCTCCTGGCTCCTGGCTTCAGATTTGCTCAGTTCTGGCCACTGCGGTCATCTGGGGAGTGAACCAGCGGATGGAAGACCTCTCTCTCTCTTTCTCTGCCTCTCCTTCTCTCTGTGTATAATTCTTTCAAATAAATAAATATTAAAAAAAAAAAAAAAAAGAACATTGCAGGCAGAGCTGTGAATTCCCTTTTAGAGGTGCCACCTATTGGACACTCACCTGTTCGGGTCAGCTCTCTTCCCCAGCCAGCTAGGTGATGGAAGTCAACAGGGTGTCTTCCCTAAGGAGGCTCACCCCGCCCTTATGATGTCTCTTCCATGTGAAGAGACAGGTTTGGATCTCACATACACCTGGCCAGGCCTTAATGCCCACCTGATGGTTATCCAGCCCCTTTGCCTCTCAATGGGAACACTCCCTCCTGGTCTGGACAGCACCTTTCTTAGACCTTCTCATGATGACTCACTCTGTCCTTAGTTTTGGACCCTGTGTATTCAATCTGCTTATTAGATTTGTTTCCTCAAGACTTGAAGCACTGGAATTCTAGATGGCCATGCACGTGAAACCTCAAACGGAGACAGTTTCTGCAAGCTGGCACTGCAGCCCTCCCGAGAGGCCACCCCCTGCTGGAACCCTGTCTTGACCACGGGTCCCTACTTCACCCCTACTCAGCTTGAAAAAGTCAGAGCAGTCCTCAGCCTAACCCCTGGCAGCAGCCAGGGTTCCCATTAGCAGAGGGAGGAAGTGAGGGAGCCTGGGACCGGAAGCAGACCAGACTAGCTCCACCCCACAGCTCCTTGCCAGCACGCACACACTAAGCCAAACGGGAGCGTTCTTTCTCTGTAGCACCCAGGCATGCACCTGTCTTCCCACTCACTGGACAGGGTCTTGAACTCTTTTTTTTTTTTTTTTTTTTTTTTTTTGACAGGCAGAGTGGACAGTGAGAGAGAGAGACAGAGAGAAAGGTCTTCCTTTGCCGTTGGTTCACCCTCCAATGGCCGCCACGGCCGGCGCGCTGCGGCCGGCGCACCACGCTGATCCGATGGCAGGAGCCAGGAGCCAGGTGCTTTTCCTGGTCTCCCATGGGGTGCAGGGCCCAAGCACCTGGGCCATCCTCCACTGCACTCCCGGGCCACAGCAGAGGGCTGGCCTGGAAGAGGGGCAACCGGGACAGAATCCGGCGCCCCGACCGGGACTAGAACCCGGTGTGCCGGCGCCGCTAGGCGGAGGATTAGCCTAGTGAGCCGCGGCGCCGGCCTTGAACTCTTGTTTTCCTATTTCCCCGTCCTCATTTCGTCCATCTTTTTCACCGTGGGCAGTGTCTCTAATATCTCCTTGTATCCTCAGAACCCAGGGCTCCTATTCCTACCACGAATAATTAACATGTTTCAAAAGTCCTCCCAGGAGCCTATGACTGCTACATCGCAAGCCATCAGGCAGCAACAACTGCTCTTCTTCAAGCAGTCCTATCCCAAGAAGAGATCAACCCGTCCATGCCAGGAATTAGCAGGAAGTAGCCAGAAAGAAACCGGCGTCCCATCTCCTTATCTGCACTCGGAGTCAGGATTGATGGATTCCATTTCAGGTTCTTGTTAGCCCCGCCTTCTTTCAAAAGACCGGGTCAGCCTCACGCCCTATTCTCCACCTGATCCCGGGTTTGAAAGCCAGTGGGTCAAACTTGAAGAACTTGAATGCAGAAGCTCAACTCCACCTACTGCCTCCCACCCCGACTCCTAGCCCACCAAAGATAGAAAAAGTCCCAGCCTGCTGGGACCCAGGCCCTCTGCCACGTGTGTGGTCTGGGTGCGTACTGGCAGTGGGTCGACCTCAGCGAGTTTATTTTCTTTGAATAAACTTGGTCCGGCTGTGAGTTCACATTCTGTCTCCTCTCTAATCTGCGCCTCTTTTCCTTTCAAGTGCCGAGCCAGGCGGAAGCCAGGAGCCAGGAATTCACTCTGGGTCTTCCATGTGGTGGTAGGGATCTGACTACTTGAGCCATCGCCCCTTCCTCCCAGGGTACGCGTCCGCAGGGAGCTGGAATCGGAAGCGGAGCCAGGACGCAAACCAGGCGCTAGGATACGGGAGGGGGCGTCCCAAGAGGCAGCTTAACAGCTGTACCAAGTGCCTGCTCCCCCAACTGCGTAATACCCGTCTCTCTTCTGCTCTTCCTTCCTCTTCAGCCTTCGGTGAGGGTCAAAATGAGTGTGCCTGGGGAGGGGACTCTCCCCTCCCCACCCCGTGATTCCTGCTGCCATGGCGTGGAGCCTCTGGGTCGCCGCCCATCACCAGGCCCCCATCACCCGGCCATCCTTTAAGCTCCTTAACCTTCCTTGTACTTCAGCCATCTCAGCCACCGTGCGAGGTAGACGACTACAGAAAGGGGACCCCCCCCATCCTTGCTGCCCGCTACTCCCATCTTCCCTGGAGCAACAGGGGTCTTCCTGCCACCCCTGTGGCCTCGTGCATCTGCAGTGCCACCTCTGCTGCCGAGTCCCCTCCCACCAGGTCACCCCACCACAACTGGAGGCAACAGTCACCCTCTCACTGGCACTTCTGTCTTCACCCTTAACACCCATGTCACCTGCTGACTTGTGCAGCCTGGTTTTCTCATGCAGATCTTTTCCCGGGAGCCAGCTGCCCCTCTCCCCAGGAGAGAACCATGGCAACCACAGGGTGCCCCCTCTGGCCTCCGGAAGGCCCCAGAATGTAGGGCACAGGGCAGGACACTCGGACACTAGGTCTTAGGGAAAAGGAAGGGCACGGCCATCCCCTACCCCCACCCCAGGGAAGTCTGGCTTCCGCTCCCCTAGTGGCCTGAACTGTAAGGGCAAGTTCACTGGGATCACACCGGAGGGCTTGGCCCCATGTCCAGAAGGGTGGGCCCTGGGTAAGCCCATCAGACCCTTCACTGAGGCAGGCTGGGGTGCCCCTGTGTCAGTGCCCCTAGCAAGGCTTCCAGAAAAAGCCTGGCTGGACAGCTGGTCTGCAAATGTTGAAAATCCTGGGTTGTGTTCTCTCTTAAACCACCAGCATTGCCCAATTTCCTCTCCTGCCCCCTACCGTGGCCACGCCCTCCCCAGCTGTCACTGTGGGATCAGTCTCCCCGCCTTCTGTTTCCGTGCCTGCAGCGACTCTGCTCCCTCAAGCTCAAGACACAGGGGCAGCTGCTGCTTGATGGACAGGAACCACCCGACCCAGCTGGGTCTCACACAGCCGAGTCATCAGGGTGGCCGGCAGGAGGCACCTGTCACATTGCAAAATGGCAAGCTCGCTGCTTCTCTTCCCAACATGCTTCACTTCCCTATCTCTTGTTCTGTTTCCTTGGCAAATACTCCCATCTCATGCCAGGATGAGAGCCAGACTCCTGCCTCCAGTCCCCAAAGAAAGCAGTAACAGTGTCTTCATGCGTTGTCCCAGCTCAGAGAACCAGTGGTCCCTGAGCTTCTGAAATCTAAACTTCACAACACAGCTTCAGCACCCCACCCCCACCCCGCTCCCGGAGCCTCTGGCTTCAGACAGCACTCTGCACACATTTACATACGGGGTTCCTGAAAGGCAGCTGACAAGCAGATCCAAAGTTCATGAAAAACTAAGCATGGCGGTTCGAGTCCTGGCTGCTCCACTTCTGATCCAGCTCCCTGCTAATGGCACCTGGAAGAGCAGCGGAGGATGGCCCAAGAGGTAGGGCCCCTGCACCCATGTGGGAGACCCGGATGAAGCTTCTGGATTTAGCCTGGCCCAGCCCTGGCTGTTATGGCCATCTGGGGAATGAACCAGCAGATGGAAGATTCTCTCTCTCTCCCTCCCTCCCTCTTTCTGTTAACTCTGCCTTTCAAGTAAATAAACCTCAAAATAAAGTGAGCCTGCTACAGAGTTACTGACTTTCAGTCCCACCTGGGGTTGCCTTAGCAGGACCAGACCAAATGATCTCAAGGGCCTTACGCATGGGCCGGATGTCCCCAACCCCTGGCTAAGGAAACAGCTCTGCTGGAGGCAAAGCAGGAAGGAGCTGGGGGTAAGAGCGAGGCCAAGACAGCCAGAGCCCAGAGGCAGTGCCAGCCTGGAAAACCGAGCACCCCTCAACTCGGATCAGCACAGTGGGACGTAAGTAAATGTAACCTTTTTTTCTCCCTGTGGAAAATCACGGATTGACACTAAGGACAACTTTGGAGATTATTATTATGCATTTTAACAAAAGACACTGGCTGATTCCTTTAAATAGCCATCTCCGCTGGTACGTTTAAAATGGGATTCAATTTACAGAAGTGTGGTTTATACCGAACCACATCTGTTACGTAAAGCTCAGAAAAATAGCTCTCTCACCATGCAGCGGCTAACGACAGGGCTGGCCCGGGGCAAATGGGCACCTGGTTTCTTCCACAGGACACCGGGCTGTGCTCTGCCGCCCACTTCCATGCTTGGCTCCGTCTACGGTTAAGTTCCTTCTGTTCTTCCCTGGACTTGGGGTAGAGCTGAGGGCAGCAAGAACTTCCCAGCATCCCTGCTGTTCAGGGCGGCAGAGGAACAGGGCAGCAGCTGGAAAGTTTTGTTGTTTCCTTTTTCCTTTTTTAAAGTGTATTTATTTGAAAGGCACAGTGACAAGAGAGAGAGGGAGAGAGAGAGGGAGGGAGAGAGGGAGGGAGAGAGAGAGAGGGAGGGAGAGAGAGAGAGGGAGGAAGGGAGAGAGAGAGAGGGAGGAAGGGAGAGAGAGAGAGAGGGAGGAAGGGAGAGAGAGAGAGGGAGGGAGGGAGAGAGAGGGAGGGAGGGAGAGATCTCCCATCAGCTGGTTCACTCCTCATTGGCTGCAATGACGGGGCTGGGCCAGGCTGCAGGCAGGAGCCAGGACTCCATCCAGGTCTCCCATGTGGGTGGCTGGGCTCCCTTGTGCTGCTTTCCCAGGTGCATTAGCAGGGAACGCGACTGGACATGGGAATCCATCCCAGGCAGGCTGCTATGGGATGTGGACATCTCCTCCTTCACCTACTGTGCCACAATGCCTGTCCCTCGTTTCCTTGTCTCAAACGGGAGAAATGGTCACGGGCTTGTATACAGTGTGGGGAGAAGGAGTGGCTGGGGCCAAGGTCTAGTGCACAGGAGCAGGGCTCGCCAGATCCCAGAGCCAGGTGGGCACGCTGGCGAGAGCCGGGCAAGTTGTCCTGAGGCTGTGTCTGCTCACAGTGGAAAAGGAAGCAAGGGCCTGAGCCGACAGCAAGAGGCCAGGGGGAGCCCCACGAGCGGTCCACGCAGGTGCAACCTGGAGACAGGAGTCAAGCAGCCTCTGCTTCCTCTGTGCTGGCCAAGGGCCCCTCTAGGTCTTGCCCCTGGACCAACTCTTCTCCTCTTCCTCATTGCCTCTCTAGCTTCTGGAGTTGCTTGGACTCCAGGGGTTCACAACTCAAATATATTAGGGTCCTTCTGACTGGTGCTTGCTTGGGGAAGAGAAGCACGGGGGCCTTGGCAGCAGCGGTGCATGTGCGTGCACGCATGCACCTGTGTACATGTGTGTGCGCATGCGGGTATGCACGTGTGTATGAATGTGCACATACATGTACATATATGTGTGCATGCATGTGTGTACATGCATGTGTGTGCGTATGTGCATGCATGCATGTGTGTACATGTGAGGAAGGGTGGGTTCCCAGGCTGAGGAGGGGGTAGGTTTGAAGCTGGGGGGAAGCAGAGGAAACACAAGGGGAAAACTTCCACACTCCCTCCTGTTCTTTTCTCAACTCTCCCTCCACCTCGTCAGGGTCCCAAGCCCCCTCCCTGGAACACAGTCCACACTGCCTCTACCTCAGGTACCCCCCCCCCCCGGCCTGTAACACACCTCCTTATGGCAACACTGGAGCTGATCCCATTGAACAGATGGGGAGACAGAGGCTCGCAATGGTGCCGTGACGAGCCAGGCTGGTCAGGATGAGAAGCCAGTTACACGGCCCAGCTACCAGCCAGCAAGGCCAGACCTGACACCAGACCACACCCCTGGGGCCCCGGCCCACCCACCCCAGCTCTATCTGCGATAATTCAGACTCAAGTCCACGGATGACAACGCACAGCTCACTGCCAGGCTTCCGTCTCACAGTCAAGGAGCAAGGGAGGAGGGCAGGCCCCGGTCACCCCCAGGAGGCCTGGGGAGGGCTTGCTAAGAGAGGGGCTGTTGCTAACCCCGGAGGTGGTTTCATCATCGCTCATGGGGCTGTGATTCGACTTCCTCAGCAAAGCAAAGCTGCCAGGAACTCTCACTTCTGGTTCTCCAGGGCGGAGCACGAGCCCTTCGGTGGGGGGAGGAGGCAGGGAGAGCAGCTAGACTCACCAGGTGCAGGGGTGGGGAGGGGGAGTCACACGCGACCTCGCCAGGCCTCCCTTTAGAAAGCACAGCTCCAGCCCTTCTGGAAATATCCAGGGCTCACTGCTGCCCGTGGGAAAACCACTCCGCTCCCTGGCCAGGCGGTCAAGGATCCAGAATCCAGATGCTGCTGCACTTTCCGGTCTTAGCACTCTGTTCCTGTCCTCAGGAACCCCTGCCCCAACACAGGCCCCCAGCCTCAGCCCCTCCTGCCCCAGACGAGAACCCCTCCCCCACCGTCATCTCCATTCAGCCCAGCATGAGTCACGATTCTGTTCCTGCCCTCCATTCACCCACTAAACATAGGCTGAGCGGCTGAGCGCCTGTGCGCCGGCCGCGTTCACACTTGCTCATCGCCCTGAGATGGTAAGACGGCAGCCTGGGTTCAGGTTGCTGAACGCAGGGGCACAGACGCTGCACTGCGCACCCCAGGTGAGACAGGAGGGCTGCTGCAGGTGCACAGGCTGTGGAGCCGGGGCGGGGAGGGGGCCGTGTGGCCAAGGCTGCAGAGGCAGAGACCCCAAAGAGGGCCCACGAAGGGCATTCAGGGACAGAGGACGGCACAACAAGAGTGAACAAGGCCCAGCACGGGAGGACTTGAGAGCTGCCCGTGAGGCCGCAGGGTAGGAACGCAAGCAGGTGCTGCCGTGGTCTGGATGTCTCAGTTAGCCCCCAGCTATGGCAGCGCTGAGAGGCCAGGACTCTGGGGAGGTGACCAAGTCACGAGGGTTTCACCCTCACGATGGAATCCATGCCCCTTACAGCAGATACTTCCTTCCCAGGGCCACCCTTCCACTGCTTCTGCCAGGTAAGGATGCGGGGAGACGATGCCCTCTATAGAACCGGTGCTCACCACACCCCCAGTCTGCTGGCCCCGTGACCTGGCACTTCCCGGCGTCCAAAAACTGTGAGATGTAAACTTCTGTTGTCCAAAAGCTCCCCAGGCTCCGATGTGCTGTTTTATAGCAGGAGCGGACCGAGGCAGGGCCACGGCCTGCATGGCCTGGTTGTTAGGGTGACACAGAACGGTCTTCCCCTGTCCTCGGCACCAGTCCAATGCACAGCAACAAAAAAGCATGCCTCAAAGCTAAAACCTGAACGCCTACGTCCTTAAAGCATAAAGAAGTGAACACTTAAGTATTCTTCGATGTGTGTGCAAGAATCAAGATGCATTGCAAGCGACCTGTGCTCTGGTGAAGCGGCCACCTGCAATGCTGCCGTCCCATATTGGAGCACCAGTCTGAGTCCCGGCTACTCTGCTTCTGATCCCGCTCCCTGCTAATGCGCCTGGGAAAGCAGCAGAAGATGGCCCAAGTACTTCAGAGCTCCTGCCACTCACGTGCGAGACTGGGATGGAGTTGCTGGCTCCCAGCTTTGCCCTGGCCTCTCCTTGGTCACTGCGGCCATTTGGGGAGTGAATCAGCAGACGGAAGAGCTCTTTTTCTCTGCTCAAATAAACAAAATAAATCTTAAAAACAACAACAAAAAAGTGACCAGATAAATGCTCTTAGATGTGTGTAAAGGTTTTTGTCCCAAGTAGAAAATGTATCCATCACACTCGGTATCACATCGATTCCCCTGGAAATACAGGCACACTGGGACCATACTGTGGCACAGCAGGTAAAGCCAAGATGGGAAGCAGCGATTCCTCTGCTGGGTGCACGCGGCACATGGTAGGTGCTGAGTGACTGCAGAATGGAAGGGAGGAGGCCCTCCAGCTGGGAGGGCGATGCCACACACAGGCCAGAACAGAGTAGCTTTGTTAGGGAGAGGGGCCAGAAGAATGGGCAAGGAGGAGGCGGCACAGGTGTGAGGTCCATGTTAAAAACACTCAGCATTGGGGCTGGTGCTGTGGTGCAGTAGGTTAATCCTCTGCCTGTGGCGCCGGCATCCCATATGGGTGCCGGTTCAAGTCCCGGCTGCTCCTCTTCCAATCCAGCTCTCTGCTATGGCCTGGGAAAGCAGTGGAAGATGGCCCAAGTCCTTGGGCCCCTGCACTCGTGTGGAAGACCTGGAGGAAGCTCCTGGTTCTTGGCTTCGGATCGGCCCAGTTCTGGCCACTGCGATCATTTGGGGAGTGAACCAGCGGAAGGAAGACCTTTCTCTCTGACTCTCCCTCTCACTATCTGTAACTCTACCCCTCAAATAAATAAATAAAATATATTAAAAAAAAAAAAAACTCAGCACATCTCTGGTGGCACCACAAGCAACTTGAAAACATGCCATTCTGACTGATGCTTGGAGGTGGCCCCCACTGGTACCAGGATAAGTGTGGGAGCTGTAACACTTGGGTTAGGACAAAGGTTTATTTGTTTTTCTGCCATGAGCATTTCATTCACTTGCTATCATGGCCTTTTTTTTTTTTTTTAAGATTTTATTTGAGAGGTAGAGTTACAGACAGTGAGAGGGAGAGACAGAGAGAGAGGTCTTCCATCCACTGGCTCACTCCCCAGATGGCTGCAATGGCCGGAGCTGCGCCAATCTGAAGCCAGAAGCCAGGAGCTTCTTCCCAATCTCACACGCGGGTGCAGGGACCCAGGGACTTGGGCTATTTCTACTGCTTTCCTAGGCCATAGCAGAGAGCTGGATTGCAAAAGGAACAGCTGGGACTAGAATCAGCACCCATATGGGATGGCAGCGCCGCAGGCGGAAGATTAACCTACTGTGCCACAGCACTGGCCCCTATCATGGCCTGTCTCTGGAGCACTCAGCTCAGCCTTGTTCTCTGGTACCTGAAATAGCTTCCTCTTGCTGCAGCCTTTTCGGGGCTGGAAAGACACCTTAGGGAAGCACTGGCTCCCTGTTGCCCCTGGCACAGAGACCCCCGCCATCAGCCCCAGCCCTGGACAGGGACGCTCCCAGTGGTTGCACCTGGGGTCCTGGCCACTGTCTAGATGTGCAAAGATTGTCCTCAAGTCAGCACTCAGGGCCCACAGGGCTCCTCTGCCAGCCATGGAGGCTACAGAAGAGAAAGGGCTCCTGCCTGCAAGGAGGCAGTGGAGATAAATGACCATGTAGAGAGTGATTAGCGCGACATTAATGACTTCAGGAAAGTCCTATAAAACTCATTAGAGGTAGGAAATAATTGATTCGGCCACGCAGTATGGGAGGCGGGTTGGGAAGGTGATGTTTCATTCAGAGCCTTATGCAGTGTCCTCCATATGCTGGGCACTGCTCTTTTTATTTGTTTGTTTTAAGCTGTATTTATTTATTTATTTAAAAGGCAGGGTGATGGGGGTGGGAGGGGAGAGTGAAATCTACCATCTGCTGCTTTACTCCCCAAATCGCTGCAACTGCCAGGGCTGGGCCAGGCCAAAGCCAGGATCTTGGAACTCCATCTGGGTCTCCCACATGGATGGTAGACCCCAAGCACTTGGGCCATCTTCCTCTGCTTTCTCAGGCACATTAGTAGGGAGCTGGATCAGAAGCAGAGCAGCCAGGACTTGAGCCGGCACTTTCATATGGAATGCCTGCGTTGTAGGCAGCAGCTTAGCTCACTACACCACAATAGCTGCTCCGAGAAAATAGTAATCCTGTTAACAAGGTGTTCAGGTCATAAGGGCTCTGTCTGGTGGATGAATGCTGCTCTCAAAGGACTGGGTTATAATTCTCTTGGAGCAAGTCCTCGCTCTCGTGGGCTGGGTTAGTTGCCTGGAGAACAGGCTGCTGTAAATGCTGCTGCTCCTCCCGTGCTGTCTCTTCTGCCCATGTCTGTTTGCCCCTCCTCTTTCCACCGTGCTGTGACATGGCACAGGGCCCTCACCAGAGGCTGAGCAGGTGCCAGCACCACGCTCTCGGTCTTCCCATCTCCAGAATAAACCCATTTCCTTTATAAACTCCTCAGTCTCGGGTTGCAGCAGTAGCCCACCTCGTGCTTGCCCAGAGAAACTACTGCCAAATTCAAGGTGCATCAGTGCCCTGGGGTTGCTGAGAAGGACCTGGGACCATTTTCTTTTAAACATGTGGCTTAACTCCTCTGGGGCCCCAGACCCGCAGGAACTGTGTCTGGCTGCTGCGACCCTTCGGCTTAGGCGTAGCAGCGGCTGGGCCATGTGCCTGTCTGGCTTTGCATGGGGACCTCTCAGGCAAGGAGAGGGGACAAAGGCAGAGAACGAGTGGCCCCAGATGTGCACCTCACGGACACGACTCAACTACAGGGGCCGCGGCGGCGAGGGCCTCACAGG
Source organism: Oryctolagus cuniculus (assembly GCF_964237555.1). Taxonomy (NCBI): domain Eukaryota; kingdom Metazoa; phylum Chordata; class Mammalia; order Lagomorpha; family Leporidae; genus Oryctolagus; species Oryctolagus cuniculus. Next base: position 50,771,970 of record NC_091450.1, read on the forward strand.
GGAAGCAGGGACACTAAACCCTGCTTCTCAGGGCTGCTGCGAGATAAGAAGTAATCCCATGACACTGTTCTATCCACGGCAGGCGCCTGCTGATGTGTGCTGTGCTCAGTGCATTTCACAGATGTCTCTCTTCGTCTCCTTCCCCATCTCCCCCATAAGCCTTTGGGCAGACAAGGACTCACCTCACCCCCCAGCACGTTACCGTGCCCACCCAGGGGCCTGTGCATAGAGCAGATGCTCAAACACGGCTCTGGATCAAACAGCCTCGTCCTTGTGGTCAGCGACCACGGCAGTCCTGTGGTGGGTCTCCTTAGCATCTTTCAAGGGGGCAAAACGGCAGATGGGCTTCACCACCAGCACGTGGCGGGGGCCAGTGCCACCCATGACCCTGACACGACGCAAGGGGCTGACTGGCGAAGGCGCCTGACTTGTGGTGCTCTGCAGAACCGTGCACACCATGGTGGGCTGTGCCCAAGGGCCAGCGTGCCCCCGTTCGCTTCTCTCCACTCTCCCTTTGCAGGCCGTGCTAAATTTCAGCCGTGGCGCCCACGGTTCCCTGAGTACCAGTGCAGAGCCAAGACCAGCAGGTGCAAGGACTTGAAGGCGGCAGCCCTGAGGCCACTCTGTGACATCATCCCTCCTGCAGGGTCCCTGAGTGGCTCCTGCTGCTGGTGAGGGGCTCCCCTTCCTGCCGTAGGCCTGCTCTGTTGTGGGACGGTCCTGTCCAGCCCAAGTCTGCCCCCTCTGGAAGACAAATCCCACCTTCCAGGCCTTGTGGTGTACACCTGTTTCCTCTTGCACCCCACAGCACATCACCAACAATGATCGTGCCCCCACGCTGTCTCGTCACGTGTAGGCTGAACCGCTCTGCTCCAGCTGTTCTCTAGGTCAGATGCCCTGTGCAATAATACGGCCAGATGGGGCCTGTGGTGAAGTCCCGAGAGCTCTGTGCCTTGGCAAAAGGGCCCAGGGTTGCAGGAAGCCCGCTCTGGCCCCTCTGCTTCTCCTGCCATGTGAACTCAGCGTCCCCTGCCCCATGGCAAATGCAACAGTGGCCCCTGTGGAAGCAGAGACTGGGCCCTCACCAGACACCGACCCGCAGCACTTTGACCTTGGACTCCCAGGCTGCAGAGCCTTGAGAAGTGCATTTCTGTTCTTTACAAAGTACGCAGGGACCACGGTCTGCTCTCTTTCAAGTAAATAAAAATTTAAAAAACTAATTACAGGGGGCTGGCGTTGTGTGGCGGTGGGGTTAAGCTGCTGCTTGGGATGCCAGCTTCCTGCTTCAGATCCCGAGTGGAGTCCCAGCTGCCCTGCTTCCAACAGGGCTCCCTGCCTAGGAAAGCAATGGCTGCCACCTACGTGGGAGACCAGGATGGAGTTCCTGGCTCCTGGCTTCAGCCTGGCCCAGCTCCCGCTGTGGCAAACATTTGGGGAGTAAACCAGCAGATGGAAGACAGTGCGCCCTCTCTCTGCTTTCAAATAAATAAGTAAACCGAAAAGATAATTAATTATAACTACCCCGCACTTTGTTATAGGGACACCAACAGAATAAGAAATTGAGCCAGCGCCGTGGCTCAATAGGCTAATCCTCCGCCTTGCCGCGCCGGCACACTGGGTTCTAGTCCCGGTCAGGGCGCTGGATTCTGTCCCAGTTGCCCCTCTTCCAGGCCAGCTCTCTGCTGTGGCCCGGGAGTGCAGTGGAGGATGGCCCAAGTGCTTGGGCCCTGCACCCCATGGGAGACCAGGAGAAGCACCTGGCTCCTGCCTTCAGATCAGCGCGATGCACCGGCTGCAGCGGCCATTGGAGGGTGAACCAACAGCAAAAGGAAGACCTTTCTCTCTCTCTCTCTCTCTCTCACTGTCCACTCTGCCTGTCCAAAAAAAAAAAAAAAATTGACCGCTGGAAAGCATACATTTCATAAGTCTCCCTTTGCCGACTTAGGCGCACATGGGTGCTCAACCTAAAGCCACCTACACGAACTACTGCTTACTATCGTACATGGAACACAGATGTTTTCGAATTCATTTGATTCTTTCAAAAGCCAGCTGGGAGCCACCACCTGGATTTAGTGACCCAGAGCTTCGAACACTGCTCTGGTCTTGCCTGAGCCAGCCACCTGTCCCCTGCTGTCTGTAGCTGTAGCTGAGCAGGCACGGCACCCTCCTTCTAAGCTGCCCTTTGGGCTGCGGATGGCCCCTGCAGCATTCCGCACAGGGCTCTCCCAGCTGGGTCTCTAACTTCTCCCACATCACCAGCTGCCGCCACAATGGGGTGACCAGACTTTTCTCTGCCCCACCATCATCTACTCAGCACACCTGCAACACCGTCTCTCCCCTCCCACTGCCTGCGGGGTGGCCTAGGTGTCTCACATTTGGGGAGGAGGCAGTGTGAGATTCAGCTTAAACACAGATGCAGGGGCCGGCACAGTGGCATAGATGGTTAAGCTAAGCCTCTGCCTGCAGTGCCGGCATCCCCATATGGGCACCGGTTCAAGTCCTGGCTGCTCTGCTTTTGATCCAATCCCTGCTAGTGCACCTGGGAAAGCAGCAGAAGGTGGCCCAAGTACTTGGATCCCTGCACCCATGTTGGAGACCTGGAAGAAGCTCCTGGCTCCTGGCTATGACTTGGCTCACCCTTGGCGGTTAAGGCCATTTGGGGGAGTGAATCAGCGGATGGAAGATCTCTCTCTGTATCTCTTTCAAATCTTAAAAACAAAACAAAAAGCTGTAGGTGATTTATGAGGTCCAATGTTCCCCAGTCACCAGTGCCCCTCCCTGAAGCTGCTTCTCAGGGAACCCACGGGCCAGAGGCCACCTACCCTGCCCCTCTTTTGAGATTGGCTAGAATCCAGTCTCCAATTCTTTCTCATCTTTTTTTTTTTTAAACGATTTTACTTATTTGAGAGGCAGGCAGACAGAGAAGGAGAGACAGAAAGAGATCTTCCATCCCCTGGCTCACTCTTCAGATGTTCACAACGGTCTCCCACATGGAAGCAGGGGTCCAAGCTCTTGGGTTGTCTTCCACTGCTTTCCCAGGAGCAGCTGAATCGGACGCGGGGCAGCTGGACCCAGACTGGTGCTTGGATACAGGATGTCAGGGTTGCAGGTGGCGGCTTAACCCGCGGCACTATCCCAGCCCTGACCTCTTACTCATCTTGTCACCACAGTGTATATTTTGGCCACCAGGAGAACTGGGTACAAACCCTGACTCCACCCCTCGCGAGGAACACTGGACCTCACTCTTCTGAATGCCAGGTGTCCTTCTATAAAACGTGGCTAAGCATTTCCAGCCTCCTTCCTCACAGCATCACAGGTAGAGCAGGCGGGAATAGGCTTTCAAGGGCAGGTGTTGCGGCCAAGCAGGTTGAGCCACCACCTGCGACGCCAACATCCCAGAGGAGCACCAGTTCAAGTCCCAGATGCTCCACTTCCAATCCAACTCCCTGCCAATGCACCTGGGAAAAGCAGTGGAAGACGGCCAGAGTGCACGGGTCCCTGCCACTCACATGGGAGACCCAGAAAGAGTTCCTCTGGCTCCTGGCTATTTGAGGAGTGAACCAGTGGGGGGAAGCTCTCTCCCTTTCTCTGTCCCTCCTTCTCCCTCTATAACTCTGCCTTTCAAATGAATAAATAAAAAATGAATCTTCTAAAAAAACAAAATGCTTTGTACACTCCCGAACACTTTGCACATGTAAATAAAAATCAACATCTACCCAACAGTTGTGTTCTTCTGTAGGGACTGACAGTGTTGACTCTGCTCCCAAGGACAGTCTGGGTTCAGGGAAGGCACAGACTCCACCACCGCCCCCTAAAAGGCATCTGTAGTGTATCCCCGAGTGCAGGGTTAACTGGCTGTCCCTGGGGCAGATATCTGATGTCATCAAAAATTCATCAGTGGCACCAGCTGGCGAATCCACTGACTCCGGTCACTTGTGCTCCCATTCAGAAAGATAAGGCGACCTGGGAGAGGGCAGGTCTCAAGAGCAGCCACTGGCTCTGCAAGCCAATCAAGAAATTAAAGGGGTGGGGGCAGTGGCGGGAGGGGGATCGGAGGAACCACCATGGACGGAGGAGTCTTCAAAGGTCTCTTTGCAACCTTTGCTAAGCTCCTGGGGGCTGGTTCTTCGCCCTGACACAGAAGTTAAGACACCTTTACGCAGGGAAGCAGGTGAACACTGTTTTTCTTCATTAAGAGCAAGAGGCACCCCCCGCCCCGGGGCTGACGCTGGACTCCACGGAGGATGTGGCTGAACTCAACGCAGGAGCCCAGGGCCCCTGGAGCGAGTGAGACCCTCACAATCCCGAGACTGGGTTTGTTTTTTTTTTTTTTTTTTTTTTTTTTTGACAGGCAGAGTGGACAGTGAGAGAGAGAGACAGAGAGAGAAAGGTCTTCCTTTGCCGTTGGTTCACCCTCCAATGGCCGCCGCTGCAGCCGGCGCACCGTGCTGATCCGATGGCAGGAGCCAGGATCCAGGTGCTTTTCCTGGTCTCCCATGGGGTGCAGGGCCCAAGCACCTGGGCCATCCTCCACTGCACTCCCTGGCCATAGCAGAGAGCTGGCCTGGAAGAGGGGCAACCGGGACAGAATCCGGCGCCCCGACCGGGACTAGAACCCGGTGTGCCGGCGCCGCAAGGTGGAGGATTAGCCTATTGAGCCACGGCGCCGGCTGAGACTGGGGTTTTGAATGGTCAACTCGCAGCTTCAGCCTCCTGCAGGCAGCGGAAGCCGGCGCCAATCCCCTGGGGGTGGCTCAGGTTCTCACTACACAGTCCAGGGTCTGTGTCCTCTCCAGGGAGCTGAGGACAATTGTTTCTGGGCTGGGCGCTCGGCTGCCCAACGACCAATGAGAATCTAACATCCCTTTTGTTTGGATCCCAAGTCAAAGAGGAAAGAGGCGATCAGGCGTGCCTGATCTCAGATCTCAGAGGCTTAGAATTCTCTAGAGGTTACCCAGGGCCTCCAGGCCAGGGGCTGAACACCTTGGCTGCCATTCAAACCTTTCCTGGTTGGGTCCCAACCAACCAACGGTCTGGCCATTTCCTGATCCCAAACCTCCGGCCCAGACAACTGCCCTCCCGTTCACCCAGTGGGCTGTGCCCTCTTCCTCCTGCGGCTCTCAGCAGAGCCCGCTCCAGCCTCATGCTCCCCCCCACCCCAACTGCACTGCAGACCCCTCTTAGACCACTCCCTCCCTGCCCTCTGATGGGGGCCTGCGCTGACACCAACTGCTGGCTGGCACCTATATATCTCCCTGGACCTCTCACTATGTCCTTCATCTGGTGTGCTTGACAGGAACTGGATAAATGCCGTTGAATTAATGCGGGCTGGAGGGAGGGAGGTGGGAGTGTCAGAAGTGACTTGGCTCTCTCTGCAAGACCAGAGCTCCCTAAACCCCGCAGGCTGCTCCTCCCACGCCAGGCTTTGGAGGGAACCTGGGTGCCGGCCAGGAGAAGCCTCCAGGGTGAGCAGGTGAGCACTCCCCAAGCCCCCTGCCCAAGCACAGCCCAGAGGGGCCACTCCCTGGCGCTGCTGAGACACCTCCAGGAAAGAGCCACACACGTGCCCCCCCCCCACGCTCAGGTTCCCACCTGCGCACCCCCACAGCTACAAAGAGGATTTTCTTCTCTAGGGGGAGGGCTAATGGATGCCCAAAGAAAGCGAAAATTTCCTGGCACGGATAGGAGCCCTGCCCAACCTGGCTGGACTGGAAGATCTCCTATGGCGATGGTGCCCCCTACCCAGGGGCGGCTTGCAACTGGTCCTCCCACCACAGGCAGAGAGGGGCCCACTTGGCCCCCATCCAAGGCAGGCTGCTAAGGCCAGGCGGCACCCGCCTTCTACACAGGTCAGGCTGTCTCAGAAAGGTACCCCCTGGGGACGCTGGCCTCATTTGGTGCACAATGAACTCAAACCCCAGAGCCACATGGTGGGAGGGGGGCAACTCCCTTCCTCTGCAGCCGGCCACAGGGGCCCCGAAGGGCTGCAAGGTAGGGCAGGCAGCATCCTGGGCTAAATTACAATCTGGGTGGCAACTGTCAATCTCCACTCGGAGTGGTGGCCAAGTGAGACCCCTGCCCCGGAGCACCTGCAGTTTCCACTACTCCCTGAGGCCACCCCCCTCCCTTCAGAACCCTCCCAGTCACACCCTGCCACCTGCCCGGGCTGCTACCTTCCATCAAAGAATCGCGTTTCCTCGGCTCCTACCGTGCTCCGGGTTGGGGTGGGTGGGCCGCAGGGACGCCCCCCTCTCTAAAGGAACCAGAGTCACACGCTTAGGAAGCCAAAGCGGTAGCTCCCCCCGCCCACGCAGGCTGGGGTTTACAAGGGCTCCATGCCCGGGGTCCATTCCTGGGACCTTGAAAGCGCCGCCGCCGTGCCCTCTCTCCGCACTCACCTGCGCCTCCCCGCCCACCGGCCAGCCCTCCAGTTCTTCCCAGAGATCCCAGGGCAACCAGCAGGCTTCCCCCGCCTCGTCCCCAGCCCTGCCCACGCGCCCCCAGCGAACCCCACGGCCCTGTCCCCGGGGTCGGCGAGATCTCCGGGCAGCCCCGGCGCGCAGCCGCCTCCAGACTCCTGGCCCGGCTCCCTCCTCCGGCTCGCCCGGAGTTGGGGCCAACAGGCAGGATCAACAATCCAGAAACTTTCAATGGAGGGCGCCGACGGGGGAAGGCGCGGGGGGGGGGGGGGGGGAGGCCGGGCCGAGCTCGGCGCTCACTCACCATCTTGCTCGCATCCATGACCGCTGCTGCGGCCGCCCCACCCCCCGGGCTCCGCTGCCCCGGGCGCTGCCCCCGGCTAGTTCCGCCCCGAGGGGACCATGCTGTGGGGAGGGCACCGGCGGGGTCCCCGTGTACCGACCCGGGCCGGTGACGGCTGCGGCGACGGCGGCTGCACCGAGGCTGGACCCGGGGAGGGGAGGGGAGGGGGTGGGGAGGCGGGGGGAGGGGGCCGGGCGCGGAGCCGCAGCGCAAGGCGGGGGCGGGGGAGGCGCGGCCCCGCGGCGGAGCGCGCCCGGCCCCCCGCGCGGGCCGGGAAACCCCGAGGCCAGCTGGGGCCGCGGGGGCGCGTTCTCGGACTGGAGCCCGCGGCCCCGGCGCTCGCGCGCGGCGTGGCTGTGATTTGAATAACAAAGGTGGCTTCCCCGAGCTCGGGCTGCAGGCGGAGCCGAACCCGCGCGGGAGGCTGCCGGGCCGCCTGGGAGTGTGTGCATGTGTGTCTGTGAGGCGCGCACATGTCTGTGTACCTGTGTGTGCACGAGTGTGTGTGTGTGTGTGTGTGCGCGTGCGCGCTCGTGCTTCGCCGGTGGGACCCGCGGGCCGGGCAGGCGGCTGGAAAGAAGGGCGGGCCGGGGGCGCGGCTGCAGACATTCCAGCGGGGGCAGGGGGTCTGCCCGGCCCCTCCCCACTTGGCTTCCCCGGACAAAGGGGGAATTCAGAGCCTGTTGTTGGCCTCCTGCGGCTAATCCCCCAGGGGCCTCCCAAATGAGTCTGGGGTCTCCAAACAGATGGGCAAATAGAAGGGAGGGGAGCAGGTACCCTCAGGAAGCCCCCTCCTCCATCTCCCATCGAGTGAGCCCCCTGCCCCCAGCCCTACCCGCAGTGAAGGGAATTGGCTCCCAGGCTTTCCAAAGCTCGGAGCTCCCAGCTCTTGGGCAGGCATCCCCAGTCTCCCGTTCCTCACTGCACTGGGAGTCTGGAAATTCCAGGCCAGCGGCCACTCCCGGCAGGCGCACATCTGGTGTTATAAAGCACCCCCCCCCCCCCCCCCCCCGGTTAAGGGTTCCCTGGGAGTCCCTGCTCTGTGCAAGCCTTGAGCACAGCCCACCCCTCCTAACCAGATGAACAGGAAGCTGTGGGGTGCAGTAGATGCAGGGTGGGGGGAGTCCACTTTACAAAGGAGGGGACAAGGCTGGGGATGCCCGAACCCCAAAGAGCGAGCCTGCCGGCTGGGGCAGCCAACGCTTGAAGTCCTTGCCTATGAACCGGCGATGGGGCCCAGCCCCCCTGCCACCAGCGGGAGAAGACAACACAGTCCGCCACCCTGGTCCTACAGGCCTCTGCCCTTCAACTCCACTCTCTGGTCTACGAAGCTGGAACTCTTTCCCAGCGGCCTCTTAGGGCGGCGTGAGAACACACGGGAGGAATGGTGACAAGGAGACAGAAGTACGGGATGGAAGAGGTGTTCTTGGCAGGGTGCCTGGGCCAGTCGGGCCTGTCGGGAGGACCATCGCTTCAAGGAGGGAAACTGTGGGCCCTGACCCCTCTGGCCAACCCCAAGTCTGAACATGGCCCCCCTCCAGAAGTCAGGAGGGCTGCTCCGTTCCGCTGTGCTGGGTAACCCCCAGTGCAGCGGGGCCCGAGAGAGAAGCGTGCCTCTCTGGCACTTCCTAACACTGCCTGCCACTGACGGGGGAGCAGGGCTATGTGGGGCAGCAGGAGTCACCCAGTGCAGAAATAGGTGTTGGGTTACCTGCAGCTTGAGTGGCTGGATCACCATCGGACCACCACTGTCTTACACTGATAGGCGTTCCGTGTTTAAATGCATGACCCAGGGAGGTGGTGAGGGTCAAATAAAACCTCCCCAAATCCTACCCATAAGAGGCTGAAGAATGACCCCTAAAATGTCAGCTCTTCACCCCCGGAACCTAGAAATGTATCCCACCATGGTGAAGGCTTTGCAGGTGCAACCAAGAATCCAGAAGTGAAGATTATGTGAAGGCATATGCATAGGCCCTAACCACGCTCACGTCCCTCGTAAAGGGAGAGTGGACTCACAGAGAAGACACAGGTGGTGGGTGTCCACCCTAATGGTTAAGAGCCTGGTGTCCCATAGCCAGCTCCGGCTCCCGACTCTTGCTTGCTGCTAATGTACACCCTGGGAGGCAGCAGGGGCTGGCTCAAGTGGTTGGGTCCCTGCCACCTACGTGGGAGACCCAGATGGAGTTCCTGATTCCTGGCTTTGGCCCAGTCCATCCTAAGCTGTTAAGGGCATTTGGGGGGAGCAAACCAGCAGATGGGAGCTCTTTCTCTCCGCCTCTCAAAATCAATCAATAATTAATTAACTAAGAAAGAAGACACAAGGCAATGTAGCACAGGAGCAGGGGTGGCAGTGACACGGCCACAATCCAAGGAATGTCGGCAGCCATCGGGAGCTGGAAAAAGCAATGGACAGATTCTTCCTGGGGCCTCCAAGGGGGAGCGCAGCCCTGGCACACCTTTGCTTTGGGCCTGGTGATGTTGATGTGGGACTTGCGGCCTGCAGCACTCTGAAAAAACACAGCTCTGTTGTTCCAGCAGCCGAGTGTGGGGTCACTGTTATGGCAGCCACTGTAAATGTGTACAGTGCCTAATGTCAGTAGTGAGTCGTGCCTCGGGCTGGTGCCTGGCCCGGGGCTGCCTGCTCTGTGGGGCATCCTCCCCCGGGAGCTGCAGCAAGAGAGACCAGGCAGGGCCAGGCCCCCTGTCCTGCTCCAGGAGTGGGGGGGCCTGCCAGCAGCCACTGGCCACTGAGCCAACGTTTACATGTGAGCATGCGCAAGAAAAGGGCTTTCAAAGCTCCTAGCAAAATACAATTATGAATGTTTCTTTTGGTGGGAAAAGAAAAACTGTTTGACACCCAAGAGAAGCTTTTTCCCAGCTCATTTCTGAAGCCTGCTCGGGTGTGCACCAGGGTCTGTGTGCATCCACACATGCACCCCCAGGGAGCCAGCATGCCCCTTCCACCTTGGCTAATCCATCACCCTGTGAGCCCCACCCATCGCACGTGCCCCTTTGGGAGCCTGCCCTTCCTGCTGCTCCTATGGACACTCCCAGGAGCAGTGGCCAGGCGGGGCCGGCGGGGGCAGTCTGGTCCAGCACGGCGCTGCCAGGCAGTGATGCAGCCACTGGTGCGGCCATGAAGGAAGGGCGATTTCTAGCTGTGCTGGAAGCGCTGGGCCCCCCGGCTCAGGGTGGGAGCCACCTTTTTGAATAAACTGAGCAGAAAAAAAGGGGCTCAGTGGGGGAGGGGGTGCGGCTGTGGTGCAGCAGGTTCTCCGGCTCCTTAGCACAGCAGCCCAGCTGAGTGCCTGTGTGTCCTGGTAGAGGCTGACACCTACTGGTGAGCCGTGGTTCTGCAGCCTAGCCCTACAAAGCCTATATATACTATGCTCTCCAAGACAGGCTTGGGCAGGGCTGTGGGGAGCAACTCAGACTAGACTGTTACTCGAATTAAGACTTATTCTATGCATCTGCTCTCCCACAATATGGCGCTGGGAGAGGAGGAAACAGCTTCTACACAGCTGCCTCCAGTTTAACCAATAAACAGCAGGACCTGCTCCTGATTGGAGGAGAGCAGCGTACTCGGCGTGTGGGTAGCAGAGTTGGGATTGGTGGAAGAGGATTATAAAGGAGGAGCGAGACAACATGCACCAGGAACATCTATCTGAAGGAACACCTGTGCAGCCCCCGAGAGAGCCGGCCGGCGGTGTGCCGCTCCCCCGCGGAAGTGGGGAAAGTGGCAGGGGGAACCGCCCTTCCACGGAGGTGGAAGGGATGGTAGCCAACCCGGGAAGAACCAGCAGCAAACCCGGGGAGGGCCGAGCAGACAAAAGAACAGCGCAGGGTCCTGTGTCGTTCCTCCACGAAGAGGGGGAGCGACACAGGGCCTTATTTAAAACACTGGACCCTAAATGCATGAAAATGCATCCATCCCCCACCTGCAAAAGATTTAAACTAAACAGCGCTCTTCACAAAAGGGTGTACATTACTATGTTACTACCAACAATAAGCCTATGTTGAGGGCTATAAACTTTACAAAATATCTTTCTGCCTGTTATCTCATATGACCCTCTCATCTGGTAGGCCCCACAGCACAGACGATACTAAAGTCTATTTTAGGGGCAGGAATTGTGGCAAAGCAGGTTAAGCCACCACCTGAGGTGCCAGCATCCCGTATCAGAGTGCAGGTTGGAGTCCTGGCTGCTCCGCTTCTGATCTGACTTCTAGCCCATGTGCCTGGCAGGGCAGTACATGATGGCCCAAGTACTTGGGCACCTGCCACCCATGTGGGAGGCTTGGCTTCAGCCTGGCCCAGTCCTGACAGCTGCAGCCATCTGGGAAATGAACTAGTGGACGGACCATGTCTCTCTCCAAACAAATAAATAAATATTTTTTTTTTAATTTACTTATTTGTTTGACAGGCAGAGTTACAGAGAGAGGGAGAGAGAGAGAGAGAGAAAGATCTTCCATCTGCTGATTCACTCCCCAAATGGCCACAACAACCAAGTCTAGCCCAGGCCAAAGCCAGGAGCCAGGAGCCAGGAATTCCTTCTGGGTCTCCCATGTGAGTGCAGGGGCCCAAGGATTTGGGCCATCTTCTGCTGCTTTCCCAGGAGCATTAGCAGGGAGCTGGATCGGAAGTGGAGAAGCCAGGACTTGAACTGGTGCCTATATGGGATGCCAGCGTCACAGCTGGCAACTTAACCCGCGGGCCCTGGTGTTTTAGTTTTTATAAGGAAATAGCCAGTGTGACCCAGGGGTGCGCTCTTGAGAACTGCATCACCGGGCAGTGTCATTCCATAGGACCACTGTCCGATGCGTAGCCAACAACACCGTGTGCAGCAAGGGTGTGACTGTGCTTATGTCATGATGATGGACACTCAAAGAAGGGACTGCAGGCCCTGGACTTAGATCTCAAGCTGCATCCTGGCGCCGTTACTTTCTAGATATGGACAGTTTCCTTCATCTCTCTGCCTTTCTACTTTCTTCTCTGAAAAGGGGCAAATATGTCTCACACCTCCTAGGGCTGGTGTGAGAGCCTGGCAGCCGAATGCACACCAAGCGCCCAGTGCAGATGGAAGTGGGCTCAACACACCTGTCTCAATCTCCTTGCAGTCTTGTTCCTAGAAACTCCTAGATGGGTTTCTTTGAAAAGCTGAAATTGTGGAGCCAGCACTGTGGTGTGGTTGGCTAAGCCCCCACCTGTAGGGCCGGCATCCCATATGGGCGCCGGTTCCAGTCTCAGCTGCTCCACTTCCGATCCAGCTCCCTGCTATGGCCTGGGAAAGCAGTAGAAGATGGCCCAAGTGCTTGGGTCCCGGCACCCACGTGGGAGACCCAGAAGAAGCTCCTGCCTCCTGGCTTCAGATCGGCCCAGCTCCAGCTGTTGCAGCTACTTGGGGAGTGAACCAGTGGATAGAAAACCTCTCTCTTTCTCTCTCTGTCTCTCCCTCTCTTTGTAACTCTACCTTTCAAGTAAATAAAAAAAAATTTTTTTTAAAGCTGAAATCATAGGAGAAGAAGCAAAAAAGGATAAGAAGTCACAGATAACAGTCACTTTGATGTGAAGGTCAGCACAGAAATAGGCTTTACAGGGAACAAAAGGAACAGAAAAAGAGCCACTGAGCATGCCCAGCTGAGCTGGAGGACGCTAGCCAAGAACCAAGAGTGGAGGGATTCCCAGGGGAGTCCCCGGGGACCGCACCAGGGCTGGCAATCCCAGGCCCAGAACGGCGTGTTCACCCAGAGCTCGCCTTGGCCAGGAGCCGGCTTTTTTCAACAAGTTCAAACCTTCACTTTGACTCCCGGGAAAAACCTCCCTCTGCCTCTCTTTCTGGAGCCATGTTTTGTTTTGTTTTTAATTGAACTCAGACACTCCTATTAGGACGTGGGTATTATATTTTATTTGGAGATAGAGTTAGAGAGAGAATCTTTCATCCGCTGCTTCACTCCCCCAAATGGCATCAACAGCAGGGGTTGGGCCAAGCTGAAGCCAGAAGCCCAGAACTCCATCTGGGTCTCCCACGTGTGTGCAGCACTCCAAGCACTTGGGCCATCTTCTACTGCTTCCCAGGCATATCAGCAGGGAGCCGGACTGGAGCAGCCAGGGGACTTAAACCTGAGCTGTGATACAGGATGCTGGTGGAATCGCAGGTGGTGGCTTAACCTGCTGTGCCACAACACCAGCCCCAGGAGCTATGGCTACACTTTAAAGGTTCGAAAAGTTAGAAAGGAAAACCCTCAGGAAATACCTGAGTTCCTAATCCAGAGCTTATCTCAGAACACCTGCCAAGCAGGATGGGGGGGGGGGCAGGCGGGCACTGCTGGGGGGTGGGGTGGGGGGCCTTGTGGCGGTAGCGACTGGCAATGCTGCCTGAGCTCTTCCCAAGTTCCAGGCACCGAGGACAAGCACTGTGCCTCATGGTCCCCAGGATGCCCTATGCAGTGAGCACTGCTATTATTGCTCCATTTTACAGATGAGAAAAGAGAGGCTCAGAGAAGTGATGTGCCTTGTGCAAGGGCCCCACAGCTAAGCAGAGGAGCCGGGTGTACTCCAGAGCTGCCCCCCACTGGCACCCCAGCTAATGCTGCCTGCCCTCTCTCCATGGGGCGAGCAGGCCCGGGGTGGGGGTGGGGGTGGGGTCTTGCTGGTGTGCATTTTCATTGACAGAGTTCATCTCCATTTAAAACTCGTGAGTCAGTTCAGCTGCCTTCCCTCCCTTTCGTCCCCAGCGCCGGTGCTGGGGCCCTGTGGTTGGAAGGCGTGCCCTGCCCGGCCGACCTCTGGCCCTCGGCTCGCCTCCACTGCACTGAGCCGTTCTGCTGCCCCACACGCCTAGCCGTGGTCGGTGTGCAAGGGCAGGCCCTCGGGAGCTCAAACCTCTTCCCCTGAATGGTTTCGTCACCACACACGAAACAGGCCCACAGTTTAGACATGCCTTGTCCCAGCGACCCCAAAGCCTGAGACAGAAGTGCAAATGGGGTGGCAAGAAAATGATTGGGGGCGGGGTTAGGAAACCATAGAGATGAACGAGACACCAGGGCGCGAAAGAGAAAACCCCATAGCCACAGGGGAACGGAGCACAGTGCAAGGTACAGAACACACACGGCAGACCCAAGTCTGTGGCACCATGGTGGAGCAGGTTAAACTGCTGCTTGTAACACGGACACCCCATGTCGGAGTGCCGCTTCAAGACCTGGTGCTCCACTTCCCATCCGGCTCCCTGCTAACCGCCTGGGAAAGCAGTGCAAGATGGGCTCAAGTGCTTGGCCCCTGCACCCATGTGGGAGGCCAGGATGGAGCTCTGGGCTCCTGGCTTCAGCCTGGTCCAGTCCCAGCTGGTGTGGCCACTTGGGGAGTGAACCAGCAGATGGAAGAGAGAGCACTCTCTCTTTCTCTCTCTCTCCTCCTCCCTCTGTCACTATGCCTTTCCAATAAATAAAATAAATCTTAAAAAAAGACAGATGGATAGGAAATGATTTCAGTGGAGGCAGGAAGCCGTCACAATGAACAAACCACCAGGGCACGGTGGAGAAATCCCCGCAGCCACAGGGGAATGGGCCAAAAACTCGGCAGTCAAGAACTTGCTAAAGGATGAGTGAACCACTAGGTGGCGCTAAAATTCCCTCCTTGGGCACAGCCAGCGGTCACAGAGGACCCGGCTTCCATCTCAATGCCTTCTCAGCCCAGAGCAAAGCCAGGAGCCTGGACCTCGATCCAGGTCTCCCCCATGGGTGGCAGGGACCCCAGTGCTCGAGCCACTCCCTGCTGCCTCTGGCTGGAAGCTGGAATCGGAAGCGTCCTAACCGGTGCACTGAATGCAGTGTCCGGAGCTGACATCCCAGCCACACACTGGGCCTGCAGGAGCAAGTTCTCCCACGCACCCAGGCCAGCCATACGGGCCACGCTGAATCCCTGCAAGGGCCGTGCGGTGGAGACCTAGTTACTGCAGTACGGACAGAACTGTGCGTGAAACCTCACCTGCACCTGTACTGTGCTATGTGGTACTAACCCCAGGGTTCGCACCTGCCACCTGCCAGCGACCAGGCCGGAGGCCACCTGTCTGATCCTCCCAGTGACGCTCATGGCCAAAGGCGCAGACTCTAGAGAAGTCTGTGTGTCTTGGCCAAGGTCCCACAGGTGAGAACCACCTACTAGTCATCTGCCTCGTGTTCCCCATGTCTCCACGCCCACGGTCCTCCTTCCCTGGGGTCAACGCAGCACAGTGAGGACTTGGGTCACTTTCAGTGGACAGCCTTTAGGAGGGAGGCCATCAGTGGGGACACCTCTGCCCCTGGGCCACCCCCCACCCCACCCCCACCCAGAGTGCTGCAGCATCAGTGAGTGATGAGTGCCACTTACAGCTGGGAAAGGCCAAGGGCTTTGCTGTCACCGGGCCTCCTATGGGACCCAGGCCAGTGCAGGAGGCCTGCCTGGAAGCCTGGCAGTGCAGCCATACCCTGTGGTCAGTGACAGGGCGGGGGGCTCCTAGGAGCAAGGTGCACGTCACTCCGGCTCCAGCGGAAGCATCCACAGGTGCATTTGTGAACCTCACATCTGTGAGCCTCCACATCCAGGTCCTGCCTGCCGCTGGCTGCAGCCACGCCCCCTCGGAAGTGCACTTCCCTGCAGAGCAGGGGATGATGGGGGGAGCCAGAAGCAGCCCCAGAGCTCTCAGGCAACTCGCAAGGACTTAGGAGACGCTGGGCCAGGCGTGCCCGGACACACACTGCGCCAGGACCCCGCGTGGGGAGGCACCACGGGCACTCACACAGGCTACCCTACTCCTGCGAGGCCCCAGGGGACAGCGTGTGGACCAAGCTGTGAAGGGAAGGAGGCTGGTAGCCAGGGGAGATCAGGGTGCACGCAGTATGCATGGGAAGGTGGGAGCAGAGTTGGACACAAGTGATGCTGTGACCGTGCGTGGCCGCTGCCTTGTGCCACGTATGTCCTGGGCAGCCACAGCGGACAGAAGGGGAGTGGGAGGTAGTTCTAGATGGACTGCTCGGGCTCTCCCATGCGGGCAACAGAGGGCTGGCAGGCCACTGCGTAGGACGGACACCCGGCGACACCCAGAGCAGAGCTGAGTGCTGGCGAGACCCTCGTGGGGACTCAGTCTCGTGCCCAGTGCCGTACCAGGAGAGGATCAGGAGGAGAGCCGGGCTGGAAACCACAGGCAGTAGGGGACCCCCATGGGGGACTAGAAAGGCGAGTGATGGAACGGGCAAGGGGAGAAAAGAGGCCAGACGTGCTGCAGGGAGGAAGGGCAGGGCGCACAGAGTCTGCCCTGGGGACCTGGAAGAGGCGGGGCTGCTAAGAGAGGCCCTGTCTCCAGGGCCTGAGGGCAGGCAGTTTAGGAGTCACCTGTGAGGCCCCCTGGGGCCAGGAAGGGCCATATGGGAGGTTGGCTTTGTCAGCAGGATGACATCACCCTGAGGTCAGGCCTGGGCAGAAGCAGTAGCGCTCTCCATGAGGGCTCTCTGGGCTGGCCCTGGGCTTTGGTTTTCATCCCTTGGGGAACTTAAGTGCAGTTGTCACGCTGATGCTTCCATTAGTATTGCTGGCAATGTTTACTTATTTATTTTCAGCTCCTAGAAAGGTGGGGGTGGGCAGAGTGAGCGGGAGATCTTCCATCTGCCAGTTCATTCTACAAATGGGTCAGGCTGAAGCCAGGAGCCTGGGAACTCCATCCAGGCCTCCTAGATGGGTGGCAGGGGCCCAAGGCCCTGGGCCATCAGCTGCTGCCTCCTCCCAGGGTGCACATTAGCAGAAAGCTGGACTGAGAGCAGAGCAGCCAGGGCTGGAACCAGCAGTCCGATATTTATGGACTGAGGTCGGCATCCCAGATCCCAGGCGCCTACTTAACTCGCTGTACCACAACACAGGCCCACCCCTTCAGTGTTGATAAGGGACATTTGCAAATGAAATCCTGGACAAGCACTCTGCAAATGCGTCCAGCCCTTGGAAGATGGCCTGGAGATCATTATCAGAGCTCCTAATGTGACTTACCTAGCACCTACTATGCAGGGCCATGCTGACCCTGGGACTCTGAGCAAGCAGAAGTTAAAGAGCAAGAGAGAGGGTGGCGGGAAAAGCAGCCTGTCCCTGCTAGGGTGGATCGCAGCCCAGTGTCAGCCGTGATCACCTGGAAGCTGGACCGGCCCCAGGATGCTGACGGAACCGATCTGGGGCCAGCCTGGGCATCATAAAGTGCAGGGTTGTGACGTGCAGCCAAGACGGGGAAGCACCAGTGGCTGGGATGCAGGATCCCCCCCAGCTCCACCCCCCCCCAGGTCTTGGTCAAAGCCAAGGGGTGCAGGGGATGAGGAAGTGCGGCACTTCCCTTCCTGCCGCTCCTACGCTGGGGATTTCCAGGCTTCTACCTGGAATTTTCCACCCCATGCCCAGAGGCTCAGCCTAAGCAGAGACCTCAGAGCCCTCTGCCCCCAGTACCTTTCTCTTCCCTCTTCCACTGCCACTTCCCTCCCCCATCCTCAGCCCTTTCTGCGCACCTGGCATCACAGGCGTCCAGTCCAGACCCAGAACCTACACCCACACTGCGAGACTGACCCCAGAGAAAGAACACTGGCCTGGCCGTAGGATGCCACTTTATATGATGAGATGCAGAGAGAGGGAGAAAGAGACAGGCAGAACTCCCGCCCACTGGTTCACTTCCCGGATGCTGGTGACAGCTGGGCGGGGCCAAAACAGGAAGCTGGGGACATCACCTGGGTCTCCCGAGTAGGTGGCAGGGGTCTCCCTATTGCAGCCGTCACCTGTTGCCTCTCAAGGAGTGCTTTAGCAGGGAGTCATCTTCAGGAACGGAACCAGGACTTGAACCCAGCCACTCTGATACGGGATGTGGGTGTCCCAAGCAGCACGGTCTTAACTGCTGGGCCAAACACGGGGTCCAGGATCTGTTGGATTCCAGAGCCTTAGCAGGCAGCCTGTGGGTGGCCAGCAGGAGTGAGGGGCACCCAGACCCTGAGTCAGCAGGGAGACTCGCCTGGGGGGGGGCAGCTCTCCCCTGACCTCCCCCACCCCAGCTGCCTGCGCTTCCTGCCCCTGCTTGACCTCCCTGAGGTCAACAATTTAGGGGGACCCTCGGTGGCCCGGCCTAGAAGCTGCCAGCCTCCTCCTCAGGGAGGCTTTCCCAAGGCTGCTCCTAGGAGCGCAAGTCCAGGAGTCCGGCTCGGAAGTGTGGACCCGGAGGTAGGGCGTGAAGCGCTGGCTCCAAGGCGGCCAAGCACAGGATACCCGCCCTGCAGCAGGAGGCGACCAGGCTAATGCCATGTAATTACAGCCTGCTAGAAGCCCAGCCGGGCCCAGCTGCCAGCCAGCGGCCACGGCCACAGGCCTTGGGGGTGGAGAGAGGGAGAAGAGGAAAGAGAAAGAAAACAGAGCCTCCCTAAAAAAAAAAAAAAAAAAAACAAACTTGATCCTGGGTTATTTTTAGGTGCTTATTCATTCCACATACTTCTTTTTTAAAAGAGCCACACACAGGCTGCGTACAGCAAGCATTCGGCAGGAGGTAGCTGCACACACAGGTGGATGGGGCTGGGGCACCTGGGAGGGCACAGCCTGTATAAAGAAGGGAAGCCAGCCAGACCCTGGGCACAGGACAGATATCCTGGCATTCTGAGGGCAGAGTGGGGAAGCTGAGCGAAGATGAGGCGCTTCCATCTGAGTCCCCAGGTTCAAGTCCCCCCCCCCCCCCCCCCAACTCTTACTGTGTGGCCTTGGGCTTTTCCCTGTGTGAGTCACAGGAGATTCTGGGCTGCAGGCCTGGCTCTAGCACTTAGGATGTGTGGCCTCAGCAAGTCACTCAACCTCTCTGGGCCTCAGCTGCCCTGCCTACAAAATAGAGCCTGCTGGAGCTACCTCCTGGAGTTGTTTGGAGACTGAGTTAAATACACACGAGGCACTTGAAGAACTGCCTGGCATGCTTCCAGGAGTTAGCTATCCTCTCTATTAAAGCACCATCCACGTTAATTGTCACTGTCAGGAGCAATCATCAGTTACAACAGCATACTGGAGTAGGCAGGATGTGAAGGTGGAAGCCACACAAAGGGGCCGGTCGTCCTGGCGCAGCAGGTTAAGCTTCCTCCTGTGACACCGGCACCCCACATCAGAGCACTGGTTCAAGTCCCGGCTGCTCCACTTTCTACCCAGCTCCCTGCTCATGCGCCTGGGGAGGCACTGGAAGATGGCCCAAGTGCTTTGGACCCTGTAACCCCTGTAGGAGAACCAGATGGAGCTCTGGGCTCCTGGCTTCAGCCTGGACCGGGCTGGGTCATTGTAGCCATTTGGGGAGTGAACCATCAGATGGAAGACCTCTTTTCCTCTGTCTCTCTGCCTTTCAAATAAGATTAAGTAAAATAAAGCCACAGAAGGCCCGAGGCGGGAAAGCTGTATTCACAATCCAACACTGGCCAAGAAGAGGCTTTGCCCCTGAGTCCATTCTCTCCCTGTGAACAGCACTCTTGCAGGTGGGGCACAAAGGGTTAATGAAAGCAGAAGCCCCCCAGCCGGGCTCCCATCATGTGCCAGGTGATGGCTGGCCATGAGGGCACCACAGGTGCGAGGGGCACTGCTGTGTGTGGGCCCCAGGCTGCGTGGATCTGGAGGAGCCGAGCCTGTGAGTGGGTAGAGGCAGTGGGGCAGGGTGGGCATCATCCAATCACCGGGGGCCCTGAATGCAACAGAAGGAACAGCCACCATTGGCTGCCCTGGCTCTCAGCACCCAATCACAACGCGGGCTTTCCTGGGGCTACGGCTTGCAGGTGGAGCTTCCAGCCCCCACCCATGCCTGAGCCAATCCCTTTCAGCCTCCTGCTTCACTCTCTCTTCTGCTGCTTTGGAGAACCCTGATCAGCACGCCTGATGAGACCCTGGCCACCGCCACCCGCCCCTCCCGCCCTGGCCTGCTACTGCTCTTGTGCCCTCAAGGGCCCTCCATGTCAGCCCAGCCCTTACTGGCCTCTCTCTTCTGGTTCAGCCCAGGAAACCTTGTCTTGTGTGCATAGTCCCAGGCTACATTCTGTGAGCCAGAGTCCCGGGCCAGGGAGCACCCGAGGGGGATGGGGGCAAGCAGGGGAGGGGCAGGAGGTGACAGATGGAGGTGTTCCAGGCAGGAGTGCCAGGTGCGGGAAAGGTAAGTTCAGCAAAGCCCCGTGCAGGGGAGACGTCGGGATTTCTACAGCCCTCATTGCCCACCTTGCTCACAGCCGGCCCTTGGTCAACGTGGGCTAAAGCTCACTGTTTCATTCATTCATTCATTCACTTTATTCATCTGAGAAGCAAAGAACGAGGGAGACCTCCCATCCACTGATTCACTCCCTGAATGCCAGGGGGAGCCACAGAACTCAGCCCAGGTCTTCTGCACGGGAGGCAGGGGTCCAACCACTTGGGCCACCACTGCTGCATGCCAGGGTGTGCATCGGCAGGAAGCTGGAACGGCAGCGGAGGGAGCCCTGGACCCAAGCACTCTGATATCTGAACTGCTGAGCCCACTCTTCACTCCTCCTGCGAGGCCTCAGGGACCACCCCCCTGCCGGGGCTCCGTCCCCACAGGCCTCACAGGCTGGGGCCCATGTCCATCACGGATCCTAGTCTTGGGGATGAGGAGCTGGGGATGGCAGGCTCCTCTCCTCTCGGTGGCCACTTGCCACCACAGGAATCACTCAGCACCGCAGGCAGGACATCTCCCCAAAACCCCCGAGAGCTCCCCACCTGGGACTTTCAAGGGGGAAACCTGGGGTCTTCCTCCCTCCGGCTGCCGCCCTCCAGCCTTGGCCCCAGCCCCTCCTGCCCTCGTGGCCCAGGCTTCAGCCCAGGGCCTTGGCAGCCTTTGTGTCCCTGTCTCTGCTCCTCTCTCCCTAGCAGAGACGCACACTACGGCTTCTTTTGCAGTGTTCCCAGGCCTCATGAGCCTCCCCGGCCCCGTGCACAGAGCACACAGCTAGCTCTGGAGGGATTAGTGGGGCTGGCTGACCCTTTTGGGGGCAGGAGCCTGGGGGACCAGCCAGGTCAAGTGCTTCTTTCAGACTTCAAGTGAGGGCCCTGAGGCAAAATTTCCCCAAGGGAAAATTCCGCCACTACTAAATTTACTGTCACCAGAGGTGACAATGCAGTGGTTCCCCCCCTTACCCGCTGTTTCCCCCGCTACACTCTCAGTTATGAATGATTAGCTGCAGGCTGAAAATATTAAGTGGAAAATTCCATATTTGCACAATTCATGTTTTCAGGTAACTTTTGCTACAGTATATTGTTAGAATTGGTCTATTTCATTATTAGTTACTGTTGTTTGCTCTTTTACAGCACCCAGTTTGCAAATTAAACTCCATGGGGCCAGTGCTATGGTGCAGTGGGTTAAGCTGTTCCTTGTAAAGCCGGCATTCCATATTGGAGTGCCAGGTGGAGTCCCGGCTGCTCTGCTTCCAATCCAGCTCCCTGCTAATGAGCTGGGAAGGCAGCAAGGATGGCCCACGTCCTTGGGCCCCTGGTACCCACATGGGAGATGGGGATGGAGTTCCTGGCTCCTGGCTTTGTCCTGGCCCAGACCTCTCTTTACGGATCTTCTGTATCCAAAGCTCTCTCTTCATACTTTCCATTCATTCTTTACATATGGTTCCCTTTAGTTCTTTGTACATATTTAAACAGCTGACTTAAAGTATTTATCTAAGAGATCCAACTGCTGGGTTTCCTTTTCTATTGATTGGTTTTTATCCCACATATGCATGTATTTTTGTTTCTTTGCATGCTTTGTAATATTTGTTGAAAACTGGACATGCCAAATAATAGAAGTGTGGAAATCAGATTCCGCCCATCCTGTGGGGGCTGCTGTTGCTGTTTGTTGTAGATGATGTTATTCTGCTCGGTGACTTTCCTGATAATTATGCAAAGTGTGTATTCTGTGTCACGTGTGGCCCCTGAACTCTTTGTACCGTTAATCCAGTGACCAGCTAATGATTAGACAAAGAGCACCTTCCTGGAAGTGATGGCTCTCCCACTCTGCTGAGGGGCACAGCATGCACGTTGGAGCACACCTTCAACATTCAACAGTGTGCAGTCTCAAGGTCATCTGGAGGTGAGAGATTATTGCCTTGTCAAGTCTGTCCTGAGCGCACGCACGCGCGCGCACACACACACACACACACACACAGCCAATGCATCAACATGGTGTTCCGGATCCCAGGACTATGTCAGGGCATTTAACCCCTCCTTCCCTCACCAGGTATCTCGTTCCTCAGCCTTCCAAGTTGCATGTTAGTCTACTGTTTGCCCCAACTGCTTTCCATAACCTCAGGCAGCTCTGATGTTAGAATATTCAACAAGTCACTGGGGAGAGGCCTCAGCACCGGGAAACTTGGGGTAAGGTTTTATTATTTGTCTGAAGGTGATTACAGCAATGGCTAACGTAGTTATGCTACTAACCTTCCTCCAAACGTCTGTTTAGCATACTAGAATATCTTTCCTCTGGATGACAAGCCTTTTGGGTGGGTGCCTTCAAGGGGATCACCACACAGGTCCAGGAACGGCTGTTCTGCTGACGTGGCTGCACGCCCACCTCACCAACCTCCTCCAGGACCCCTCTCTGCCTTCCTCCCTCTGCTCCAGCCACTCTGGCCTTCTTACAGCTGCGGCCTCAAGCCCTTGCTGGCGCCTCCTCCCTGTGAGACGCTGTGCCCGGGGCTCTGTGTGACTGTTGCCAGCACTTCCTCGTGGTTTGCTGAGCAAACAGGTCCTCATCAGCCAGCCTCTCCACCTTACTTCCCCGCCACCCAGCTCCCAGCCTCACCCCTCTTTTTCTCCCTAGACTTTCCTTCCCCGTACTGCTCTGAATTAGCCAGAAGATACTTCGCCCAAGACGTGGAAGGCGGCCGTGACTGAGCAGTCGTACTCCTGTGTGGTGAAGTCCGTGTGGGAAACCCGGCGTGGCTGCAGCCCACGCCCTCTGCCACGTGTCTATTGGGCCATCTGGTTACAACAGAGCAGCAGCCAGGCCTGCGGCTCCTCCAGCCCCAGCTTCTCTGACTCCTAGGCCGGATGATGTGTGGATGTGAACACAGGTACCAGCACCCCCTGTGACACCTGTGGCATCCAAACTGGAGACACGCAGCCAGTGAGAAGTCAATTCACATTCCCGTCCCTTCTCGACTCCGGGACTCCAGTTTTATTCCATCTCCCTCTCATTCTTTCCTTCCTGACTCCCCGAGGACTTTAAGGTCCAGCACCAGGCACAGAAACAGCTCCCTCACATGGATAAGGCAACCAGCTCCCCAAGGCCCAAGGTCAAGTCTGTATAACAGAACCTTAGGACAAATATTCCCAAGTGACTCTGCTTCTCAGATTTAGCCTGGCACACCCCTCTGTCCCAATCTTTTTTTTTTTTTTTAATTAAAGATCTATCAAAATTATAGAGAAAGAGACAGAGAGACAGAGAGATCGTCCATCTGCTGGTTCACTCCCCAAATGGCTGCAATCAAGGCCAGGGACCTGGAACTCTGTCTGGTTCTCCCAGGAGGGTGGCAGGAGCCCAAGCACCTTGTGCTGCTTTCCTGGGCACGTCAGCAGGGAGCCACATCAGAAGTGGAGCAGCCGGGGCTCAAACCAGCACTCTCACAGCCCTGGGGTGTGTGTGCTGAAGGCTGAACTCCTCAGGGCAGACACGGATCTGCTAGGCCAGCTCCAATCCATGCCCCCAACTCCCGCCGTTAGTGCCCACCTCTGACCTCCAGGCTCGCTTGGCAAAGTCTCGCAGTGACCCCAGACCTAAGACGTCCCAAGCCCACCCCTGGCTGGGCCTGCAAATCTGGCGACACCAATGTGCCTTTGGCTGTGGGTAAAGCCAGAACCTGGCATGTACTCCTTGACTGTTCCCTGGCCCCCATCTCATCGAGGGCCAAGGCCTCACACGTCCATTCTTTAAGTGTCTCCAACAGCCTGCCCACCTCTGCAGCCACCATCCTATCATTCCTTCACACCAAAGTCCCCTGCCATCTGTCCTAGTACCTCATTCCAGTATCTCTGGGGCTGCTCCCATGTGCCAGAGGGACCCTGAATAAACAGGACCCTGATGTCGCTCTGCTTCAGATCCTTGGAAGCTTCTCCAGTGTCCTTGGGATAAAAAGCAACATTCTCGCCAGGGGCTCAAGGCCCAACACTTCTGCCCCTATGCCACCCTCAGCCCCTTGGTCCCCCATCCTCCACCTAACACCACTCCTGCCATGGGAAGCGTCTTCCCCACTTCCTGGCCTTGGAGTATGCTGGGCCCTCTCCCAAGAACAGGGGTGGAGAACTTTGTTCTGCCAAGGGCCATTTGGATATTTGTAACACCATTCTCCTGGGACGTGCAAAGTTACCAACTTACAAATTAGACTGTTAGCGGCTGGTTCTGTAGTGCAATAGGTTAAGCCATGGCCTGCGAGCCCCAGCATCCCATATGGGTGCTGGTTCAAGTTCCGGCTGTTCCACTTATGATCCAGCTACCTGCTAATGTGTCTGGGAAAGCAGTGGAGGATGTGGTCCAGGTCCTTGGAGCCCTGCACCCACATGGGAGACCAGGAAGAAGCTCCTGGCTACCGGTTTCAGCCCAGCCCAGCCAGTCCTGGTCATTGCAGTGCTTTGGGGAGTGAGCCAGCCAATGGAAGCTCGCGCTTTCTCTGTAACTTTGCCTTTCAAATAAATAATGATACCTTTAAAAAAAATAGCCTGCTATAGATTTATTGTATTTTGAGTCCCACCTGTGGTTGGCTTGGCAGGGCCTTATATGACATTCCCTACCCTGCCCTAGAGTGTTCCTCTCAACCTCTTCATCCAGCTAATTTCTCTTCTCCTCCCGACTGCAGCTGAAACCTCCCTCCTTGCCATCCATAACCCAGGTGGCTCTACCACATCCACCCCTCAACACCTGTTCCTCCTTGTGGCCACAGTTCGCCTCATCACATGCTGAACACCTGCCCGCCCACAAACATGTGAGGGTGACACCTGGTCCTGTCCAGGCCACCCCTCATCTTCCCAGGGTCGGCATGGTGCCTGCTTATGGAAGCAGGTTGATAAATACCTAATAGGTGAATAAATTTACAAGGTCTGAAAGCTGTTTAGCTGAGCCAACACCTTCATTTTTATAGACATTAAAACAAAGCAAACTGCAAGTCAGAGGGAATGAATAGTCCTACGTCCAGGAGACAAGAGGTTTGGATGTATATAAACAGGCCTTTGACCCTGGAATGCTTAAGGAGGCATTGATAAACATATAGACACACACAGAGAGACACGCTCCAGAACACCACTGCTACATAGCTCCGAGACAGGAGCACGTGATTCTGGGCATGGCTGGCCGGCTTCCTGCTGGTGTGTGCCCAGCCTGCTCTCCCTGAGGGATTTTGGGGCCACTGTGCTGTCTGGGCAAGGGTGTGGTCCTGTGGGGTGGTGGGAGGCAGCGTTCTGTTCAAGGACTTTGGGAGCGAGGCTGTAGGCAACATCAGGAATACTCTCCCTTCACTTAGGATTTTGGAAAGGCCTACATGGTGCTGGCTGGGGCACGAGAGAGGACCCAACACACATCCAGTGGGGCTGTTAAGCCAAATGAGATTGGCCGGTCCTTTTGGACCCCAAGAGGCCGAGGCCATCCTGTGGGTTCCTGGACAGGGACTGCTCTGAGCAGTCCACGCTGCAGGAGGGGTGCATGCCAGGAGGCAAACTCTCTCCCTGGGGCTCATGGGAGAGACCACAGGACAGCAGGGTGTGCATGTGCTCGCTCACGTGCGTGTGCTCGCATGTGTGTTGTGTGTGTGCATCTTAGGGATGCTAGAGGGCAGGAGGAAAAGCAGCTGGAATGAGACCACTCGGGGTTCTACTTCCCTGACATGAGGGGAGGGGCCTTTGAGGCTGGGGGCCCCTGGGGGTCAGGAGGTCACGGATACCTGCAAACCTCCCACCCGGCCCCATCCTTGCCGCCCAGTGCTGTGGAGCAAGCCACACCTGCTCCCGTTTGCTAAAGGGTCCGTTCAGTTCTCCGAAGCTCATTGAGGAGGAATCGGAAGTACGTGAAGACGCACACAGCACCTGACAGTTTAAAGGAACACGGTCAGACACACTTTTCCCATAAGGGAGGCGGTGCAGTGCTGGTCCTAGCTCTGCAGCCAGCCAGCTCCATGAACTTGCACTACTTAGTTCTTTGAATTTGATTCCTCACCTATAGGTCAGGGTTAGGGATGCAGCCAACCAGCTCGGGGGCTGTTGGTTAGATGTGGAGAAGGCATTTGTGGCGGGGAGCGCCAGGACACACGCTGTATCTGTCACCAACCGCTGCCACTGTTCAGCTCTCATCACAGCCTGGCTGAGAGACTCCCCACATTCCACTGGAGGAAACTGAGGCACGAAGGCTAAGTGATTCACAGTGGGTCTCAAAGCCACCTGCTGTGATGCTGCTCAGATGGAGCAGCGAGGGCTTTGGAGAAAGTCACTGTTGGAGGAGCGCAGGTCCAAGCCGCAGATGGAAGCCCAGGGGTTACAGGTTCTCAGGCCGCCCCCTGCCTGCAGCCAGCTCATGCTCAAAGCTGGCTTCCCATTATGGGACATGCCTACCTAACAGGGCTGGTCCTCCAGCCTCGTGGGCCCAACTAAATGTGGACACCCCAGAATAGCTACACGTGCCCAGCTCCTTTGAGTCAGGTCTCTCTGGGATAGGGACTGGAGATGCACAGAAATGGGGGCTCTGAACTGAGCTTGCAAGGCAGGGGCCTGGCTGGTTGGGTCTGAGCTTTTGCATCTGCGCTCCTGGATTTGCCAGTCCCAGGCTCTCTGTGCCCTTGCCCCTGGATGGCTGCTGCTCTTCTTTCCTTCCTGGGAACGAGATGGCTCCAAGATGCTTCCAGACTCATCTGCTCCAAACCCGCTGCCCTCTCTGCCCAGCCAAGCTGCGTGCTGGGTGCCACAACTCACCGTCAAGGCCAAGGGGCTTCTCCCAGGCTGAGGCTCCCTGAAGCTCTTCTCTTCCAAACCCCGAGTCCCAGGTCCCTGACCCCTTAGTGGGTACTCCCCAGGCACCTGCCTGCCTGGCCACTTCCCAGATCCTCATCCCCACCATCATGGCTGCCAGTGACTCCCACCTCTGTCTCTTCATTGTCTCCCCCTTTCATTCCAGTCATACAGAAACGTCAAGAAAAATGCAGTGACACAAGCGGGCTCCTCACGGCCAGCACAATGTCACACGTTGACAAACCTGTGACATGAGCCAGAGTCAAGCCCCCCGCCACCACCTCCCCTCCCCAACTCTGTCCTGTTCCCTCCTCCCCAAATGTAGCCAGGAACCTGCAGGTGTTTGTAACATTTACTCAGACGTGTGCATCCAAAACAACAAGCAGTGCTGTTTCCACACTCCATGTAAATCCTAGCTTCATTTCTGCTGCTTGCTCCTTTAACTCTAGCAGCAGTTCAACTCCCAAGGTGCACAATGTTTCAGGGCTATCCACGTTGGCCGGACCTACACCACCCATGAGCATCCCCCTGGGCCAGTTTATTTGGCCAGTCTCCTTGAGATGGACCCTTGGGTGGTCTTCAACTTTTCCTAACTTAAAAACGGATATCGGTGCTTCGGTGGAGGCTCCTGTTGACCTGAACTTGTGCACACATCAATCGGTGGGGACTCCAGGATGTACATACTTTGTCCGTCTGCCTAGTGATGACCCTGACCAGGAAACATGAGCCCAGCGGCTCCATCTACTCGTCAGCATTTGTTCTGTCGGGCTCTTAGATGTTTGCTAGTTTGATGGGTGTGAAGTGGCATTTCGGCTCTTACACGGCTGCTAGTTTAATGGGCGTGAAGTGGCACTTCCTATGGTGGTCAGCCATTCGCCACTGCTCTCCCAGGAAACGCCTGGATTACCCAGTTCCTTCTTAGAGTGGGGCTGTTCTTAGTGTGAGGGAGGTCTTCCAAAGTTTGAGAAAAGTACAGATTTTTTAAACAGCTATGCATAGACTTCAAGGGTTTTTGCACCAAAGAAATATCTTTCAAAAAATGTTTATTGGCTGGCACCGCAGCTCACTAGGCTCATCTTCCGCCTGTGGCGCCGGCACACCGGGTTCTAGTCCTGGTTGGGGTGCTGGTTCTGTCCCGGTTGCCCCTCTTCCAGGCCAGCTCTCTGCTGTGGCCTGGGAGAGCAGTGGAGGATGGCCTAAGTCCTTGGGCCCCGGCACCCACATGGGAGACCAGGAGAAGCACCTAGCTCCTGGCTTCGGATTGGCACAGCACCAGCCGTAGCGGCCATTTGGGGGGTGAACCAATGGAAGGAAGACCTTTCTCTCTGTCTCTCTCACTGTCTAACTCTGCTTGTCAAAAATAAAAAAAAAAAAAAGCAATATACTACTTGTACGTGATTTTCCTCTATGCACAACCAGCTGCCTCAGTATCCTTGATGGAAGAATTCGCCTCAGTTTGAGTCCTCAAAGGCAAGAAGGGTGCTTGGGAGGGGCCTGGAACTGCTGGAGGAGCAGGCAGAGGTGAGGCGGGCATTTCTCTCCCCATCTGAAGAGCAGGCCCAAGCATCTAAGAGTACGGGTTCTGTTAATCCAGCATTTCTTCCTCTTTTCTTTTTTAAGATTTATTTTATGTATTTGAAAGGCAGAGAAGAAGGGGGAGACAGAGGAGACCCAGAGAGAGATCTCCCATTGGCTGGTCTGCTCCCCAAATGGCCGAGGTTGAGCCAGAGACCGAAGCTGGGAGCCTGGAACGCTATCCGGGTCTCCCATGTGGGTGGCAGGGGCCCAGGAACTTGGGCCATCTTCTGCTGCTCTCCCAGGTACATTAGCAGGAAGCTGATGGGAAGCTGAGCAGCCAAGACTCGAACCTGTGTCCATCTGGGATGCCGGTGTTGCAGGCAGCAGCTTAACATGCTGTGCCACAGCGCCGGCCCCAATCCAGCATTTCTAACAGGATTTTCAGGCTGTCTGGCCCACCATGAGGCAGTTACTCAAAGTTTCCTGCAGCCCCTGACCCTCCTCAGGAGTCCCCTCCCCGGAAACAGAGGCTGACCTTGGCCACAGCCCCACACTAGCCCCCTCCCCTAGGGCCTGTGTTATCTCAAGATTCTGAACTAATCTTGCCTGCTTCTCCTGCCGGCCTCTTCTTCATCCTGCTGTGAAAACCTTCTTCTAAAAACACTCATCTGTTCTTGCTGGTAAACTCCCTAGTGACACACACACACACACACACACACACACACATGCTGGGCTCTCCCCTTCTGCCCAGCTCATGGCCCCTGTGTCTTCCACTCTTCCCAGCCAGTTCCCAAGACTCACCGTTCCCAGAACCCCGCTTTCCTTCCTGCTTCTGGGCCTTTGCACTGGCTGTTTTCATAACTGACTTTTTTCTCTGCTGTCCTGGGCTCCAGACTCCTTTCGGGTCCAGGTCCAGGTCCCAGGTCACCACCATTACACACTTCTGCACAACCAGGAGAGCCTGGAGGCCCAGCTGCACTCACTCTAGGGTCCCCCACCTCCACGGCACCGTGGGCAGATGGGGCCTCCCCACATCATGACCCAGCCCTGAGCCTGCCCATACTGGGGCGCCCCACTGTGTGCCGTGAGCCGAGAGGGGAGCCACCTCTAGGAGGCCGCCAGGAATTCCTCCCTGTGGGCAGGGCAGGGTCCCACTAAGCCTTCAATGGGTTGTGGGGGAAAGGGAGACCCCCAGAATATGGAGCCCTCAGCCCACAATGAGCCACGCTGGAGCAGCGCCAGGGCCTGTGGCATCCGGGCTCCAGAGGGGCACCTGCTATGTTGGTCTGTAGGGGTGGGGTGGGGATGAGCGACTGCAAAGTACAGTCCCAAGAGGAAGGCACTGGGCAAAGGACAGATCCGCTCTGCGTGATGACATCCGGGACACAAAGCTGCACCTGTCAGGCCCCCACGCAGACCCCCAGCCTGGCCCTGGGGTTGGCCCCGTGCCTGGTGCCAGCAGCTGCCTGCCCCCCTCTCCTCCTCCCCTGACAGGCCTTTGATCCTCTCCCCGGACAGCTGCACCAAGGCAGCGGGTCAGAGGCACGTCACCTCGGGCCTCCCACAACTACCTTCCATCACCGAGTCTTCCCAGGAGTCAGCAGCAGAGAGTGGCCCCCTGGTACCTGGGTGCCCCTGCCATGTGGGACAGGCAGGACCACTGTGGCCTGCTCACCAGCCAGCCGGGGCTCTCTTCAAGGCCCTCTTTGTCCTCCATGAGGTCCCCTGACTTGGCTCCACACTCAGTACACGCCCCCCCCCAAAAAGGCGGATCCTGTGAGAGCATGCAGCCACCCAGCCAGCAGGACACAAAAGCAAAAATGCAAAAGAGACCACAGTGGATTTGTTCCTGCCCTGTTATAGAGGTAATCTCAGCACTGCACAGAGAAACATGCGTGCATGTGTAGTCACACGTGCTCGTAACATGTAAATAAAAGCATTGGCCATGCCTTGGCAGCACACCAGGGCACTCAGTCTCCCTGGAGGACTTGCAGTGCCGGCGTCTGTATTGCCATGGGAACACTGTGAGAACAAACAGAAGGTGAGGGTTGTGGTTCAAACAGGCACCCAGGTACGCTGAGGGCGTCAACGCAGCAGGCTGTGACGGGCGTCCTGGGTGTCTGGCAGGAACCCCGTCCCCCTCACCATGCCCACATGCAGAGCTGCGCCCCCGGATGGATTTTGTCTGATCTTGGCTAGGAACTTCCTGGGCTGAGAGGCTCCTTGAACCTTGTGTTCTTGGTCCCCAGTGCAGAATAGGCGACACAGTGACAGATGGAGACCGAATAAATTCCATGCATTCTGCAGTGCCCAGCGTGCTCTGCAAGGAAAGCCAGCTGTCCCAGCCCCTGTACAGGCAGAAGCCTTTGCTCGATTAATCCAACGGGGACAGGAGGACCCCGCAGGATCTGGGCCTCACCTCCGAAGCAATGAGACCCTGGGGAGACTGTCCCAGTGAGGTGGGCCCAACCACTGTCCAGAGCAGAGCACAGTGTTGACGATTTCATCTTCCACCACCCAGAGGTCACGTTTCTATTTATTTCCTGTTCTTCATTTATTCTTACGCCTATCGTTAAATAACACCCTTTGGGGGCGGAAAAAGGTAGCGAGACCATATTCCAGGTAAGGCTTTTAAACTTCATTTTCCTCCTGAACAGCTAAGAGTTTCTTCTGTTCTTATACCCTTTCAGGGGCAGGTGTTTGGTCTACCGGTTTAGGCGCCAGCTGAGATGTCTGTGTCCCACCTTGGAGGGTCCAGCTGTCATTCCTGGCTCTGGCTTCTGACCCTGGCTTCCTGCTAATGCGGACCCTGGGAGGCAGCGGTGAGGTTTCTGCTACCCACACAGGAGACCTGGGTTGACTTCCAGCCCCCAGCTTTGGCCTCAGCCCAGTCCTGGCTTGGGGAATGAACCAACAGATTGGGGCTTTCTCAAGCTCTGTCTCTCAAATAAATAAATTTTTAATAATTAAAACAAGTCAGGACTTTATAATTTTACATGACTACACAAAAGATCATGCATTCATTCATTTAACAACTATTTATTTTGTGCCTGCTGCATGCTAGGCATTTTTCAGGCAGTGAAAATCCTGTGGCCTCCTATCGTGTGCTTAGCTTGTTTACAACACTATGGCACTATTTCTAGAGGCTTGTGAAACGGAATCAGAAGATAAGATTTTGGTGTACAAAATTTTGAAATCCACGCAGTCTTTTACATGATACACATTTTTGTGATTTCTGAAGACCACACAGATGCATGGATTTCAATTTTTTAACCAAAATAAACATCTTTTAATTTCATTTTCCACAAGCTTTTTGAAATGCTCTCATATTAAACTAACAGAGTAAAAAACACCTCTTTATGGAAGAGGGGTTTATATATTTCAAATTATTTCCTTTTTAAAAAATTTATTTATAGGCCAGCGCCATGGCTCAAGAGGCTAATCCTCTGCCTGCGGTGCTGGCACACCGGGTTCTAGACCTGGTCAGGGCTCCAGATTCTGTCCCGGTTGCTCCTCTTCCAATCCAGCTCTCTGCTGTGGCCCGGGAGTGCAGTGGAGGATGGCCCAAGTGCTTGGGCCCTGCACCCCGTGGGAGACCAGGAAAAGCACCTGGCTCCTGCCTTCGGATCAGCGTGGTGCGCCGGCCGTAGCAGCCATTGTGGGGTGAACCAATGGAAAAAGGAAGACTTTTCTGTCCACTCTGCCTTTCAAAAAAATTTATTTATTTATTTGAAATGAATTTCGATAAAATAAATAGTTACAGAGAGGGAGAGAGAGAGATTTTCCATCTGCTGGCTCACTCCTCTATTGGTTAGCTCTGGGCCAGGCTAAAGCTGGGAGCTGGGACTTCATCCAGATCTCCCATGCAGGTGACAGGGGCCTAAGTACTTGGGTCATCTTCCACTGCTTTCCCAGGCACATCAGCAGGGAGCTGGATCAGAAGTGGGGCAGCCAGGATTTGAACCGGCACCCATATGGGATGCTGGCGCTGCAAGTGGTAGCTTTACCTGTTGATCCACAATGCCAGACCCTGTTCAACTTCTTAAATTGAGTATTGGGTTTGTAGATATTTGTCTTATGCATTGTAAGTTATCCTATATCTGTGTGTATATATATGTGTGTGTGTGTGTGTGTGTGTGTGTATGTATATATATGTAAGTATGTATGTATGCAAATATTATTCTATATTCTATATTATTATATTATATATAAACTATTTATTTGAAGGGCAGAGAGAGAGAGAGAAATCTTCCATTCACTGGTCTACTCCCCAAATGACCACAACAAAGCCAGGAAGCAGGAGCTTCATCTGGGTCTCCTGCATGGGTGAAGGGACCCAAGCACTTGGGCCATCTTCTGCTGCTTTCCCAGGTGCGTTAGCAGGAAGCTGGATTGGAAGTAGAGCAGCTGGGACTTGAACTGGTGCTCACAGGGGATGCTGGCATTGATGATGGCAGCTTAACCAACTGTGCCACAACAATGGTCCCAATAAAAAAATTTTTTTTAAACCTTCCAGAGGAAGCAAATCCATAGAGACAGAGGGCAGAGTGACTAGTGGGGAGAGGGAAATGGGAGGTGACTACTTGATGACTACGTGGCTTCTTCAAGGGGGTGAAAACGTCTAGGAAATAGACAGAGGTGCTGGATGCACTAACTGCCCATGGGTAACTGGACGTTATACGCATTCTTAATTGAAAAACAAAAAACAAGTGGAAGGAGAACTTCTAAGAAGCACTGAGCAGTTGTCTGTTCTGCCTTCCCGCTCTCGCGAGGAAGTCTTGCTTTCTCCCTCTTTCTGTGTCTCATCAGCAGTAAGGACGATATTTCCAAAGGATACACTTGCACTGCTATTTCTCCATGAGCTTTAGCTGTGACTTAAGCATCTTCCTCTAGTGACAGCTGTGACCCAGTTCTCTCCGGCACCCGAGCCCCTCTCCTTCCATAGAGTTCCACGATATTTTAGTGAAGAATCTGTGTTGAAATGATGACCACACCAATGCCACGCCGCGCAGGGCCAAGTGGAAAACTACAATTACGCTCCCACTCTCGTTCAGTTTTCTGTTGTTCTTGGCCCCGATTCGCCCTTTGTTGTTTGATTTGCACAACGGCCTTTGTGCAACGCACATTCTTCCCCCAAACACTCCATTGTGTGGGACGTTCTGTGAGGTGCCTTGTTCCCAGGGGCACCCCCGCCAGCGCCCCTGGCCCCCTGCTCCTGGATCTCACGCCTCCTCCTCCTCCTCCTGTCTCGCTGGAGTCCACCCTCCAGACCACACTGTGGCCTCCTCTGTTCTCATGTTGGTGGTCATTTGGCTGGGTGTGAAGTAATCAATCACAAGTCAATTTCCCCAAGAATGCGGGTGCTATGGACTGAATGTGTTCCCCAAACTTCATGTGGTGAAAACTCGATCCCCCACTTTGGATGTTGATGACCTTGGAGGGAAGACCCGGGAGGTGCCCAGGTCTAGGCGCTCTGCTTCACGGACAGGTGAATTCATTCATGGATTCATGGGCTATCCAGGGAGTGGCTTTGTCATGAAAGTGAGTGCTCACTGGTGCACCTGCTCTGTCTCACCAGAGTCTGCCACGTCATGACCCAGCAGGAAGACTGGCACTGCGCCCTCAGACTTTCCAGCTACCATGAACTGGGGGTCAAAGCAAGCCTCTATTCTTCATAAATAACACCAACAGAAAATGGACTAGGACCCCAAATCCAGTATTACTCTCAGAAGGTTCAGAACCAGGGGCCGGCGTGGTGGTCCAGCAGGTGAAGCTGCTGCCAGCATGGCCCAGCATCCCATATGGACACTGGTTTTAGTCCTGATTCCTCCACTTTCGATCCAGCTTCCTGCTAATGTGCCTGAGAGGGCAGAGAATGGCTCAAATGCTTGGGCACTCCGCCACAAATGTGGGAGACCTGGTTCCTGGTTTCAGCCTGGTCCAGCCCTGACTGTCTTGGTCATTGAATCATTGGATAGAGGATCTCTCTCTCTCTCTCCCTCCCTCCCCCACCTTTCAAAATATAAATAAAATAAAATATAAATAAATCTTTAAAAAAAAAAAAGGAAAGTTCCAGGCCAACCAATGTGCATTCCGTTTCCTGATGCCAGTTTTTCTTCCCCAGAAGTTTGCTGGTCTCCTCCTTGGCCCTGTGGTCCAGCATTTCGCGAGGTTGTGTCTTGTCTATGTTTTCTTTTTCTTTTTTTTTTTAAGTTTTATTTATTTATTAGAAAGGCAGTGCTACAGAAAAGCAGAGGCAGAGAGGCAAAGAGGCAGAGAGAGAGAGAGAGACAGAGAGAGAGAAAGAGAGACAGAGAGAGAGTATTCCATCCAATGGTTTACTCCCCAAATGGCTGCAATGGCCGGAACTGGGCCAATCTGAAGCCAGGAGCCAAGAGCCTCCTTTGGGTCTCCCATGTGGGTGCAGGGGCCCAAGGACTTGGGCCATCTTCCACTGCTTTCCCAGGCCATACCAGAGAGCTGGATTGGAAGCAAAGCAGCTGGGACTTGAACTGGCATGCATGTGAGATGCTGGCACTGCAGGCGGCAACTTTTACCTGCTACGCCACAGCGCCGGCCCCTCGTCTATGTTTTGTCATTTATTGAGCTGGGCATTTGTGGCCTGCAGATGTGTCTCCTGGGAAATTTCCTTTCCGCTGCTTTCTCTTTCTGGAACTCCACATATTTTCATAGAGAACTTTCTGGATCGATGGATTCTCTACCTCTCAACTTTGTACTTTCCATTCCTTGTCCTTTTGTTCATTTGTTTTTTTGTGTTTTTTTTTCCCCCTACTTTGAGTAATTTCCTTGACTTTATCTTCTCTACATTCTGAAAAAATTGCGCGTTCTTCTCATTCCATTCTATTTTTACAATGCACTGACCTCCGGCACTACTGAGGAGTTCCTGCAGTCTTCATCCGCGCTCGCACAGTCTTTGTTTCTTACACATTGCTCCGTCCTTTGAGTCCAGACAGACACTCGACTGTGCGGAGACATCAGCTGTTCCTCAAGCGGCTGTTTACACTGGCAGGAAGGCTCTGAGAAGTTAATTGGAAATTCCGCGTGCATGGCGGGGCTCAACCACTGGCAAATTTCACTTCAGGGGAGTGGGCGGGGAGCCAGCACCAAATAATTGTTTTTCTTGGAGACCTTGGGTTTCTCCGGAGAAGCATCTTCCGATTGCCCGCCTGGTGGCGGTGGGAGGGGGGGGGAACGGATGCTGGGTAGCTTTGTGCTTGGCTCATTTGGATAGACAGAAGGTTCCAGACTTTCAGTTAATCCCCTTGTTCCCAGCACCTGCTGCACCCAAGCCTCTGAGTTAGGAGTTTCCCCTGGGTCGGCAGCTGCAGGGTAAGGCTGCCTGTGGGGACGCAGCAGGTGCAGGGTGGGGAAAGGGCTCACAGCGGCACCCTCTCCACCTGACTCCCTCCGGCCTCACGGCTGTCTGGACAATTGCTCCCCTTCTTGGGCATCTCTTCTCCTCTCAGAGTGCAGAGTTGCTGATCTGACAATGACCCCTCTCTCATTCTCTCTGGGCCTGTGGCTCTTGCTCATTCTCACTCCTTTATTGTCATCGCAGTGAATCTGGGGAAATGCACGTTCTCCCCAACCCGCTCCCGTAGCTGAAGCGTTTTGTGATGCTTTATGACATGTGACATATGACGGGATGGGTACAACCACGTCTCCCAAAAGGCTGTGTTGAAGTCCTCATCCCCAGTACCTGAAGTGTTTCCTTAGTTTTGGAATATGAGGAGACTTCAAAAAGTTCACGGAAAAAATGGAATTAAAAGGTAAGTATATTTTGGTGTAAAAATAATTTTGAACATAATATATATTTTCTACAGACTTTTTGGATGCCCCTCCTGCACTTGGATTTCTAGTTCCATTTTCCACAAATTTCTTTTTTTAGGTCTTTGTTTTATGCAATCTTATTATTCTTTTTTTTCAATTTGAGAGGCAGAGAATATGAGCTCCCATTCGCTGATTCACTCCCCAAGTGCCTGCAATGGTGGAGGTTGGGCCAGGCTGAAGCCAGGGGCCAGAAGGTCAATCCAGGTCTCCCACATGGATGGCAGAGAACCAATTACTTGAGCTGTCACCACGGCCCCCCGACCACGGCTTGCATTAGCAAGAAGCTGGAGCCAGGCGTCGGATCTGGGTATTGAACCCAGGCACTCTGGTGTAGAACACGGGCATCCTAACCCTCGTCTTAGCCAGCGGGCCTCCCGTCCACCCCTAGGGTTACTGCAGATGGACTCAGCTGAGAGGAGGTCATACTGGAGGAGGGTGGGCCTTGAATCCAATATGGCGGGTGTTAAGGGTCACCAACATACAAACAGAGCGCAGCCGTGTGAAGGCAGAGATGCAGCCACACGGTGGTGGAGGTAGTCTGCTCCCCAAAGGTTGGTGTGCTAGAAACGTGGTTCTGGGAGGTGCTGGGGCCTGAGGGTGGTAGAGCCTAGGGGGTGGGAACCAGGACATGGGGGTGCTTCCCTTGACAATGATCCTAGAAGAGCCACATGGGCTCCTGCCCACCCTCTGGTTTCCTGCATCCCTGCACCACCTCGCCTCTCACAGGCAATCCCACTGTGATGCCACCCACCACGATGCCACATAGCCAAGGCGCCCCTCACCAGAGCTGGGGCCATGCTGCTTGGACTTTTAGCAACCAAAACTGTGAGCAAATATACCTCTTTTCTGTTACCCAGCCTTGCACGTTTCATTAGAACACCAAGCACTGCCAACACAGCAGAAGCTGGAGGAATCGAGGAAGAACTCTCTCCGGCCCTGCTGAGAGGCTGACCTTGGACTTCTAGCCTCCAGTGGGCCCTAAGCATCAGCCGCTTTAAGCCACCTGGCTTAAACTCACACTGAGCCACTAACTTTGAATGGTCACAAGCACTGAGGCCGGTTGTGCTGTCAAATTCTCGAGTGCTTTAAACCCCAGAGGCCCGCCCTTTCCCAAAATGCTTCCTCCCTTCCACCAGCGTGGCGTGGTGGCTTAAGCTAGCACCTCGTATCGGAGTGCTGGTTGGAGCCCAGGCTGCCCTGTTTCCCATCCAGCTCCCTGCTGATGCTCCTGGGAAAGCAGCAGAAGATGGCCCAAATGCTTGGGGCCCTGCCACCCACAGGGGAGACCCGCATGGAGTTCTGGGCTCCTGGCTGTTGGCCTGGCCCAGCCCTGACTGTTGCAGCCATTTGGGGAGTGAACCAGCAGATGGAAGGTCTCTCGCTCTGTCACTCTGCCTTTCAAATAAATAATCTTTTTTTTTTTAAAGCTTCCTTCT
Organism: Oryctolagus cuniculus; assembly: GCF_964237555.1. Taxonomy (NCBI): domain Eukaryota; kingdom Metazoa; phylum Chordata; class Mammalia; order Lagomorpha; family Leporidae; genus Oryctolagus; species Oryctolagus cuniculus. The sequence goes on from NC_091450.1 coordinate 50,809,521, forward strand.
GCCTTGCTCAATGGTTTTGCTTTGTTTTAATGGCTTGATCTTTCCTCCCTGAAATCCAAAGCTCTCTTCTCTGGCAGCCACCTGGACACGCGGGTGGTGAGAACTGGAAGCATTCTCTCTTCAGCAAATAGCACAGAGCAGCCTCGCCTGATTTCTCAAATGATCTTTCCAATGCCACTGCTTTGCAAGGTCACCTTGATGTCATAATCAATTTACATGTGGACAATGGCCCCAGCTCCTGGGCTATTTATTCGATCAACCGATCTGTTTATTTTTAAACCACTGATGGAAGGCACCGTTTTAATCATTAAAATGCGTTCTGGTATTTAGGAGGGCAACTTTCTGGCATTTTGATCAGAAACTTAAAGTCCTTCTCATTTATGCTTCCAGATGAACTTTAGATATCAACATATTCCACTGGGGTCTTGGTCACAAACGGGGTTGGCCTGTGTTGCCCGAGGAAGCGCTGGCGTGGCCTTGCTGCGTTTCCACCCAGAGGGAACGGCGCTCCCCTGACTCATCCGCCTCCTCCGCCTCCTCCTTCTCAGTGACGTTTCGGGGTTTTTATCAGATCCATTCCACAACAAAGTAAAACTCTTTACCCTTTACCCTATTTTGCACTGATAGCTCTCAGCATTAGGAGAAAAGCAACTAATATTTAGAGGCTCACTGGATACCAGACACTCATTTTTAAAAAAAAGATTTATTTATTTATTCCATCTGCACTTTCACAAGCCACACCTCACTCAATTCTCACGGCATGAGTCAGGACCCACCCCTGTGGTGCCCACGTCCAAGTCAGGACCCACCCCTGTGGTGCCCACGTCCACGTGAGGAAACTGGGGTACAGAGAGAGAGGAGGAATTAGGCCAAGGTCACAGCACTCCAGGTTTTACTCTGGAGCCCCTGGGCTTATCTGAAGATCAATATTGTTATTATTCAGCTGTAAAAAGGAATGAAGAAGCCTATTACAAGCTGATATAAAAGATATTGCTGGGGCCGGCACTGTGGCATAGCAGGGTTAAGCCACTGCTTACAATGCTGGCATCCTATATGGGCACCGGTTTGAGTCCTGGCTGCTCCACTTCCAATCCATCTCGCTGCTAATGCACCTGGGAAAGCAGCAGAGGATGGCCCAAGCGCTTGGGCCCCTGCACCCATGTGGGAGACCCAGAAGAAGCTCCTGACTTGGCCCTGGCCCAGCCTTGGCGAGTGAACCAGTGGCTGGAAGATTCTCTCTCTCTCTCTCTCTCTCTCTCTCCTTCTCTCTCTCTGTAACTCTGTCTTTCAAACAAATAAAAATAAATACTTTTTAAAAATTTAAAATTAAACACAGCAAAGATTTTTAAAGATAAAACACATAGCAAATACTCAGTATCTGCTTTGAGTGAATTATTGGAGCTCCCAGAGATTCCTATAAAGTTTGTTTTTAATTTTATTGCTTCAGAGGTGGGGGAGAGAGACAGACAGACAGAAAGGCAGACAAGCTCCCATCCACCGGTGCACTCCCCAAATACCAGCAACTGCTGGGCTGGGTCAGGCCAAAGACAGGAGCCAGTGCAAGTCTTCCACGTGGGCAGCAGGGACCCAAGTACTTGAGCCATCACCTGCTGCCTCCCAGAGTGCGCGTGAGCAGGAAGCTGGAGTCAGAAACAGAGCCGGGACTCAAACCCAGGCACTCGGATATGGGATGCAGAGTCTTAACCAGCGCCTTCATTGCGGGGCCGACTGCTGCCCGTGGAGGATTCTTCTAGTCTTACCGCTGTGGTGATCAGGTCTGTTTTCTGACATACTTTCAAGCTGGTTGTTGATAAACAGGAAAACAGACTACTGCTTTTTAAACACCGCACTCGCAGCACGTTTATTCCTTATCCTGCCTATTGATTCTAAGACTCACCCCTGTTCATTCTGCTGGCTTCCGGTGGATGGGCGCAGGGGGCCCAGGCTGGGAGGGAGGGAGTGACGATGAGGATGGCGAGCGCTGTGGTGAAGGGCAGAGGGAGTTCTCCATATAAAGACATTGAGTTCCAACTGCTAAAAAACACAGCCTGGGCCAAACAAAACAAGCCTGCCCAGGAATCCAGCCCCGGGGACGCCAGCGAGCGGCCTCTGCTCTGCTGTGCACTCTCGCTCTCCCCTCCCTGCCACTGCGCCGCCTGTTCCCAGGCCTCCTCCAGGTCCCCCTGCCCCTGCAGTGGGCTGGCTGAGGGCCTTCCTAAGTCAGCAAGGCCAGACAGTCATCCTGCCTGCCAGGGCTCTCTCTATCCTTTCCGGCAACCTCTGCTTACGGTGGGCAGCACAGTGCACCGCGGCGACCCTTCGGCCCAGAAGTCTGATTGCTCCCTGATTCCTGACACCTGGTGCTGCAGGCGCTTGGGAAAGTTCACCTGCTTAGTGATCACCGTGGCTGAGGGCAGGCTGACATTCCAATCTAACCCACCTGTCCAGAGCCCAGCACACCTGAGTAGTTCAAACCAAAGCCAACACCAGGCCCCCTGCTCTCCATGAGGGCAGGGTCTAAGTTTTCCACCTGATACTTGCTGCAGGCCCTCCAAGATGGATTGGCTGGGAACTCAGCCATCACACCACAGCAGAGGTAAAAACATGAGGACGATCTCCTGGGACTCCAGTGAAACCAGTGATCGGGTGGGGGAGGAGAGGAAGGCCCTGTGACCAAGGACACACATGCTTTCATCCCTAAACAAGGACGTTAAAAGTAATTCTTAAATTTAAAAAATATTTTATTTGGGGTCTGGCACTGTGGCACAGTGGGCTAAGCCACTGCTTTATATCACCTGCATCCTGTATCAGAGGGCCAGTTCAACTCCCAGCTGTTCTGCTTCCAATCCAGCTCCCTGCTAATGCACCTGGCAAGGTAGCAGAAGATGGCTCACCTACATTGGAGAGCAGGATGGAGATCCTGGCTCCTGGCTCCTGGCTCCTGGCTTCAGCCTGACCCAGCCCTGGCTGTTGCAGCCCTTTGAGGAGTAAACCAGTAGATGGAAGATCTCTTTTCTCCCTGTCACTTTGCTTTTCAAACAAACAAATTAAAAAAAATTATTTGAAAAGCAGAGAGACACACAGAGATCTCTCAACTGCTGGTTCAACCCCCAAATGCCTGCAACAGTTGGAGCTGGGCCAGGATAAAGCCAAAGCCAGTAACTCAATCTAGAGCTCCCACATGGGTGGCAGGGACTCAAGTACCTGCTGCCTCCTAGGGCATTAGTAGGAAGCTAGAATCAGAAGTGGAGGTGGGAACCAGTGCTGTGGCGTATCGTGTAAAACCGCTGACTGAAGTGCCAGCATCCCATATGAGTGCCGGTTTGAGTCCCAGCTGTTCCACTTCTGATCCAGCTCTCTGCTATGGCCTGGGAAAACAGTGGAAGATGGCCCAACGCCTTGGGCCCCTGCATCCATGTGGGAGACCTGGAGGAAGCTCCTGGTTTCTGGCTTCAGTCGGTGCTGCTCTGGCCATTGTGGCCATTTGGGGAGTGAACCAGCGGATGGAAGAGCTCTCTCTCTCTCTCTCTCTCTGCCTCTCTGTAATGCTGCCTTTCAAATAACTAAATAAATAAATCTTTGGGAAAAAAGAAGAAGAAGTGGAAGCGGACTGGAACCCTGACATTCAAATACGGGATGTAGGCACCCCAAGTGGCATCTTAGCCACTCTGCCAAACACCTGCCCAGTTCTCATTTTAGAGATGGCAAAACGGAGATCGGGGCAGTTAAAAAACTTGTCCAAGGTCACACAAGGAATTCGCCTATGGCAAGAACTGACACTGGGATCTCTGCTACCAGGTCCGGTGTTCTGGGAGATCCAAGATGGAATTCTGAATAGAGGTGTCTGGGTGTTGAAGGACCTGCACAGCAGAGGCCCACGGGGTTCATCTCAGCCCCAGTGCCCTGTGGAGGAGGCGAGGTCACCCCAGTAAATAAGATGGACTCTCTGGGTGCCCCTGGAACCCTCCATCTGGCATTGGCAGTAGCAGGGAGACAGATGATGAAACCCAAAAATAGCCAAAGGACACAACACTCCCAACCAGTGACAAGGGGTGTGAAGATAAGACAGGGGACTGGGGGAGACAGAGGGGAGAGGCGTGTTTGGGAGCCAGCACTGTATCAGGCCAGAGCCAGGAGCCAGGAGCTCCATCCAGGTCTCCCACGTGGGTGGCAGGGGCCCAAGGCCACTGTTTGCTGCCTCCCACGATGTGCGTTAGCAGGACGCTGGACGGAAGTAGAGATCCCAGGCATTCCAGTATGGGATGTGGGCATCCCAAGGGGCGGCCAAACCCATTACCCCACCGCACTCTGACCTACGTTTCTAAGAGTTCTTTCCAGCTGCTTTGTAGAGAAAGAAAACACTTAAAATTTCATTAACATGTAGATGAGCTTGGAAGCACCTCCAGGGGCCATAAAGCCATTGCAGTTTAATGAGAGTGGAAGCCACATTCTACAGGTTAAACCAAACAGAGAGGCGTTAAAAGGGGCCAGAGTTGAAGCTGCTCAGGGCCCATACACAGGGATCTAGAACTGAGCTCCTGCCAAAGCCACCAGCCCCAGGCCTTTGGGGGAGAGTCCACAGGTAAGCCAGGACCTCGGCTAGGCTTCTTCACATGGCCAGGATGCCCTGTCCTGGAAAACCAACACAAACTGACCTGCAACCAGTGAGCCCAAGGGCATGTGGCAGAGAAAAAAAAATCCACAGCACTGTCCCAAGGGACCCTTCTGTACTACAAGACCACACAGTGGGATGGAATGGCAGGAAAAGCCAAATGCTACCTATGCACACGGCAGATTCCAGAGTGAACTTGGACTCCAGGAGCCGTAAATCATGTTTTATGGCCTCTACTGCAGGTGAAGGGAGGAGCAGAAACCACAAAGCAAAAGCAAGACGCTACAGGAAAAAATAAATAAATAAAGAGTGATTGGCTTTATTTTTATCTGTCTGAAAGGCAGAGACACATGGAGACAGAGATCTGGCTCACTCCCCAGAGTCCAGCAACAGCAGCAAACCAGGAGCCCAGAACTCCATCCAGGTCTCCTATGTGGATGTCAGGGAGCCAGCTCCTGCCGTCACCGCTGTCACCAGGGCGCACACTAGCAGGAAGCTGGCATGTGATCCTGGGACTCGAACCCAGGAAGTGCAGCGTGGGGTGCAAGTGTCCCAAGCAGTCTCAGAGCTGCACCCGACGCCCCTCCCCCTGCTTTATGACAGCAGCTTTCCTAACAGGTGTCAGGTGCTATTTCTTTGTATCTTTGGTCTTCGTTTCCCTAGCGATTAGTAACTCAGCCATTTGTGTCCGTCTTCCTCAAGGGGATATCAGTCGAGGTCCTCTATCCATTTGTGAACACAGTTGCTGGCTTGGTTGCTGTTGGGTTTTAGGACTTCTCTCTGTATTCTGGATACTGATTTTTTTTTACCTGATAAATAATTTGCAAACACTTTCCCCTCTTCTGTGGATTGCCTTTTTCACTCTGACTGGTGTCTTTGGACGCACAGAGTGTGCTGATTTGCAGGAAGTCCAAATCGTCTATCTTTGCTGCTGTCCCCACCAACGTCCAGTGTCACGAAGCTTTCCCCTGTTTCCTTCGAAGGCTTTTCTAACTCCAGGTTTCACGTGTAGCTCATGGTTTGGTTCTGAGCTGATTTTTTACATTTGGTGTTCCAGAGCGGCCCAACTTGTTCCTTCTGCATGCGGGATCTCCAGTTTCCCCAACACCTGCTGTTGAAAACATTGTCTTCCCCCGCCCTGAATGGTCTTGGCACCTTATCAAAAATTACTCGATCGTGTCTGTGAGGGCTTATGTCTGGACTCTATTCCAACTCACTCCAATTCTGACACAGGTCTCCGTCTTTGCCAGGGTGATGCTGTTTAGGTGACCTTTGCTGTGGAGTAATTTTTGAAATCAGAAGATGTGAGCCCTCCATCTTTCTTACTCTTTATCGGGTTGGTCTTGCCAACTCTGGATCCACGGCAATTCTGTATGAATTTTAAGATGAGCTTTTCTGCATGGGGATTGCAATAGGGACGGCATTAAATCGATACATCCACTCTGGTTAGTAACAACATCTACAGCACTAAATCTTCCAACACGCGAACATGGAATGTATCTCCGCTAACTTTGATTTCCTTTAATTTCTTTCAGAAGCTTCTTACAGTTTTCATCATACACGCCTTTCAGCCCCTTGGTTAAGTAAATTCCTAAGTATTTCATTCTCTTTGGTGCTATTTGACATGGAATTGGCTTTCTTAATTTCCTTTTTGGATTACATGGAAGCAACTGGTTTCTGTGTGTTGCCTCTGTATCATGCTACAGTGTTGAATTTGTTTACTCCTGGTCACAGCTTTCTTGTGTAGTCTTTAGGAGCATATCAGCAGGATAAGAGCGCATCACCAATTAAGAGAGATAACTTAGTTTCTTCCTTCCCAATCTGGATACCATCTGTTCATTTATTCTTTTTTTTTTTTTTTTTGACAGGCAGAGTGGATAGTGAGAGAGAGAGACAGAGAGAAAGATCTTCCTTTTGCCGTTGGTTCATCCTCCAATGGCCGCCGTGGCTGGCGTGCTGAGGCCGGCACACCGTGCTGATCCGATGGCAGGAGCCAGGTACTTCTCCTGGTCTCCCATGGGGTGCAGGGCCCAAGGACTTGGGCCATCCTCCACTGCACTCCCGGGCCAGAGCAGAGAGCTGGCCTGGTAGAGGGACAACTGGGACAGAATCCGGCGCCCCGACCGGGACTAGAACCCGGTGTGCTGGTGCCACAAGGCGGAGGATTAGCCTAGTGAGCCGCGGCGCCGGCCTCATTTATTCTTTTTCTCCCCTCGCTAGAGCTCGCTAGGAGTCCCAGAAATGTTGACCAGGAGCCATGGAAGTGGGCATCTTTATTTTGTTCTTGTTTTTAGAAGAAAAGCTTTCCATTTTTCACCACTGATTTCTTCGGTGGGTTTTTCACATCTTTTATTATGGTGAGAAGTCTTCCTTTTATTCCTAGTATATTGAGTGTTTTTTTTCTATCATGAAAGGGTATTGGATTTTCTCAAATGCTTTTTCTGTAACAATTGAGACAATCACATGTTTTTCCCTTCGTA